>NC_136061.1:1596409781-1596734781 GCF_964261635.1 Lissotriton helveticus
AAAATACATTGATTGACTCTAACTTATAGGCACACAAATGCTCCCTGCTATCGCACATAGCTTACTGGCACTTACACATGCTTCACATTCACTAATATTGAAACACAATTTTGTCTCTCTCTCTAACACACTTACTGTTTCCTGCTCTGTCTCTCTTTCATACACACATAGCACTGTTCGCAGAGTCTTGTTGTGCTGCTAATATAATGTGATCATTATTTCCCAAGAAAACACAGAAAAATCGCATAATGACAATGGGTACATGTTTCCTAAATAAAGATAAAAGTGAGCTTCAGTATCGGAACTATTGATGCCTAAAATCTCTATGTTGTAACTCATCCTCCCATCTTCAGCCCCCTACTTGAACCACAAAACTTTGAAACACTGACTTGTTAAATCCTTTTCATGGCAATAAAAGTAAACTATGAAGGTGTACAGATTTATGCATGCAACTCCAGAATGTTCCAGGCAGTGGCCTAACTAAACCTTTGCTGGACTCCCTGAAAGAATGCCTATACCTTCTCAGTCAAAACCACTATGTAGAAGCACTTCACCTTTGCTGTCTACATCCAACTGACATCAGCAGTAATTTAGTGCCAAAGAGAAACAATCTTTGGGAATCTATTGGTTTTGCAAATGTGCTTTACCCATGCTGTAGACCAGTGTGACTGCTTGGCTAAAAGTTAGTGGCGTAGAGAAGAGTGTTGAGGAGTGTCATGGACTGGCATCGTTTTTTGTGAAGTGGTGTGGCGCAGAGTGGTGTGGAGCGTCATAGAATAGAGTAAATTGGAGTTGGGGAGAGTGTCATGGAGTGGTGAAGAGTATCATTGAGTGGTGTGGAGTGGCATAGAGTGGTATGGGGTGGTGTAGAGTGGAGGGGTAGAGAGAGTAGAGTGGAGCGGAGTAGAGTTGTGTGGAGTGGAGTAGAGTGTTATAGAGTGGAGTAGTGTGTCCATAGAGTAGAGTAGCATGTCATAGAGTGGAATGGCAAAAAGTATCACAGAGTGGAGTGGTGTATAGTGAAGAAAAGTGTTGTAGAGTGGAGTAAAGTGGCATGGAGTGTGTAAAGGGGGTTGTGTTTAGTGGAGTAGAGTGTCATTTAGCAGACTCTAGTAGATTTCTGTACGGAGGGGTATGGAGTGGTGTAGAGTCAAGTGGAGAGTTGTGGAGTGTCATAGAGTTGCGTAGAGTGTCATAGAATACAGTGGAGTGTCATGGAGTGTTGTGGCGAGAATAGAGTGGAGGGGAATGGAGTGGTGTAGATTGCAGTGGAGTGGCATAGGGTGGAATAGAGTGTTGTATAGTGGAGTGGCTTAGAGTGGAGTTGAGAATCATAGAGTGAAGTGTAGTAGACTGGAGTAGAGTGTTGTAGAGTGGAGTGGAGTGACACATAACATAAAGTAGAGTGGAGTGTCCTAGAGTGCTGTATCATAAGATGGAGTGGTGTAGAATGGCATAGCAGCGTATGTGTCATAGAGTAGAGTGGAGTAAAGATGAATAGCTAAGTAGAGTAGACTAGAGTAGCGTGGAATAGAGTGGATAGAGTTGTGTAGAGGGAGTTGTGTGGAATGAAGTAGAGTGTTGTGGAGCAGTTGTGCATAGAGGGAAGAAGAATGTCATAGAGTGGAGCAGAATGTCGTAGAGTGGAGTGGAATAGAGTGGAATGGAGTATTATAGCGTGAAATGTTGTAGAGTTGAGTGGCATAGAGTGGAGTGGTGTAAAGTGGCATAAGGGATTAGTGTGTAGTAGTGTAGAGTGGAGTAAAGCTGAGTATAGTGGACTGGAGTAGAGTGGAATGAAGCGTCTAAGAGTGATGTAGAGGGAGTTGTGTGGAATGGAATAGAGTGTTGTGGAGCAGTGGGGCATAGAGGGAAGTAGATTGTCATAGAGTGGAGTTGCATGGAGTGGAGAAGAACGTTGTAGAGTAGAGTGGCATAGAGTGTGGTAGACTGGCATAGAGTGGAGGGGCATAGAGTGTTGTAGACTGTTGTCAAGTGGTGTAGAGTGGAGTAAAGTGTAGAGCAGAATAGAGTAGAGTGGCATAGCAGAGAGTGGAGGAAAGAATCTTGGAGTGAGTGGCATAGAGTGTAGGGGTGAACATTGGAAAGGTGTAGAGTGGAGGGGGTAGAGTAGAGGGTCATAGAGTGTAGGGGCATAGAGTAGAGGGGTGTAGAGTAGTGTGTCATAGGGTGGAGTGGCATAGAGTGGAGTGGTTTAGAGTGGTGTGGTGTAGAGTGGAGGGGTGTAGACTGGAGTGACGTAGACTGGAGTGGCAAGTTGCAGAGTAAAGTGGAGTTGCATAGAGTGGATTAGCAGTACTAGCTGTCTAGACCTAGGGATGCAAGAAGGGTCTACTAGATATGTCTGACTCGCCTCCAACCCTACTAGCATTTTAGAGATATCAGAACATTGTAAAAAACACTAGATTTCCGTAAAGTTCAGTCCACCTGCAGGTAAGGTCTGTAATTAAAGACAGCTCTGAGCACCAGTGCAGACAATACACCTCTGGGGTTGCAGGTTTACCAGTTCCTATCTGTATTCCTCATTTCCTTCCTTTCACTTTCTCTTGCTTCCACTCCCTGTCCTTCTCATCATCCCTCTCACTCATTCTTATGTTCTTCCTACCTTTTCTCACCCCCTGTCTACCTCACCTCCAAAGCCTAGCTCCATTTCTTTCTGTTTGCCCCCTCCATTTCTTCCTACATGTTTGTTCAAATTGCTCTTCTCTCTGTCACCATATATGATGTCCAGCCCTTGCTTCCTATCCTCTTCTGTCCTTCATATTTTCTCTCTTTTCCTCTCCAGTCCATTCTCATTTTTTCAAATCTCTCATTCCAATATATTTTTGTTTTCTTTTCTGTTCACTCCCATCTCATTTTATACTTCTTCTCTTTGCCCTTCCTATTCATGCATTTCTCTCTGTACACTAAAAGTTATACCCTCCATTGCTTTTTCTCTTTCCCATTGCTTTCCTCCCTTCAGCTTCAAATCTCTTTCCATTCCATTATTTCTGATCATCCTATGCTTTCTCCATTCTTCTCCTATCCTCTCTGTCATTAATGTCTTCTAGTTTTTCTCTTTAATCCCATTGCTATGTTTCCCTTATATTAACTAATAGGTAAGGCTTAGTGGTTCACTTCACCTCCAAACTTGCGTGTAAATAATCAAAGAAAGGGAACCTACGATCAAAGACAAAAAATACATATATATGTATATGAGCTGGAATATTTGTGTAGGATTCAGTTGAATACCCTCATCCACGTATTCAAACTCCGAAGTGGTTTATTTATTCGCCTGTTGGTGAATTTCTGGGTGGCATCATCATTGGGTCCTATTCCACCTGAGTGTCCCATTTTCCATGTGGAAAAAACCCTCGTCCTGAAGGTAAACCATCTTTGCTAGGACAGAAATGATTTGTGAGTGAATTAAAATGATCTCCAGTCCCAAAAGGTTTGTTTAATAAAGGTAAACAGGGGACAGGGATAAGGTTGAGTGTTATAGGATAGGTCTGTAGTCCTACGCATCTAGGGGCATATTATCAAGCTGGGCATTAAAATTATCGCCGTTTTAGCGGCAGAAAACTGCCGCTAATACGGCGATAATGGTCTTGATAATATGCCCTGGAGAATTCCAATAGAAGCCCATGTTCACACCAGAACAGGGTTTTCTATTGGAATTCACAAGGGCATATTATCAAGCCCATTATCGCTGCAGAAAACTGCCGCTAAAACAGCGATCATTTTTAACATCCTGCTTGATAATATGCCCCATAATGCATTTGGTTAAAAATGTTTCAGCCGTTAGTTGCCCAGACGAGTCAGCGGGTTTCATTAGAACCAGGTGAAGAAGGTTACTCCTAAACTCAGTAAAACCTAATCAAGTAATGAACTTAAAAATATGTTGTCCAAGTGCTAATACTAACAGGCCCAGCCAAGTAGCCTTGCTATACCGTAGGTTTGGACTCACTGAATAGAGAGGACCGTCAGGTCTGTGCACATTTTTGTGTCGACAGTCAGGAGCATTTCTCCGTGTCTGTCCAAGTGTCACTTGGAGAAGAAAGAGACACACATGCTTCACTAAACATCAAGGGCCAGATGTAGGTAATTCATATTTACCGACTCTTAAATACCGAATTTTACCGATTCGGTATTTAAGAGTCGGTAAATATGAAGGGGGAAGATGTAGGTATTACAGATTCTGTAAATACCGAATCGTTAAGATTCGGTATTTACCAAATCTGTAAATACCGAATCGGTATTGCCCATTGATTCCTATGGGCCTTGAAGCCCATAGGAATCAATGGGCAATACCGATTCTGTAATTACAGAATCTGTAAATACCGAATTTGGCAAGGGTGCAGGGGGTGTCACTTTGACACCCTCTGGCACCCCAAAAATAGGCATGTGCGCCATGTGGCACACAGACATGCCCTAAGGGCATGTCTGTCTGTCACATGACTAGGTGTGCATGCACACATGTGCATGCACACCTGAATTCGGTATTTTAACACCCAATTGGATTGGGTGGTAAAATACCGAATTTGTAGGGCCTTTGGGACTCAGAAGAGTCCCACCTACATCTGGAAGGTACCGAATCGGTAAAAATACCGATTCGGTATTTTACAGATTCTGTAAATTTACCGATTCGGTAAATTTTCAGAATCTATAAAATCTAGCCCCCTACATCTCAAGATGCCAAATACCGGTCGGAAACGGCCGAATTCGGCCATTTCCGACCGGTATTTGCCAACTACATCGGGCCCCAAATCTTTTCACAGTGCTATACCATTTGGAAAAGGATTTCTTAAAAAAATGTGGACATTCACCCAAAAGTCATACTTTTGATGCAAGGGAAACATAACTCTCCTGTCTACTGTCTAATTATGCAATATAAAATGTGTTTCTTCTTTGCATTAAGGGATTTCTAGTCCCAATATTACAATTAGATAACTAGAACAGATGACCCAAAATGTAACTAAACTAGAGGCTGGAATTAGTGATTAAGAGATGGAACCAGGATCTCGCATTTATTATCTCTTTTTTAGTAAGTTCCTTTCTCAACATGCTCTTCACTCAGAGATAGGCTCCATTTTAATCTCAGACCCTTGTTGATTTTGACCTAATTCCTTTCTCCCCATCCTCTGGCAGAAGGCGTTTTAAAAACTCCCTTCTTGTAGATCCTAAATTCTCTGGCCAATTCACCTCCTTTGCTAGTGACTTTTTTACTACTAATAACCGCTCTGATTCTTCTCCTGCTTTGATTTGAGATTCTTTTATGGCTACTGCAAGAGGTTTCATAATCAATTATGTTTCTCCGAAGAAAAAAAGTTTTGAAAAACAATCTTCCCAACTCCTCACTAAAATTAAACAACTAGAGTATACCCATTATCATTCCCTCACAGAATCTTCTTTAAAAGATCTAATTTCCGCTAAAGTTACTTTTGATAAATTATCTACTGAGGCTGCAGCTTCCTATCTTTTTTTTTAAGTAGCGCACAATATTATGGGGGTCAAAATAAAATGGCGGAAGCTCTTTGCTACTTACTTAAAAACTCGCCGTGAAAGAACTAGGATTGCTTCCATAACAAATTCTAATGGTGATTCTCTTTTCAAAGATGACGATATTTTACAGGAATTTGTCACATTTTATAAGCATCTTTAGACTCCTGAAACACAACCCCTTCAATCTGATATATCCTCTTACTTTCAATTGCTCGCTTATCCTTCTTCTATCCATATTATATTTTATGCGCTTGAAACAGGCATAACTTTGGAAGAAATTTTTCATGCCGTTTCGGTCTTAAGACGTGGTAAATCTCTGGGCCCCGCCGGTTTTACCATCCAATTTTATGAACAGTTTTCGAAGCTTCTTCTTCCGCACCTTCTCCTCCTATTTAGCTCTTTTATTGCGAATGGTTCTTCCCAAGGAACTTTTCAAGAAGCTATGATTTGTTTAATCCCCGAAGACAATAAAGATCCCTCTTTCTGTAAAAACTATTGTCCCATCTCTCTTGTAAACACGGACTATAAGATCTTTGCAAAGTTACTTGCATTACGTATCAACCCCATCTTACCTGAACTCTTTGGACCAGAACAATAGGGTTTCGTCAAAGGACGTTTATCCTCCGATGACTCTAGAGTTTTCTTTAATGTTCTTAGTAAAGCTTCTTCCTTACATTACCCACTCGCCGCCATAACCTTAGATGTGGAAAAGGCGTTCGACAGGATTGGTTGGGATTTTATGTTTTATGCTCTCAAATGGATAGGCTTTCCCCCAAAATTAATCTCCCTTATTTCCTTATTATATTATGGCCCTAGAGCTTCTATCTTTGCCAATGGCAGAATCTCAGATTATTTTTCTCTTTCCAGAGGTGTTCGCCAAGGCTGTCCCTTGTCCCCTTTGTTGTTTATAGTAGCATTAGAACCCTTTTTAACAAAAATAAGACTAGACATTCAAATTACTGGTTATAACCCTGGCCCCAACCAAGTTAAATTGTCTGTTTACGCTGACGATATCCTAATATATTGCTCGAATCCAGATACTTCTCTCCCTTCTTTCCTCCGTCAAGTTGATACTTTCTCAAAAGTTTCAGGCTATCGCCTCAATCGAGATGAATGTGAAGTTCTACCCCTTAATGTCTTATGTCTGCGTCATTACTTTGATCAAACAGGCTTTTCCTGGCAACCGACTAAATTAAAATACTTAGGATTATGGTTTTCCTCTACTATTTCTGATACCTTAAAATTCAATTTCGAGTATATCACCAAAAAATTGACTGACTCAATTACCAGATGGCATCCGCTCTTTCTCTTGTGGTGGGGTAGACTGGATTCAATTAAAATGATGTTCGCTCCTATAATTCTATATTCTCTTTCTCTGATACCTGTCCATATCCCAGGTTATTATTTTAAGAGAATAGATTCAATCTTATTGAAATTTCTCAGGAAAACTAACCCCCCACGGATCGCCTTATCTTATCTTAAGAAATATAAAACCAATGGAGGTCTTAAGTTCCCTGACTTTAAATCTTATCATTATGCATTTTCTCTCAGACAAGCTTCTCGATGGTTATCTACCGGATTCTCCACACACCCTCCAGTATGGTTATCCATTGAAAAATCCCTTACCTCGCCGTTTGACTTCCTTGGAACACTTGCATTTACTGCTAATGCTTCTATTGTCCACTCTCCTGTTATTGCTCATACATGTCATCTTTTAACTCCCCTTTTACCTTCTTCATACCCTTCTCTTACTTCCTTACCTCAACAACCTATTCGGCATAACAAATTACTTCTTATCAAAAATCGCATTTTTTTCTGGAAATCCTGGAAATCCAAAGGCTTACTATGGATTTCTCCACTCCGGCTTGACAATGTGCCCTTAGCCTTTTCTGATCTTCAATCTCAATTCCTTTTTCCTAACTCTTTTAGGAAACAATATGATCTTCTGCTCCCTGCCCTTCAAGACTATCTTCAATCACTCCCTTCCTCTCCTGACCTTCCCACTTCTTCTTCCACAATTTTTCCGCTTTTGAATACTTCTCCTTCTGCTTCTCGTATTTACAATTTTTTTTATCTCTTTATCTCCTTCAGAAAGGCTTAAAACAAAGACTGAATTGGCTTGGGAACAGGATTTGTCAATATCCTGGTCTGTTTCTTTATGGGATAAATTATGGTTAAAGATTCATAAAACTTCAAGAGCAGCCAACACTACCCAAACCCTTTATTTCATTTATCAGTGTTTATTATACTCTCCAGCAAAATTGGCATCTTTTTCCCCAGATCTTTCGTCTAAATGCTGGTCTTGCCCATACCCAAATGCTGATCTAATTCACATGCTATTCCATTGCCCTAATATCCATGCCTTCTGGCAATCAATTTGGCCTCGAATAAACATTATTTTTAACTCGAAAGTTCCCTTCTCCCCTTCAACTGTTCTCCTGGGTTCCTTATCCCCATCTTGGCCTCATACCCCTTCTCACTTTAAATTGCCCGACTTCCTGCTAGCTGTAGCTTTACACTTGATAACCTCCAACTGGAAAGATACGACAAAAGTTACTCATTCGGCTTGGTGGAATGCCATATGTTTTCATCACAGACTTGATACTAATTATGTCACTCCTATTTCTCTAGCAATTAAAAGGTATCTATTATGGATTCCACTTACTACATACTATCCACACGCTCTTCCCCAAATCCCTCTACTGTTACTCATATTAATAAATCAGATGATGTTCGTAAACCACCATGATCATCTCTTGTTGTCTTTTTCTTTAGTTATTCTCAATATTGTTGTTTAATCCATACTTATATTTACTCAAGCTCTTATTTATAGAATCACTTAGCATACAATGTTATACTTAAAATTGTTTTACTTTGTTTATTGACAACATTTATTATACTATTCTTCCTTTGTTCCCCTTTCTTTCCTGTCCTTTGGTTCAGATATTATTGTTTATTGAATCCATTTCATTACGCATCTTTAACCCCTTCCACGCTAATGACAAAACCAGCTCGTCATGGGCGTTACCTGCGCTGCGCTCATGACGAGCTGGCTTTGTCATGTAAAGTGGGATTTAGGAGTATTCAGCACACAGCGGGAAAACCCGCTAGCACTGTAGTGGTTAATATGTATTTTAAATTTACATGTATACTTTATATTGTTTTGATGCACTGTTACTATATTCCTTTTTTATGCTGGTTTCAATAAACTTGAACTTAAAAAAAAAAAAGATGGAAGAGGAAAGCTGAGCTCAAATGTCACTCATAGGCACATTAAAACCCATAAATGTCATTCATATTCATACTGTGAACTTGGCAGCTATGTATACAGTTCTACTTAAGAATTATGTCGGGACCACTGCAAAATATTAAAAAGTGAACAGAGGGTCGGTATTTTTCTCTGGGGAAGGAAGCAACCGTACTTACCTCTGTCCCAATTTGTTTTGTGTTGCCTCTTACCCTTTCAGAGAGCAGGATGCTCTTTCTGAAGGGCCTCACCCACTCTTGTAAGGTGCCTACCACACTGGGATTGAAGAGAAACAAATAAATACTTTTTTTGTTACTCTTCACTTATGGGTCATTGGGAATCAGCTCTGAGCATGCTGCACACTGCAGCTGCTTTAGAGGGATACACAGCACTTCACAGTCAAGCTGAGGGGGCCACTCATGAACAAAAGACTGACCCACACCACACAACAGAGGCTGTGGGGGTTCCCATAACGCCCCTGGAGCTAAGCACTCATATGATTTAATATTCTTTATGAGCACGTCTGCTGAAAAACTGCCTAGGTTGCACAGGTTCATGAAATGTCAACTTTCTAAAATGGGAAAAAGAACCACTGGTTCTAATCTCTAGGGTGTCTGGAAACATATTTGCGTAAAGATACAAAATAATCTCTTGGTGCTTGTGGTTTTAAATGCTGTCTATCACCTCTTTGTCAGAGTAACCCCTAACAAGGCAGTTCACCTGTGCTAGAGTCATACAAACCAGCACAGTCCATCATCAGAACTCTCCACCCCCTTGACACACATGGCCCCATGACCAGAACAGAAAAAAGATTACCACTAATGAAAATACAGAACACATATTGGCACCCAAGGAGAGACCAAGGACATTGAAATTAATTGCATGATAGAGGGACAGATTGAGGAAAATATATAAGCCAGGGAGGGGGAGATTGCAGGGAGTGGGAGTGGTGACAATTGAAAAAGAACAGGGAAGACAAAGAGAGAAGTAACAGCAGGTTAGAATAGACTGTTGAAGAGGAAAGAGAGATAAAAATAAAGATAGACGAAACAGCCAAGGAAATGGGGATGAAGGGATATTATGAAAGATAACCAATGAGAACAAGAGACAGTGAGCAGGGTCGATTAGAAACACAGTAAATGCCTGTGTAAAACAAAGAGGGAGATACAAGAAGAGTGAGATAGATAAGATAAATTAGATAAAAATCAAAGTGTATGAGGATACTGAACCGACAAGAGGAGCAGTGAAGAATAAGAGGGCAAGAGAGAGGAAGAGAGATAGCATAGTTGTGGACCTCTTGACTAAAAAATGAGGAAGAAGTCAGCCATTTTAGAGGGTGGTCTCATCAAGGTAAAAGGAGAATGAAATTTTTTTCAAAAGGATATTATAGGTTTGAAAAGTGGGTGATTCCAGAAAAGTCTTTAGAGGCATTTTATTGGTCAGCTGACTGAATAGAAGTAATACGAGGGCGATAACCTGCCAATTGTGGGTGACTTCACATGTAGGAGATGGAGGATGGGCATCACAGTTCTAAAGTGGCTACTAATGGGGAGAGAATGTACGGAGATAAAGATTGGCCTAGGGCAGGCAGATCTGAGGAAGCAATATGGATGAAAGAGAGAGAGGCTAGATATAGCTAAGCAACACACAGGGAGAGAGAGAGAGATACAAATAAGTAACTTAAGAAAAGAAAGAGAAAGAGTGAAAAACTCGCCATTGAAAGAGAAGAGAGAGGAGGAGGAGACCCTTTCATTGGAAAGTGGAGAGCCAGCAGAAAATAAGACCAGTTTGTTGTGAGAGTAGTGTGTCACTAGAGGAAAGGGAGACATGTTGAAAAAAAGGGTAAATGGTGCAACAGCAATACAACTATTTTTGTTTTGGTTATGGGTGCAGGGCTCCAAGAGTTGTCATATGCAAGTTCTCAGTGCTTTTCTGCTGGATTAAAAAGCCTATTTTAAAGTACACACCAACTGTGCAACCCCACTCGCCATCAGAAGTGTAGCAAGGACTGAGCGGGCCCCAATTCAAGCAAGTAGCAAAGTAACTCCAATATTGGTTTGCCATTGGCAGTCATACGCTATGGGCTCCGTTGCCTCTGCTGCACAAATGATAGCGATGCCTTGACCCTCCTTATTCTGAAGGGTTTTTGTTACACCCATGTTGTACTTGCCACAAACTTACCCCATCCTTGTTATAACATGAAAATGTAATTCTCTGTCACCTGTCCGTAGTGATTATTACTTCTGGTCCCATTGCTAGAGTTGCACATTTTTCCTGTTCCAGTGATAGCTGTTTTCTGTGTTCCCTCTTTATGAGGGTGTCTAGCCCTCTCTCAAAGTCCTTATCCTACACCCACAGCCAGGCTCTGCATGAAAGAGAAATTAAAAGTTACTTTGTTACATTTCAGGTATGTGTCAGCGTGGTATCAGTTTCAAGCATATTGCTCAGCCATATACATGTGCTGTTCCATTAATACTTTACATCACAGCTGAGTCCCAAAGTTAGGAGTCCTAACTTTATTACTATTAAATTGAGAAAAATCCTAATTTTAAGACTTACAGTATTCACAGAATGCATTTAGGAGTCCTAAAGTTAGGAGTACTAACTTTACTACTACTAAATTGATAGAAATCCTAATTTTAAGACTTTCGGTATTCACAGAAGGCATTTAGGAGTCCTAAAGTTAGGAGTCCTAACTTTACTACTACTAAATTGAGAAAAATCCTAATTTTAAGACTTAAGGTATTCACAGAATGCATTTAGGAGTCTTAAAGTTAGGAGTCCTAACTTCTGTGAATACCGAAATGAGTAAGTGTCTTCTGTGAATACCAAAATGAGTAAGTGCCTTCTGTGAATACGAAAATGGTAGTAAGTTTAGGATTTTGTCTTAAGTTAGTTCTGTGAATCGGGCCCATAGTGTTCAAAGTGTAACGAGGAGTCCATCTTCAGCAACACTGCATGTCACTAGGCCACATATAAAGCCATAAAAACATTGCATGTACTGCAGTGCCTGTGTAGCTTCTGTGACCTAAGATTCGAAACAGAAATTGGCAGTTCTTACCATGCAAGACAAATTCCCACAGGAGCGCAAAATGGCACACGTCTTAAGTGCTTGCTATCAGCAAACCATCAAAATTATGATGTCTTTTGAAACTCCGAAAAAAACTCTTACGTTTAAAAAAAAAAAAAAAATGATGATGTCTAGTAGAAATATTGATTC
Source organism: Lissotriton helveticus (assembly GCF_964261635.1). NCBI lineage: Eukaryota > Metazoa > Chordata > Amphibia > Caudata > Salamandridae > Lissotriton > Lissotriton helveticus. The sequence continues at coordinate 1,596,421,751 of NC_136061.1, forward strand.
TGATTGAACTTGAAAATGTATATAAAAACAAAAGAAATAGCTATGCGCCAATGGTTATACATTTTGACAACAAGAGCAGCAAACAGATTGCAGACAAAAGACAAAACCTGTGAGATAAGAACAAACAAATGTAATATGTATCAAGTATGTGCTGAAGAAGGAAATTACTCTAATGAGAAATAATATGTGAAGCAGTGAAAGAAATGAGTAGAAACGTTATAAACAGAAAAAGAACACATATAATTGTAAGCTTGGGTGTTCTGGTAGAGTAAATCAGAGAGATACATATCTCCCACACACCACAAAGTTGGTATGAATGTAATGGAAAACATTGTGCACAAAAAATACCAGAGATGCCCATCATACAAGCGATACAAATAATTAAAAAGAAACAACCAATGCAAGAGTGAATGATATGACGTATATTGCTCAGGGCGAAAATCTCAAAGACATCAGACCTGAGCAAGAGACCATTGAAAAATTGAAGGCTCAACTAAGTAATTAAAAAGATGACAAACATAAAGGGCAGATTTAAAAAATAGAGAAAACAGCCAGAACAATCACAGATAGGTAGAAGACACCTCATACCAATTTGCTGCTGTAAACAAGAAATACCTGCAAAACAAAATAGAAATATCCAATTATCCAATTTTCCACTTTGCCTGAATCGCAGAATAATGGGATTATGATCATGTGTATAAAACGTTTTAATACTTGAAATAACAGATGTATTGGAAGAAATCAATTTTAAAAACGCAGATGGTCCTGACATTGTTAGACTAAACGATTTTCAATTTACATAAGAAAGACTGTTGCTTAAACTCTTATCCATGTGGCTGAAAATGAATATAGTTCTAGAATTCATGAAAAAACTGATATTTATTTATAAAATAATTGCTTGTAAATAAACTTGATAAACTTCATAACTGGAAAACAAATACAATAGGCACAGTGTTCATGGAGCTGCTAACAAAATTTCTCACGAAAACATGTTTTGTGACATGAACAAAAGACAGAAAGGATTTATGAAAGTGAGGGTTCGTGAATCTCCACAACTGAAGTGGTATTCATTCTATATCTAAAGTAGATATCATTACATCATGCAGAGTCATGAAAGTCGAAACATTCCATCAAGTATCCATGACAAAATAAAAGAGCTGTGTACAGACTCAACAATATACTTTAAAGGAAAAACACACAAAATCCAATTAACTCTCTACCATGTGATCCTCAAAAAGAAGGTAAATACTTATTGTTTAGGTATGACAGACTTACCATAATACCGAACACATACACCCAAGCAACAGCGAAAGATAGTTAATACTGAGATTTGATCTTCACATGGCTCTAAATAAATGGAGTACTACAGAATGGGCTGTTACGATAGACAATCAAACTCACCCAGAAGATTGAAACAATGTGGCAATATTTGATTCCTACATCATCATACAAATTAGAAATGTAGGGTGCAGAGGTTACAACTCTAATAGAACTTGATCAACAATAAAAATATAAGAAGAGTTAGTTGGAGCTAACCACCTATGCATGTGATCAACTGTTGTGCTGGATAAAATCAAATGGTTGTTCAACAATACCAAAGCTATGTACAGCAATCAGAATTAACAAAGTGAACAACCTATTTTATCCAAGAGAAACTCCAGACTGGTACATTAACCAGTCATTTGTGTATGCCCGAGGTATAATAAATAATTGAATAGATAGTTTTATCAAGAGATATAGTTTAAAGCTGGACAGCAGGCTCCTGAATTGCTCTTTTAAATTATTGTCATCATATCACAGGCAGAAAGGTGAGGTTGACAAATGGAAAAGATGTCCCTGTTTAGGGAAATATCATAAAATACCTAGAGAACAATCCGAGCTCAAATTTCTAGAACCCTAAGCCCTCTGATTAAAGGAAAATCAAAACATTGCAGAACTTATTTGGAAAGAAAATGCCATGAGTAGAAGACAGATGATCACCAGAAGGAGAGCGTGATCATTCAATGCACAGCAATACTACAAAGATGTGTTTGAGAAAATTGCACATATCTCAGAAACATGTCTAAAAACAAAGGTAATGAGAATAAAATTGCACAAGATCCTGGGGAATTTCACAGATAGAGAATAAAGATGTGGGTGGTTAGCATATACAGAAATTAATGTAAAAAAAACATTCAAGGTGAGCTGAGAAAAAAAGATGCAACTCATATCAAAGATGGTACACCTGTGGTAATTGATGTGTCAATCTAATAGGAAGACTCCTAGAGTTCCCTTAAACCAGCATATAAGAGCAAAGTGAATTACTATAGTGAAATAGTCCAAGTAGGTAAATCATTCAGTGGGGGGCGTGGCCTGACGCCGATGGAGACAGGAGCCTGAATCGGAGCTCCCGCTGGTGATCCCCTCTCGAGCACCATCGGGGCCCGAGCACGCCGACTGGCCCTGGGGGTGTCGGAACCACGGGGGCATTGGGGACACATGTTGTAGATATTTGATAGCCCTCCCCCAGAGAATTAGAGCTGATGGACCTGCGAAGCCGCGGACCACAAAAAATGGCGGCCGCGCAGCAATAACGACTCCTGGTCGGACGTTGCGCAGACAGAGATGTGTGGCTGACTGTTGCCCGACCTGATTTGCCGCCTCGGACAAAAGAAGGGGGACGCCGGCGGAGGCGGGGCCAGGAATAATACAAGTAAGGAGGCGGCGCTGGGTGAGGATAAAGTGGGGCCTGGCGCGTAACTGTCTACGATCAAGACAGTTGACCTCCCGGCCCTGCAGGGGGCCCAGAAGACTGGGGTCAACGCAGGGAGGAACAGACTATCCGCGTGGCTGGTACGGCCGGATGCATGCGATGACCCACGCCCCACATGGCGGCAAGGCAGCGCGGTGAAATGGCGGCCGCATAAGGCATGCAGATCGGGGACATCGCTGCAGAGGCAAAATCTACAGGCCCCCACTGCGGGCAAAGCAAGACACACTGAGGGACACTACTGGGAACGATTAGTGCCCCAGGTAGGTCTCAGGAGTTATAACATATTGTGGCACACGACGGACAGCGTGGAGGGCAGCAGACATAGAGGGGCAGAGATGCCCAATGCTGGCGTGGTGACCCACAATGATCCTCTCCAGGTGGTAGCGCTGCCTCAAAAATCTGTTAGCCCGACTACAATGGGGACATAAACGTCAACCCATCCCCATCTGGCACCTCAAGCCGGAGACACTTGAGAACCAAGTGTTCCATAACGAGATTAAAGAGCACATCATCACATATTTCATGGATAAGGCACACACCACAGACTCTAGGGTGATCGAATGGGAGGCCTTTAAGGCAGTGATTAGGGGGCGTTGCACGGCATTGTCCATAGAGGTGAGATGTACGCTATTGACGGACATGGAAATGGCAGACCGGGTGTTAAGAGAAGTGGAGTGCAGGCGTCCGAATGCTCCCGATCTACGGCAGGAATTGCTAGTAGCGAAGGAGGAGGTGGCAGTACAGGAGGAGTAATTGAGGTGCTTCGATTACCGGGCCTACATGGATAGAACGCCTGGATAGAGAGATAAGGCGGGCAGATTACTGGCATGGTTCGCTGCCCCTACCTGTAGGGAGCACGCCATTCCAGAATTGACGAGACAAGGATGGCGACATCTGTATTGGCAGGATGACATTAATGAGAGTTTATGGGGGTACTACGAGCACCTGTATACGAGCATTGGGCCCAGTGGGGAGGAGGGCGTGGAGGAATACCTGGCGGACCTGCCGATGCACGTCCTTACGGACTAGGAGGCGGAGCCCCATGGGGCTGCAATCTCAGACAGAGAAATCTGAGTAGCTATAAAGGCACTGGCGAGAGGGAAGACACATTGAACGGATGGGCTCCCTAAAGAGTTCTATGCCACGTACTTATATGTACTGACCCCCAGGCTGGTGGAGATTTATGTGGAGGCCAGGGAGAGGGGCCGCCTGCCAGGTACGACTAGAGAGGTGGTGGTAGTATCGCTCCTGAAGCCGGACAAATACCCCCTAGAGTGCGAATCATATCGCCCATTGTCTATGCTCAATCTCGACTTTAAAATCCTATGTAGAATCCTGGCAACGCGACTGCTCCCCTATATGGTGCCTCTGGTACATCAGGACCAAGCAGGATTCATATCTCGTCAAAATACAACCCTAAATATACGCAGGCTAATGTCTATTATTGAATTAGGAATGGCAGCGGAGCAGAGAGGGGCGGTGTTCACCATAACCATGGAAAAGGCATTGATAGCCTCGAATGGGGATTCCTATACACAGTTTTGACCAAAATTGGCCTGGGAGAGGGTTTTATAGGCTGGGTGAAGCTACTATATACTGATCCAGTGGCAGGGGTCCGCACGGGCCGCACAATATCGGCGCAATATCGAGTGGAGAGGGGGACATGCCAGGGATGTCCCCTGTCCCCGCTGCTGTTTGCCTTGGCAGTAGAGCCATTGGCCTGTGTGGCACGGTCCAGAAGGGAGTACCAGGGGGTTCAGGTGGGAGGGATACGACACCAGGCGGCGTTATACGTGGATGACCTCCTACTATTCCTCAATGATGCTGAGGGCGACCTACCGGGGGCTAAGGCAATGATGGAGCACTTTGGCTCCTTATCGGGGCCACGTGTGAACTGGCTGAAGTCCAAACTATTCCCCCCTGGTGAGGGACGCGAGGCCCCTTCTGAATCTGGGGAATTTGAGAGGGGAGCCCCGTTGCTTTCGCTACCTAGGGGTCCACATATTCCACACAATGGAAGACGTGAAGGAAGGCAATATAGGGAGGGCTCTCCGCTCGCTTAAGGACACTATGGCCTTCTGGGGGAAGCTCCCACTCTCGGTGATGGGGCGCATCTCGCTACTTAAAATGGTGTCACTGCCCCGGCTACTCTACTTTTTTGTAACACTGCCAATCTGGATATCAGCGGCCTGGTTCAGGGAGCTGGACTCCTGCATGTCAGGTTTTGTATGGGGGTCGGGACGCAGAAGTGTAGCCTTACTACATTAAAGCGACCCAGTCTAGGGGGTGGCATGGCAGTGCCTGATGTGGAAGCTTACTACTTGGCAGGACAGCTGCAGCGGTTTACACAATGGATTACGGGAGCCAGGGACCCAGATAGGGGGTTGCCTCCGTTTGACCCGGAGGGACCCGCCGTGTTCCGAACCCTGCTGAGAACGATTAGACCCCAACAAATTGGCAGTAATGAACATAGGGTGATATATCGCTGCTGAGGCAGATGCCTACAGAAAACTAAATCAAAGCGCCTATACTCCCCAGAGATGACGTTGCAGTTAATGGAGGCTCTCCCTCACGGAGGACAGTGGCAAGGCCTGCACGAATAGAGGGAGGCGGGGGTGACAAAGGTCGGGGATCTGTTCAGGGATGGGGAGCTCTTTCCCTTCGAGGACTTCAGAGCAGAATGGGACATACTGCCAGGGCACTTCCTTCTACATGGGGCGGTCACAGGAGCAATATGGCGCCACTGGGGGACGGGGACGGCGGAACCTCCGCACCATTATACGTGTGAATATATGAGCTTAGAGGGTGGCACCATCAAGGCGGTGGCCTGCTTATATAGAGCTATTGGACACGACTCCGCGCAACCACTAGATAGGCTGAAACACAACTGGGAGGACGACATTGGCAGGCCCCTAGAGGATAAAGACTGGGACAATGTTTTGGAGCAAACTGCCAAAGTTTCTAAAAATGCCTGTTTTAGATTAATCAGCTTTTACATACTCCACCAGGCCTATTTAACCCCAGAACATATTAACAGATACTTTGCTGGTGCGGATGCTAGATGCCCGAGGTGTCAGGAACAGAGGGTGACGTTTAAACATATGGTTTGGAGTTGTCCCTCCTAAACCAAATACTGGCAAGCAGTGACACAAGTGACAGCGAGGGTGACAGAAAGGGTGGCCCCATGCACACAAACCCACGTACTGCTTTGTTTATTTTCACACTCTGCTAAAATCAAAACCACATCCAGAATTCAGGATTTGACATTTATTCTGGCAAAGGGGGAACTTACTAGTAGCTGGAAGAAGTTGGGGGGGCCCTGATGTCCTCAGGTGGAGACGTGAGATGGAGAAGTGGGTAGGTTGCGAGAGCAGGATTCTGCTCAGGAATGCACGGCGGGGAGTGGGAATACCGGAGAGAGCCCAGGACTGGGAGGGTCTAGTGACAGACTTAATGAAGCTGGGCAGAGGCTCAGAGGCTTCCACACCAGAGAGAATCCAACAGGCTGTACACCCCCGGGACAAGGGTAGGATGGGATACTCCAATAGGAAAGCGAAAATAGGTCTAGCAACAGGAGGGTACGGCGCGCCATCACTGCCCACGCCTGGAATATCAACCATGAAAGAAATACCATCACAGCTGCTTAGGGCCTCGATCCAATTGTGGGACACTACAGATGCTCAAATTGCAGTGTATGCAGCCTGACTACAAATACAAAAGAATTCACAGTCAACGGTCGCTCACAAAAACTGACCAAACATACAAACTGCAGATCACAAAACGTTATCTACGTTATCGTGTCCATGCAACCTTGTCTACATTGGACAGACGACACAAATGATTAAACAACGCATCATCCAGCACAAGAGCCGGATCAATTGTAAAATATTGACAGCACCCTTGGTATCACACTACCTACAACATGGACACCTGGACACCGACATTCATTGGCAAGTGATAGAGAAACCCACATTGCCCACTCGAGGAGGTGACATCAAAATCCTCCTAAACAAGGCTGAATGCAAATGGATGACCATCTGCGACTCGATCAACCAGGGGCTTAACACTATTGACGAGTGGAACAGTACTGTTACCACCTGATTTACCTGACTCTGAACGACCCGATACACTAATTTAACTTTTGGACCCTTTCTGATTTACATGGGATCACCAGACCCATCCATATCTACAGTGGTCATCACAATACACTGTCATCATAACCCTTTTCCCAATGTCTATACACACATTTACATCTGTATTACATATCTTTGGACTAAGTGACATAATGCTGACAATATGTTGCCCACAGATTAGCCCTTTGTTGCAACATGTTAAGAAAATTATGAAAATGTGATGGACAATATAAGTGTTACTACAAGAACTCTGAATAACTAACTTTCTTCTCTGTCTGCCTAGAATGTGTAATTGCAACACTTTATATAGTGCTGACAATATGTTGCCCGCAAAATGAACAGAGGTTGTAATTAAAGATATCCCAAGTCATGTTGAAAAAAACGCGATGAATGAGTAACAGCTCTACTGCTATTTTCTCCGATGAGCTAACTTTCCTTTTTCCTGCCCCAAGACGCGTCACTATGGAAACGCTTCACTCTCACTCCCCCCTCGGCAACTAGACATGTTACTTGGGCCACACCTCTAACACTCCTCCGTGTAGGCTCACTACCGCTGACGATCGTTTGGCACGGCCAGCTCTCGCCCCCCCACTCGGTCTAACTCTGCCCAGACACGGAAGTTAAACATTCACTCCTCGCCGCCACCGGCTTTCCAACGCTTACCTTCATTCGAGCGCCAGCACGCTGATTCATTCAGGTATGTGCCTCCACTACCCATATCCCGATGTATTCCAAAAAAACTCTCATGCCTCTCGACCATAGGATCAAGCCGATAGTAAATTTCCCCTTTACTTTTCCACAGCTAACGTGCTGAACCACGGCTGATCTAAGACGGCCGATAGAAGCACAGATTACCAATGGTATGTGGTTACTAGCCCTTTCAGCCCCCAATTCACTGCCGAACAGTATAGCTCTCGTTTGGTTTCTTGCTGAGACCAGACGCCGAGATCACACAAACGTAGCACGTTCGTTTAGTTTTCCTCTGTCACTCCAACTAAACAGTGCTTCTTTTGATCCGTCCCTTTTCCCCAGTGCCCTCATGCAGGCCGCAGATGATCCTTGACTTGGCCTGCCCTAGTTGTTATAGATTGCCCCTCCTATTCGGGAAGACTTGCCAACACAGACGATTCACGCCCACCGGAATCTACCTAAGGTACTTCACAGCCTCCCCCGACGTGTCTCTCTTCCCTTACCTCCCAAGCCTGATCCCTGACCCTCTTTCCTTTCTTGCAGCACGCCCGAACTCAGACAACCAAGTCCTGATGACGATCCAAACTAATGGGGATCGAAACGCCGTCGACCTAACAGCCTAAATAACAGGCGCACTCCTCCGTTGTGGCTATACATTTAATTGAAAAATCTCTACCTACTGTGATATCACGTTGTCACATGTGTTTCTGAGCCACTCACTGTAAATTATCTGCAACTTATTCACAGTGCGCCGTCCACGCTGTTCACTTTCACTTGCGTCGCCACCTTCACTTTGTACACTTTTTTGCACCAAGTTTTATATGGTTGTCATCAATTCAATTTATGCAGTGCTGTTCCTAACTGTATAACGTCCGACCCTGAAACTAATGTTATGAATATAAAGATGATTAACTATCTTTTCTCATACAAACAAGTATTCTCCTTCTTTCTTTACAAGTAATGCTGTATGCATACAAGTTTTAATTGCCTACATAACCTTACCTCTCAGGACATTGTTTCTTTGTTGCACCTTACCTACCCAGTCCTGAATTGGTATATGGGTTACACTCCTGTAAATTTTACAAGATTGTCAGCAGCCGCTGGGCTGCGAGAGTTTGTACCCTTGTGGTACCTACATTTGAGACCATATTTACTAAGGTCTTTCTGTGGTGTCAATACATAGGACACATACGATGTCGAAGGAGTCCCTCTCTTATACAGAGGAATACATTAACTCTCTTATGGTTGGGCCTTCCCTTCTTTCAGGCCCTCCTCCTTCTCTTTCCTCTTCCACCCCACCTAACACCTCAAAAACACAACTTGAGAAACTTGAAAAACTAAAAAAGAAACAAATGAGAACGGATCTACATGCCCGGATGCTAACAGATTACCTCAGATAAGGCGTCATCCCTGTGGGACTTCAAATTTGCAACACTCCTGCCATCTTCACCACAGATCCCCTGTTCCAGACCAAATTCAGCCATCTGGCAACAACTTGTTCCAGACATTGGATGGTCTTGGGCATAGATACAGCCATTGAACATAGTCGCCTGGAACTTCTGGAAATAGCAGAACTGGAAAAACAAATTCTAGCAGACACTTCTTGCTCTGACGCCAAGAGTCTTCTAGAAAAAATAAATACCACAATCTGCACCTTTAACACCTTCGAACTCAACAAAAAGACAAACAAAATTCAAAAAGACATCAAAAATTACAAAGTGGAAAATACCTATCCATACTTCGATGAGGAATTCTACAATACCCCGTACATCCCACCGAGAACATGTAACTGGGGACGCTTCAGGAACAACCAACGGATAACATTCTCAGACTCATCCAACACCTCAGTCGAAGACTCTGATTCGGATAACCGTCCAGGCACCTCAACCGCCAGTAACAGACCACCACCCCTGCTCCCAGCCGGTTTTTTAGGGAGAGGCCGCGGTCGCGGACAACCACCCCCTCAAAATCGTCCCGCCAGAAACCGTCAATATCAACCACAACTTCCGGGCGAACGACAAACACGCAACCGGTACTACCAATGGGGACACCAACAATAAATGACACTGATCTGGCAATAGCCACTGACCTACAAATACCAATTTTCAATCTTTCTGACTACGTCTTCAGCAATGATGAGATCAACCTCCTGTATCGAGGTTTGACATTCGTACCTACGGAACGAACAGATTTCCTGGACCTTCAATCCAGCCTTCTGAAATTCTTCAGACGGATAAGACTCAGACAATACTTCGCGGATAGAATTGATTCAACACCCTTGAATTTGTCACCCTTTCGCACACCATCCACCTTCAGTCCTCCATCACACACCATGCCACCGGAGATTCTGGCATTTTAACGATTGGTTCTCAAAGATTTAATGGATCTCAAAAATCAGACACAATTCATCCCTTATAATCTCCCGTTGGCTGAAAAACAAGCCTTAAAAACATTGAAAAACAACAGTGACATTATCATCAAACCAGCGGATAAGGGTGGGGGAATAGTGGTTATGAGCACAACCAAATATGATCTGGAAATTCATAGACAACTTGCTAACCAGGAATACTATCGACCCCTCCCCAAAGACCCCTTGGATGACATCGGTACTAAAATACTATCCGTTACTACCGAAGCCAAGGACAAAGACATCATCACCAAGAAGGAATTCGAATTCTTGAACAGTACTAGCCCCCGTACTCCTGTACTGTACGTCCTGCCCATGATTTACAAAGACAGTCTCAATCCACCGGGCAGACCTATTGTTTCTGGATGGGGTTCCATCTTAGAACCACTGGGAAAATACATAGATTCCATAATAAAAGCATTTGTCCCTGAGACCGATACTTACATCCGTGATACGATGGACCTGATCAACACAATTGAAGATTTACCATTTGATACCACCACACAGGTCATGGCAGGGCTTGACATCGAATCCCTCTATACTAATATACCCCACGATGAAGGTCTACAAGTGATTTACAACCTCCTTCTCTCTAGACCTCAACCCACACGGATTCCCACTGACTTCATTATGAATCTCCTCCGTATAGCTCTGAAAAACAACTATTTCCTTTACCGAGACACGTACTACCTACAAGTGAAAGGTGTTTCAATGGGCGCTTTCTTCGCCCCGAACTTTGCAATTTTGTTTGTGCATCATCTAGAGAAGACCCTCATCTTAACACCCATCAATCCGTTTTACCAAAATATCAACCTCTGGCGCAGGTATATAGACGACGTGCTGTTACTATGGAATGGCACGTCGGTAACACTGAACCCCTTCATTCACTGGCTGAATCACTCGCAAGAACATATGAAATTCACAAGTGATTGCAAACAGAATGATCTGCCCTTCTTGAATGTTACCATCCATGCAGAAGAAGGGGTTCTGGGCACCACCTTATTCCGCAAACCAACGGAAAAGAACACCCTACTGCTATACTCCAGCTACCATCCTCGTGGACTACGCGATGGACTACCGTATGGCCAATTCCACCGGATCCGCCGGAATTGCAAATGGAAAAAAGACTATTTTAGGGAAGCTGACATCCTCACCAAAAAATTAATACACCGTAGATATCCAAAACGATTGGTCATCAGAGCCAAGAAAAGAACGTGGTACTGCCACAGTGAACTCCTCCTCACCACCCAACCAAAGAAGTCGATGACCAGGATCCCATTCGTTTCAAAATTCAGTCCTCACAGCAACGAAATCAATAAAATCATCAGAGCAAATTGGCCTTTACTGGGCTCACATGAGCAATTCAAAGAAGCCCCTTTATTCTCCTACCAACGCGGCAACAATTTGGCCAATCATTTGGTACATGCCATTACATGGCCACAAACCAACCATGAAAGAAATACCATCACAGCTGCTTGGGGCCTCGATCCAATTGTGGGACACTACAGATGCCAAAATTGCAGTGTATGCAGCCTGACTACAAATACAAAAGAATTCACAGTCAACGGTCGCTCACATAAACTGACCAAACTTACAAACTGCAGATCACAAAACGTTATCTACGTTATCCAGTGTCCATGCAACCTTGTCTACATTGGACAGACGACACAAATGATTAAACAACGCATCATCCAGCACAAGAGCCGGATCAATTGTAAAATATTGACAGTACCCTTAGTATCACACTACCTACAACATGGACACCTGGACACCGACATTCATTGGCAAGTGATAGAGAAACCCACATTGCCCACTCGAGGAGGTGACATCAAAATCCTCCTAAACAAGGCTGAATGCAAATGGATGACCATCTGTGACTCGATCAACCAGGGGCTTAACACTATTGACGAGTAGAACAGTACTGTTACAACCTGATTTACCTGACTCTGAACGACCCGATACACTAATTTAACTTTTGTACCATTTCTGATTTACATGGGATCACCAGACCCATCCATATCCACAGTGGTCCTCACAATACACTGTCATCATAACCGTTTTCCCAATGTCTATACACACATTTACATCTGTATTACATATCTTTGGACTAAGTGACATAATGCTGACAATATGTTGCCCACAGATTAGCCCTTTGTTGCAACATGTTAAGAAAATTATGAAAATGCGATGTACAATATATGTGTTACTACAAGAACTCCGAATAACTAACTTTCTTCTCTGTATGCCTAGAATGTGTAATTGCAACACTTTAAATAGTGCTGACAATATGTTGCCCGCAAAATGAACAGAGGTTGTAATTAAAGATATCCCAAGGCATGTTGAAAAAAACGCGATGAATGAGTAACAGCTCTACTGCTATTTTCTCCGATGAACTGACTTTCCTTTTTCCTGCCCCAAGACGCGTCACTATGGAAACGCTTCACTCTCACTCCCCCCTCGGCAACTAGACACGTCACTTGGGCCACACCCCTAACACTCCTCCGTGTAGGCTCACTACCGCTGACGATCGTTTGGCACGCCCAGCTCTCGCCCCCCCACTCGGTCTAACTCCTCCCAGACGCGGAAGTTAAACATTCACTCCTCGCCGACACCGGCTTTCCAACGCTTGCCTTCATTCGAGCGCCAGCACGCTGATTCAGTCAGGTATGTGCCTCCACTAACCATATCCCGATGTATTCCAAAAAACCCTCATGCCTCTCGACCATAGGATCGAGCCGATAGTAAATTTACCCTTTACTTTTCCACAGCTAACGTGCTGAACCACGGCTGATCTAAGACGGCCGATAGAAGCACAGATTACCAAAGGTATGTGGTTACTAGCCCTTTCAGCCCCCAAATCACTGCCGAACAGTATAGCTCTCATTTGGTTTCTGGCTGAGACCAGACGCTGAGATCACACAAACGTAGCATGTTCGTTTAGTTTTCCTCTGTCACTCCAACTAAACAGTGCTTCTTTTGATCCGTCCCTTTTCCCCAGTGCCCTCATGCAGGCCGCAGATGATCCTTGACTTGGCCTGCCCTAGTTGTTATAGATTGCCCCTCCCATTCGTGAAGACTTGCCAACTCAGATGATTCACGCCCACCGGAATCTACCTAAGGTATTTCACAGCCTCCCCCGACGTGTCTCTCTTCCCTAACCTCCCAAGCCTGATCCCTGACCCTCTTTCCTTTCTTGCAGCACTCCCCAACTCAGACAACCAAGTCCTGATGACGATCCAAACTAATGGGGATAGAAACGCTGTCGACCTAACAGCCAAAATAACAGGCGCACTCCTCCTTTGTGGCTATACATTTAATTGAAAAATCTCTACCTACTGTGATATCACGTTGTCACATGTGTTTCTGACCCACTCACTGTAAATTATCTGCACCTTATTCACAGTGCGCCGTCCACGCTGTTAACTTTCACTTGCGTCGCCACCTTCACTTTGTACACTTTTTTGCACCAAGTTTTATATGGTTGTCATCAATTCAATTTATGCAGTGCTGTTCCTAACTGTATAACGTCCGACCATGAAACTAATGTTATGAATATAAAGATGATTAACTATCTTTTCTCATACAAACGAGTATTCTCCTTCTTTCTTTACAAGTAATGCTGTCTGCATACATGTTTTAATTGCCTACATATCCTTACCTCTCAGGACATTGTTTCTTTGTTGCACCTTGGAATATCAGGGAGCATACCAACTGATCGGAACGATTCTCAGGGGGAGACAGCACTGCGGGGAGGTGGGGGGATCATAGTTGTTGTTTGAGGCCTAATTTTTGGGATGCACAACATGTAATTAAAAGGACGATGGTGCACTTACAAACTAGCAGGCACAGATGAGGCATAACAAGGACATCAACAGCGGCAGCAGGTCCATGAGTTAGATTGCCCGCTCACGGCTAACGTGCACTGTTTATGTAAAGATATATGATGTACAAAATATAAAAGGCAATATTGTTTGTTTAAAAAAAAAAAGTAAGTAAATCATTCAGTAGCTGTTGCACTATTAATTTTCATAGTTTCATCATAGGCTGTCAAAACATGTGTACACCATGTAATGATGTTGCTCTAATATATTTAGGCCTTCAAATGTCATGTCTTTTAAAAAGAATGCCAGCCTGATGGACATTCTAAAAATGGGCCAGATGTTCTTGAGCAATTAACCAACAGAGTCATTTTAATGTGTTCATATTAATATTATGATGTAAACAGGAATATAATGTGTGAATTTTATGGTTTGATTGGGAATACAAAATGTGGTGAGTGGAAACATAAAGTGTGAATATTGCGAAAGATAAGATAGTAATATTAAAACCTTTTACTTCACTATGGAAGTATTATGTCTCACTGCTTGCTACCAACTGTTAGGATACTGCTCATCATTTTTAAGTTTCCAGATTAATAATTTTTAGGGGCAATGTGTATTAATGCTATTTAGAATTATTTAAAAGTAAATGTTAGCGACAATTGGAATTTTCTCTGCACAGGACAGTCAATAATGGAAACTTCCAGAACAGCAGAAAGTATTAGACAATGCTATATTATTCTAGAAGTACTTGAGGATGTACTTTACCTTGCAACAGCTATTTGGTTGTCAGCTAGCAAACCAGATGACTGGAAGGCCGATCTGCAGTGCTATTTTAAATTGTCACTCTTCCTAGTTTCCATAAGCCCACATTTTAGGGGGCTTAATAGTAGAATTAAAATGGCTTCCTGTGTAGGCAAAGCGCAGGGCACTTCAGTCACCTTAACTAACCTGACTCAGGTTCTAGGTAGGCGTATAGCACTCTAGCTCATTCAGGGCTGAGATACTAAGCTGGCAGGCATAGATGGGGATAGTGTGCAAACAGTTGAACAGCCCTCAGTGAGAGGTCTATTTAGCCGGTGTAGGTTCCAGGGGCTATGCCCCTTACAGCCTAGGGCTTCAGACTCTGTCACCTTCCCTACTGAAGGGAGAATGCCACAGACTCGGTAATAGTTACATGTTCTTACAGGGCATTGAAATCAGAAAAATCCCAGTTAGATGTTGGTTAAGACTGCTGTGATGCCTGGGGAATGATCTGACCAGCAGAACCAGGGCCTAGTGTGACGTTCATGAAGCCCATGCAGATGTCTGGATTTAATACCCTCTGCCAAGGAGCTAGTCAGAGCTACATTCTCTACCTAGAGCAGGGTGCCACCAGACTGGAGAGGAGTTTTATGCTACTCCGGACCAAGAGGATGCGGTCCGTTGGCTAGATTGCCGACTTTGGTGCTGGAAACTGTGGTGACGGTCTAGTGG
Source organism: Lissotriton helveticus (assembly GCF_964261635.1). Classification (NCBI taxonomy): domain Eukaryota; kingdom Metazoa; phylum Chordata; class Amphibia; order Caudata; family Salamandridae; genus Lissotriton; species Lissotriton helveticus. The sequence continues at coordinate 1,596,437,027 of NC_136061.1, forward strand.
TTGTGGTGAGAGGACGACCAGAGCCGTAAGTGCGGCCATGTTGTCTATGGCGCGCGATGGCTCAGGGTGCGCAGCACGTCCCCGGCGCTCCGGAATAAAGCAATCTATTTTCCCCATATACCTGGTCCAGAGTATAATTTCTAGCGGAAACGCAACTGCTATAATGGTCGACGAGGCGGGATGCCTGAATAACGGCGGTCCCACGAAAAAAAAAACCAAAAAAATAAACCAGAACAACGAAGGGAAAATTCGACGAACCTCACGTGCACTGCGAGGAGTGCAGGAACACACCAATCCAGAGCGCGGCAGCGAGGACAAGCGGACACACCACCGGTGAGAGAGCACCTACCTGCAGCCTGGGGAGAGGGGTGTAGCAGATGGTGCGGCCGGAAGAGCCGAGTGGCGGGAGCCCAGATAAAACGGCAAGGGTCGGAAAGCGAGACAGCAAAGGGGCCAGAGCAAGAGTGTACCCTGCAGATGAAAAGGGAGGCACAGTGCAGAGGGCAACGCCCAAGGTAGCACACGTGAATACAGCGGGCACGAAGAGGCATGTGAACCTGGCGGCCCTGCACGGCGAGTAGACGCTAAACCCCTAGAAGAGCAGTGAAGGGTTCACTAGAGACACACGCGGCCTGGGAAGTGCGTCTAGCCCCGGACCACAAGCAATCTAGTGAGCCACCACAACAACCCAGTCAAGGAAGGCACAAGAGGCAGGTCAAGGCTCCACGGACATAGCGTACAGCAAGGGAAGGCAGAGCCTAGACAAGGGGCACCCTGGACTCCAGTAGGACGTCAGGCAGTGAGGGAGAAAGCTTGAGTCCCAGCAGAACCAGTGAGGAGAGACAAGCCCCAGGTAGCCCGCCTGACAACAGTGGACAGGCCCACAGGCCCCAGAGAGACAGAGGAAAAATGGCGACACCTTCCACATCATTGAGCGCGTTGGTACCATTCTTGCCAAAGAGAGGGGAACCCACGATGCCATGGGAGGACTGGAAGAGGTACTTCCAAAATTATCTTTCGCCATTAGAGGAGGAAAGTGAAGCAGCATACTCAAGTGAAAGAAAGAAAAAGATTCTGCTACATAATTTAGGGCCAGAAGGCATTAGAGTGTATGACAACATGGTGAAGGCGACAAGACAGGCGAGGGACACCGATGTATTTCAGCATGCCATTGAGGACATAGATGCTCACTATCGACCAGTGGTATGTGTGGCCATAGACCGATGCAAATTCTTCCAGAGGAAGCAAGAGAGTGGCGAAACCATCGATGAATATGTAGCGGCGCTCCAAAAACTAGCGATAACTTGCAGGTTTAGCAACCTACACGACGAGTTAGTAAGGGTGCAAATCATAATGCATACCTCAAACACCACAGTGCAGGAAAAGCTGTGGGTGAATGGTGACGCACCGCTCAAGGAGGTATGGGCACTAGTGAAGAAAGCAGAATTGTCCAAAAGATGCGCTGAAGCGGCCAGGAAGGACAGAACCAGCAAACAAACAGTATGCAGAGTGATGGTGAGCAAGAAAGGAGAACATTGATATGGCTTTGGGAAGCTGGAAGTGTCGCGAGACTGAGGAGAGAGGCGAGAGAAGCGAGTGAAGCGAGTGGGGTGGTGACCAGCGTTCACCGGCGTTCACCGGGCGGCGTTTGGAGCATTTCAGAGCCTGTGAGCAAAGCCCGAAGCCCGAAGCCCGAAGCCTGAAGCCTGAAGCCTGAGGCATGGAATTTGGAGCCCGAAGTCCCGGAGTTTGGTGCGGCACCGAGGTTTGGTGAGAGGTGTGGTGAAAAAGCTCCGGGTGGCGGGGAGCCGGCTCAGGGCTTGACGGCGGGGGCTCGGCGGCTTCTGCCCGGCGGCTGGAAGCAGGGGACGGCGCAACCATCAGAGGGAACAGAGGCAGTAGCTCCGGTTGTGGAGCGAGGCAGGACGGGATTGGAGCGGTGATTAGGAGGGCTGACCGTTCACCCGTTCTCCCGTGATCCGGTCAGCCTCAGAGCTAGCGTTTGTTAGTAGTCGCATTCCGCAGCGCCCTGGTATTATTGGAGGCCCATCTTTTGAAACTGGCCTCAAGGGGTCTGTTTGCATGTGTTCAAGCAAAGTATCAGAGATTACGTTTTTTCTTGCCAGTCTGAGATCCACGTTTTGCGTCCAGCCAGACGCCGTGTGAGCAGAACGAGCAGAGTAGAGGAGAGGAGGTTACGGGTGCGGTCGGGCGTGAGCGCTGATCAAAGCGCTGTGAGAACAACGCCGCCGCTCCCCCCCCCCACCGGCGGGAGTGTGCCCGTGCCGGATAGGAACCAGCGCCGATAGCGCGGATCACCAACCAATGGACAGTACCAACTGGCAGTGTCTGCTTTGCCTCCATAAGGACGCTGAGTCCTGGAAAGGGGTAGCACAGCGCTGAAGGCTTGCAGCGCTGCTGGAACCGGTAATCATTCCCTGCCTACAGAGCTGCGACGAGGACTGCTGAGCCAGTATTGTTGGAATCCAACCCATGTCTTGCGTCCAGCCAGACGCCGTGCAAGCAGAGCAGAGGAGAGGAGGTTACGGGTGCGGTTGGGCGTGAGCGCTGATCAAAGCGCTGCGAGAACAACGCCGCCGCCCGCCCCCCTCACCCCCTTCCGCCGCCGCCGCCCCGCCAGACAAGCCGGAGTTCAGAGAGCAGCTGCCAGGACAGCAGGCGAACAGGGTCACGGCCCCGATTTCGGTGAGTCGTTTGGGGTGATGTCTGTGAGCGGCATTAAATGGTGTAAATTAAATGGTGTAATTTAACTCACATAACAAGACCCCGAGGACCTGGGAGGAGCTGTATGGATTCCCCTCAGTAGCTGGTGCAGCAGCAATAAACACTTATTTCTCTGGCGACTGGAGCCGAAGATGCTTCCCCCTAGCCCCTCCAGACTCGGCCCCAGACGGGGGTCGGTGCGCGGTCCTCGAATCCGCCACCGAATCGCCCAGGTGAGGAGAGGCGAGGTGGTGTATTCTTGCGGAGAGAGAACGCAGGTCGTGATAGCTGCCGTAAGTGGCACTGAAGCCCAAGGCCCCCTTGTACGCGCCAGCTTTCCCTTTCTTGTGCGAGCTTCGCTAGTCTCAATGGGAGCTGTGAGGAGTCCCGAACTGTTTTATAAAACTGTATAAATATACAAGAAACGGACTTAGGGAATCAGAATCGAGCGCCAGTGCCGGTGTTGCATTTGGTCTGCCCTGTTCCCATGATGCACTGGGCCAGGGACAGACTAATTTGCATATAGCCAGGTTCTGAACTGGGATGGTGCAGTGAGCTAAAAAACGGTGATGGATCAAGCCCTGATCTGTTGACAGGGTAGGAGTGTTCTGATTAACTCAGATACTCTGTCCATCACCACCCCCTTTTTGAAATTATTTTGGCCACCATGAGTGTGGAATGGTATGCTCAGACATGAGTCCCTTGCTCACTGCACCATCAGGATTCAAGCAAGCCGGGCCGAAGACGGCTGTAATGCCAGAAACCGGTCCCCGGAAGCTTGTTTCCTTTCCAGTGAAGAATTGGCTTGGTAGTTTGGTCTGCCCTGTTCCCATGATGCACTGGGCCAGGGACAGACTAATTTGCATATAGCCAGGTTCTGAACTGGGATGGTGCAGTGAGCTAAAAAACGGTGATGGATCAAGCCCTGATCTGTTGACTGGGTAGGAGTGTTCTGATTACCTCAGATACTCTGTCCATCACCACCCACTTTGTGAAATTATTTTGGCCACCATGAGTGTGGAAGGGTATGCTCAGACATGAGTCCCTTGCTCACTGCACCATCAGGATTCAAGCAAGCCGGGCCGAAGACGGCTGTAATGCCAGAAACCGGTCCCCGGAAGCTTGTTTCCTTTCCAGTGAAGAATTGGCTTGGTAGTTTGGTCTGCCCTGTTCCCATGATGCACTGGGCCAGGGACAGACTAATTTGCATATAGCCAGGTTCTGAACTGGGATGGTGCAGTGAGCTAAAAAACGGTGATGGATCAAGCCCTGATCTGTTGGCTGGGTAGGAGTGTTCTGATTAACTCAGATACTCTGTGCATCACCACCCCCTTTTTAGGTCTCGCGACCTGTCAATGCGCATGCGCATTGAGCGGAAGCGAGACTATAGGGCTTTAACCAGACTTTAACGAACTGGCGATTTGATGCTGTGCCCGTGTGCTTTTAAGTCAATGCGCAAGCGCATTGACCTAAAATGCGCGTGCACAGCATCAAATCGTCAGCCATCTGTTCCCCAGCTTGGTGCCGCCAGCAGCTCTTGAAAGGATTTCTCCTCCCCTAATTATTCATGGCCGGCCGGCCGTACTTTCACTTTCACGGCCGGCAGGCCATGTCGTCGCATTTCTCCTCCCCCATTCCCCCCTCCCCACAGCAATGCAAAGAGCTTGTTGTCCCTACCCCCATCCTTCAATAATAATTCCTCTTGCGCATCTTATAAATATTTCCACAGACTGTTGCACTTTATTTCGGACTCGCATCCTCAGGTGCTTCATGTTTGCTGCTTCTCTTTCTCTCCCATTCGTTACTCACCCACGCCTCTTCCTCCCATCCGTTACCCACACTGCCCCCTCTGCATCTCCCTCTGCCCCACCCGATTCTCAAACTACCCTCTCAGCCTCCTTCTGCCTCATCAGTTGCCCACTCTCCCCATGCCTCTCGTTCTGCCCCATCCGTTCCTTTTACCTCTTCTGCCTCTCTTTCTGCCCACTCGAAGTTCATACTCAGTCTCTTTCTGCCCCATCCGTTGTTCATACTCCCCCTCTGTTTTTCTGCCCATCCTTTGCTAATATTCCCCCTCCTCTCTTTCTACCCTTTCCTTTCCTCATACTCCACTCTGCCTCGCTCTCTGCCCCATTCGTTGCTCATACATCCGCCTCTCTTTTTGCCCCATTCATTGTTAATATTTCCCCCTCCGCCTCTCGTTTTGCCCCATCCACTGCTCATACTGCCCCCTCTGCCTCTCTTCCTGCCCCATCCACTGCTCATACTGCCCCCTCGGCCTCTCGTTCTGCCCCATAAACTTCTCATACTGCCCCCTCTGCCTCTCTTTCCGCCCCATCCACTGCTCATACTGCACCCTCTGCCTCTCTTTCTGCCCCATCCACTGCTCATACTGCCCCCTCTACCTCGCTTTCCGCCCCATCCGTTGCTCTTACCCCGCCCTCTTTATGCCCCATCCGTTGGTCTCACCCCAGCTCTCTTCCTGTCCCATCCGTTGCTCATACCCCCGCTCTCTTTCTGCCCAATCCGTTGCTCACAGCCCCGCCTGCCTTTCTATCCCATCCCTTGCTCATCCCCCCTCTCGAATCTCTTGCAGTTCCGACCCTGCTTTAGACGCAGGTGTCTGCTTTCCTCTTTTGCACCCCTTGTCCTACGCTTCTCCTTTTATCTGATGCTGTCCCATCACTTCCTCATACTCTATTCCCCGGTCTCGTCCTGCCTCATTTGAAGCTGATGCGCTCCTCCCGTTATCTGTTTCTGCCCAATTCCTTACTCACAACCCCTTTCTCTTTCTGTCAATCCCTTGCACACACTCTGTATCTTTCCCTTCCTGTCCCATCCCTTCCTCATACTCTCCGCCTTTTATCTGTCTACCCATCCACCGATACTACTCTGCAAAAATGTCCCTCCTTCCCTCTCTCTAAGCCCGTCCCATACTCAAGCTCTCATCCTTCGCCCTCTTTCTGTCCCATCTCTTGTTCACACTTTTCCTACTCCCCCTTCTGCCTCTTCCTGGCTCATACTACACCTCGCCTTCCTCTCACTGCCCCAGCTCACGTCTCCCGTTTCGTTCTTTTTCTCTCCCGTCCATTGATCATCCCCTCCCTCCCCGCTCTGCCCCATGCACATACACTTCACCTCCCCTTTCTATTCCTTCTTGTGCCCCATCATCACCTTTCTTTATGCCCATCCAATGCATATACTCTACCATGTCCTTAATTTCTGTTGCGCCCTCTGCTCAGAGTCTCCTCTTCCTCTTCCATCTCTTGTTCATACTTCCCCCACCTCCCTTTGCCTGCCTGTTTCTTGCACGGACTCTCGTCCTCCTCCATTCCACGTTCATTTTACCCTCGTTTCTTTTCTGCCCCATCCTAAGCCAGGCGCACTGCGACTTTCATCTGTTTATAGGCATAGTGTTATCTCTTTCTGTCCCGTCCTTCGCTCATTCTCTCCCCTCCACTCTCGTTCTGCCCCTTCCCCTGCTTACATTGTCCCTCTTTTATCTGTTTTGTCCCAAGTGAGCTTCGTTGAGGTTTTTATGCCGTGTTTTCACGGAATACGTTCTACTGGCACCGGTTACGTTAATGCTTACCAGAGTACTGACCAGGCATGAACATTGTCAATTAAACAAATGTGGTGTTCACAGTTTCACTTTTGCCCGACGCACCCATTCTAGTACTTCCTGCCATCAGCAAATTTAAAAGCTCGACACTGAGGCATGTTATAGACTCCCCAATCGATGGGTTACATTACTTCCTTTTTAAATAAAGATTGCTAACTAAAAAATAGGTGAAATGATGACTGTTTCTGTTGGCATCCATGCCTAGAAAAACAAGCATTGGCATAGCCAATAGGTCTCGCTTTTGGGACCTTATAAGTATTTAGTTATGCAGCGGCACAATATCCCTGGTGCACCAACATTAACTGTTGCATGGTTAAACACTTATAAGGTCCCAAAGGCGAGACCTATTGGCTATGCCAATGCTTGTTGAAATTATGGTGTTGCATGAGCGGCACATCAGAGCACGGCCCCCGAAACCTAAACCTCCCGACTACATCAACTGGAAACAGGCCGGAGCTGCTCCTCTTTCGCGAGTCAAAAGTAGGGAGCAGAAGGGGATAACCTATAAAGATTTCGCCCTGTTAAGACCCCTAAGTAACAACTTGCCTACTCCAAAAGATCTACTACAGCGTAATGGCTTACAAGAAACTCAGATCTAGAACCATCTTTATGAAAAGAATGGGAACAGATGAGGCAATTAGAAAGAGCACCAACAAGGCCGTAAGAAATGGAAAGACAACAGTAACCCCTGGAATTAGAAAGTACTTCACAAAACTAATTTCAGACGAACAGGAGCAAAAAGTAAAAGATCAGACAAATATGGAAATAGTAGATATTACTGAGGATGGAAAAGGTGAAATATACCTAACTCAATATCAAACCCATACAAATTCTGAAGCAGAGCAAAAAAGTATCCCAATTAACCAGGAGGACTCACTTTTAGATCTAATGACTACTGGACTACAAACATCGGATTTATTTAAGATACAACAGTCCCCCGAGTGCTATTCCATTTGCCTAGATACTAACAACAAGGACGGAGTATTTCAAATGGGATTACAAACGGAGACCGATAACATACAGAAGAGCACTCCACAAAAATCTCCAGATATAGAGGGTCTCCTCGAAAATTCACCAGATCTCTCTATCTTCCATACTACTGGTTTGATCAACACCCAAACTCCAGTATCCAAGTCATTGTTTACCTTGCAAAATATTTTGGAATCAGTTCTTAACTATTTAGGCAACATATTGGAGAACTCTGACCAAACACTTGACGTACAAATAGGAATATTAAAATTTCTAGTCGAGGAAAAAAAGAAGAAAGAGCAATTCAGGTCAACAAAAATAACAGCAACTTGTGGCAATTGTAAAGGGGAAATTTGTGATAACTTAACAATTAAAACCAACAACGAGCCATTTCCCCTGAAAAAAGAAATTGTAGCACAAACCAGAAGGAAATCATCCGGGGAAATTGTGGGTAAGCCGGGAGATACCATCACATATTCCCTTAGAAACTTATTTAAAGAGGGAAATTATCCCAAACCACACCAACACTCTGTGGCTTACTACCCAATTTTCACAAAAAACAAAACTAAATCTAATATGATCAGTCCTGCAATTGACCCTGAAATAAACGTCAATACCGGTCTAAACAGTGAGGATGCACAGAACTTGGAAAACACAGAAAAGAAACAACGGCAAAGAAAGATAAAAAAAAGAGAAAGGCGATAAGAAGATTTAAAAGGAAGAAGGCTAATAAAATTAAATTTCAGAACATGACTCCTCTACCAAGTGCTTTATCAGATCATGAAGGAACGCTACAACTGTCCCCTACACCGAGGATAAAGCACCAGAAGTCAACGGAGAAAACCGGAAACAAAAATCTCTACCAACAGTCTACATTAAATCCAAAGGCTACTAAATGTTCATATGGTCCGGTAAGTCCAACATTAAGTGGGACCTCTAAAGGACTTTCAGAATCGCAGTGAAAAGGATTACAACTAGAGGAGATAAGATCCAACTATCTACAAATCACAGAACTATTCCCTACTGATGAAGCTCCACTCAATCGTGGTCGAATCATTAATCTTTTACAACAGATTCAGCCGCTACAATCCTTAACGCGAAATGAAATTAACCTAGTAATGTTCCCAGACAAAGCCAAAACAAAAACTGCAATTGTAGAATTCTGGTCTCCAGTCTTACCAGGAATTATCTTAAAGGAGAGTGAGACTCTCCACAAATGTGGTTACGACTTGATCCCAGTACAAAAAAATTATGTTCACAATATGATGCATCCGCTTGAAGGATCTCAAAAAATGTACCAACCTATAAACAAAAAGACCCATTCCTTAGACCACTATATATTTATCTCCATAAAGAATGGTGAAAGGGAAATCTGGAGTAAAACACCCTTAACAAGGAAGTCACTACAAGGGTTCAGTCATGGAATTGGATCGCTGAGACCCTGAATAATAATAAACAAACTAAGGACACCAAATCTCCTGTTTAGCACAGGTCTAGTGATATCCTCCTGGAATATAGCGGGAAAAACTAAAGAAAAAATGGAAGACTTAGTAACAAATTCACCCGCTATTGTGGCCCTACAAGAAACATGGACTACACAAAACTTTTATCAAGAAAGATATATTACATATGATATCCCTGCTCTGCGGGTTGAGCGAGGTCATGCGAAGGGCGGGATAGCGATTCTACTAAGCGAAGAGTATAACTGGGCCCAAGAAATAGTCCCAACGAAATCACATCATTATCAATGTATCAAGATCAAGTGCGGGATAAACCCTTTAGATCTCTTTAAAAAAACTATTAATATTTAATGTATACATTCCTCCTGGAGCAAAAATGGATGGTCTGCTAATACAAATTTTGGAAGACATCGAACAAATCATCGAAAGTCAAGATTATCCATCATTTCTTATTATGGGTGACCTTAATGGAAAACTATCCAATGAGGAAATAATAAAATAGGCCAATTGGTACAAAGAAGAGGAGCTGGAAATTTCTGTACCGGTATTTCCTATAGGGACCAAGGCGGATAAAAGAGGGAAGATTTTACTAGCAACACTTCCAATGTTAAATGGAATCTTGCTATATGGGAATGTGGAAGGCGACATTCCCGCCTCAAACACGAGAAAGGGAAATAACAGCTCCTCACTTCTGGATTACATGATATGTAGCCTTGACTTGTTTGGGCTCGCCTCACAGCTCCAAATTAATTTCGTCCATGGAAGCGATCATGCCATTCTGCTGTTACGCACAGAATGTAAAATATATCTATGTCCAACTAGCCACATCATGTACAAGTACAGTACAGTTATGGTAAACCATAAGCAAAGGCGGATTCATTGGAACTCAATGACACTTAATAAGATAACTACCTTAATAGACACTAACCAGCTTCTTCAAACAAAGCTCTCTACAAACCCAATAACCAATTTTGAAATGATCATTAATATACTAACGCAAAAATTGCAGGAAAAGTTGAAGCAATCGAGACCTACAAAGATCCAAAACAAAAATTCAAAGCTAACCACCAGTACAAAGCTTCTAAATAAACTGATAAGAGCACAGTTCCTAGAAGGATCATCGTCTAGACAGGTAGAAATTAATAAACTAAAGAACCAACGCAGGAGGGAAAAACAAAAACATAAGAGAATAGCCCAAGCTAAAAACTGGGTGGATCTGCAGATAGCAGCAAAGCACTACAATCAACGTGTCTATTGGTCCATAATCTCCAAAGAAACAGGCACAAAAAAAGCACTACAAGCTATCCCGGTTCCCCCAAAAGAATGGAAAACGTATCTTGCTAATCTATATAAATTAAATACCACCTCAGAAATGGCTCATACGTTCTTAAGCAACCCAGAAATTAAATCTCTAAATAGTAGAACATCTACCCCCTTCTCTATCGAGATGCATATAAGAAAAGCGAGATCAACAGAATCTACAGGCCCTGACCAAATTCCAATCAAGGTCCTCCAGTCCGACCCTAAAGGATGGAGCAGGATGCTTTCCCCCTTTTTAACTACATCTTTAGCACTGGGGAAATCCCGAAGTCTTGGAAGGGGAGCATCATCATTCCTATTCACAAAAAGGGATCAAGACTCCAACCTGGTAACTATAGACAAATAGCTCTTCTGGATGCCACAGGAAAGATCTTTACGGCAGAGGTCCTGGACCAACTTAAAAACTGGGCCTTTTCATCTGGACTGATTCCTCTATACCAGGCAGGCTTCAGGCCAAAGCATTCAGTCACGGACAATATCGCGGTGCTGCAAACCATCCTAGACAAATATGTGACAATTAAATCTCAGATTGTCTATGCAGCTTTTATCGATTTTTCGACCGTGTTTGACAGAGGAATACTTTGGAAAAAACTTATTAAAATGGGTATCCCAGATCAACTATTACGAATATTAATCTCTCTGCACACAGACACCTGGTGCCAGGTTCAAATGGGGAGGGAAAAGGGCCTAACTAGCCCTATCTCAACCCCTAATGGCCTCAAACAAGGATGTCTTCTCGCCCCCTTATTATTTTCACTCTATCTTAGTGACATGCCTCAATACTTCCAGCAAGTACATAATTTCCCACCAAAGATAGCCTCCCATAATATACATACACTGTTATATGCAGATGATATTATCATATTAGACCTAACCCCATTTGGTCTACAAAACAATCTTCAGGCACTGCATAAATATACGGAGGAAAACTACTTAATCCCTAACATCACTAAAACAAAAATAGTCTAGTTTTTGGGGAGGAAAAAGAGCCCGAAATATTGCTGGACCCTTGGGGGAGAAAAGGTGAAAGAGGTGAAGGAATATACCTATTTAGGCAGGATTGTCTCCAACACTCTACAAAATCGCCCACCGATTGTGAACTTGATCAGGAAATCTGATGTACATGCGGGAGCTCTTTTAAGGTTATACGCTGCCTCGGGACACAGGCACTTCTCTTCCCTGCTTAAGGTGTACAGTGTCAAGATACCACCAGAACTATCATATGCCCTGGAATATATTCCTATAAATCAATGGAGCTTCCTAGACCTAAAAGAAGGGAAAATACTACGGAGATTAATGAAGGTGTTTCAGGCTGTCCCAGTACAAGCTCTTCGCCTCGAGTTTTCATTAACCAGCTCTTATTCTCGAGGAATCGCTAATATCATCAGGTGGGTGTACAATCTCCTACATGAGGAGGAAGGAACTCTCAGATCCCTGCTCAAAACTAAGACCTTTGACCGAGACTCGTCTAAACATGTATTTTCTAAGAACATGTCAATAGCTTTTAAGCTAGCAGAGACCAACACCGATTTGCTGCTCGCTTGGACACCAGCCCAGTTGAAGCTCTTTTTAAAACATTACACTTCAAGATTTAGCTTTGAACTAGACTCCTCGCATGGCTCTAAACTAAATGTATATAAGAATTTTATTGAATTAATAACATTTCAGAAACCTCAGCAGTATATCGCTTTTAATCTAAATCATGGCATCAGAAGAGCGATCGTTCTGCTCCGGTTTGGCATATTACCAGTCAAAACCGTAACATCTAAATGGCACTTAAAGGAAAGCCTCGATATGAAACTTGTGTAATGGCAGAGAGCAGGATTTAGAGCATTTAATGTTTGTATGCCCAAATCCAAAAGTGGTAATGGCAAGGAAAAAGTTTTTGCAATCTGTATACGTCAAATGTAAAATTAACTCAGCAAAGGAACTGATCATTTTATGCAAATTTCCCCCAAATGAATTTGTCTGTCATAAATTTTACAAACTTTTAAAACCATTTTTAACATTGTCTTAACATGAGACATTTTAAATGGTGTAAAACTGAATTTTATGCATAAAATATTTGTGGTCCTCAGTTGAGTACCAAAGCAAATAAAAATAAATAAACTTGAAACTTGAAACAATAAAGGAGAAAAACCAAGACAAATGGGACTGCCCAGAAGTCAGTTCACGAAAAGAAAACAGCAGAGCACGGGAACGGCACAGAAAGCAAACTGGGAAAGGAAAACAAGCTGCTATAGATGCCGCAGTGCCTCGCATGTAGGAAACGACAAAATATGCCCAGCGTTCAAAGCGAAATATGCCTACTGCGGGACATTTGGTCACTACGAAAGAGTGTGCAGGCGGAAGCCTAAAGGAGCAGCAGTAAAGTATATCGACCAGGGCGATGTGGAGGAAGACGAAGAACAAGGAGAAGACGAAGAAGGCGAAGAAATACTCTACATAGATGCGCAAGTATTGGATGTAAACTGCAAGGCGTCCAGTAAACCCGTGTTGAAGATGAACATCGGAGGGGTAATGATTGGCATAGTGGCGGACTCAGGATCGCCAATCACGATTGTACAGAGAAAAGTATGGGAAGAAGAATTCCTGGGGACAATACAGAAGGAGCTACGTCCGGTAGACGTGAGGCCAGTCACCTACACAGGGCAAAGGATTCCGATGGTTGGATATTGTCCTTTGCTGTTCAAATTCAGAGGTCGCCGAGCTGAATGTAAGCTGTACGTGTCAGAAAAAGGGCCTTCGGTGCTAGGATGGAGGGACCAAGGCGATCTCGGCATCAAACTCAATCCGGGTGGAGTAGAAAAAGTCATGTCAACCGACACGGAAGAAGTCTACGAAGGAGAGGCATGGAAAAGGGAATACCCTGCAGTGTTCAGCGGTGAGATAGGACGATTGACCAAGTACACGCACATGATACACCTGAAGGAAGAAACAATCCCGGTGAGCCACAGGGCCAGGAACATCCCGTTCAGGTGCCGCGAAGCGGTACAAGAAGAACTGGAAAGGCTGGAGAGAAATGGAATCATAAAGGCGATCGAAAGTGCAGAATGGTTATTTCCCTTTGTTGTGGCGCAAAAACCCAACGGGAAAGTGAGGCTGTGTGTCGACCTTCGGGAACTCAATAAAAACATTCTCGTGGACAAGTTTCCCCTCCCACGCATCAACGAAATGCTCACGAAAACCAAAGGCATAAAGTGGTTCTCCACGGTGGACTTATCATCAGCATACCATCAGGTAGCATTGCACCCCACGTGTAGCCATCTTACATCTTTCATTACACCATTTGGGTGTTACAAATTTGTGAGGATGCCATTCGGACTGGCATCAGCCGCGGTGGTATTTCAAAAGTTGATGCACAAGATGTTCCAGAAGGTGGAAGGCGTCCAGTACTTCCAGGATGATATCCTAGTGATGGGAAAGTCGAAAATGGAACACAACGAGAAACTGCACAAAGTCCTGGAGATACTAAAGAACAATGGACTCACGGCCGAATGGGGGAAGTGCAAATTCGGAGAGCAATCAGTGACCTACCTAGGGCATGAAATTAGCGAGAAATGGATTGAACCAAAGAGAGCCAACATGGCAGCAATAAGGTATGCGCCAGCCCCAGCAAAGAAAGAAGATGTCAGATCGTTTTTGGGAATGGCCGAATTTTATAGTAAATTCATCCCCCACTTCGCCACAAAGACCCACCACATCAGGCAACTTCTAAAAGAGAAAAACGGGTTCAAGTGGGACAAAGACGAACAAGAGGAATTTGAGGCGTTGAAGAAAGAAATGGGCGATTCAACTCAAAGGCTTTGATCAAACAGCGGAGTCAATACTTACCACGGATGCCAGTGACAAGGGTCTGGGGGCAGTGCTGATGCAGAGGATGAGAACGGGAGAGACATCCACAGTCTATTTGGCCCCGAATGAAGAGAAATTTAGTGCGATAGAAAAAGAAATGTTGGCGGTGGTATGGGCCATGGAATGTTTTAGACAATTCCTGTGGGGAGCCAAGTTCCTGGTACGCACTGACCACAAGCCCTTGATTAAAGTGCTTACCTCCAATGGACACGCACACGCAACTCCTAGAATAGCGAAAATGACGCTAAGATTGTTGGATCATGTGTACGAGGTGGAGTACATACCAGGCCCAAGGAACAGAGTAGCTGATTTTTTAAGCAGAGCGGCAGCGAAGGAAAGCGTGGAAGAACAGGAACCACCCAGATGGGAGGGATACATGATGGCCACCATGGAGGACATGGAACAGAGCATCAGCGTGCAGGAGTGGACTGAGGCGTACAAACAGGATGACACCCTGTAGGCAGTCAAAGGATATGTAGTGCATGGGTGGCCGGACAAAAGACACCTGGACAGCCAGATGAGGAAATACTGGGAGGTCAGGGAGGAACTGTCTTTGGGGGAAAATCCCATGTTCCTTCTGAGAGGAGACAAAGTAATCCCTCCCCAAGCGCTGGTAGAACATTTGCTGGCAATCCTGCCTGAAGGCCATCAGGGGATAACAAAGACAAAGGCATTGGCGAAACAAATGTACTGGTGGCCCGCGATAGATGCGCAAGTCGAGAAGCATGTAAGGAATTGCGAGTCATGTTCCAGAGCGGACAAATCACAGACCTTGATGAGACCCCGATTGGGAAAATGTCCTACGCCCAGCGGTCCGTGGGAAATGGTGTCCATCGACATCCTTGGGCCCATCCTCAACAAGGAAGGAGTGCAGAAGTATGCTATAGTGATGATGGACAGATACTCTAAATGGCGGAGATAGAAGTGAAAGAATCAGTGGACACGGAAGCATTCCTAGCATTCCTTAACGCAATATTTGTAAAGGAAGGGATCCCCAAGGTGATAACATGCGACAATGGACCACAATTTGTGTCAGCCAAATGGGAAGCCTTCATGGCCAGGAATGGGATCGAGGTAAAACACACACCCATATATCACCCGGCTGGAAATGGACTGGCAGAACGGTTCAACAGAGTGATCATGGGGACGATCCAAGCAGCGATCAGTTCTGGACAGGACTGGGAGAAGGAGCTGCCCAAAATGCTGTGGGCATACCGTATTACCCCAGGAAGCACGGGGTACAGTCCATTCAAAGTGTTGAGAGGAAGGGAACCGTTCACAAAGGACAAGATAGCATGGAGGCACATGGTGGTGCAAAATAAGTGGTCTCCAGCTGTGTTGAAAAGGAACATGGAAGAAGCACAGGCAACATACACTGAACATTATAATAAACGGCGCAGTGTGCAAGGAAAGACATTGGAAAAGGGAGAATGGGTGAGGGTGAAACTGGCCATCATGAAACGGAAAGGAGAAAGCAAGTTCACCCCCCTCTCTCAAAGTAATCGAGCCATACGCCCGATCAGCACTTCTCAGTGATGGCAAAGTGTGGTCGCAAGACAGGATGGCTAGATGCAATAAAATCCTTAACTGGGACGAGACAATGGAAGATGAACCGCTGCGAGAAGGAGGTATAGAAGAACACGGAGGAGAAGACGTAGGAGAGGAAGAGGTGAAGGAGAGCCCGACATTCAATGCTGGAGACGAGGAAAGACCAAAGACTAACCGAGGAAGTAGCAGTAAAGAGGTTGACAGAAGGTGCACAGGACAAGAGCGAGAATGCACCTCTGAGGGGAGTTGGCAGGAGACTTCCCACGAGAAGGGAGAAGGACAATACGTGAAGGGAATGGAGAGAACGAGAGCAGGCAGAGTCCTGAGGGTCCCCAAGAAATTTGAAGACTTTATCATGGACACCAAGTAAGACTGTTCTTTTGTTGTTTAATGGTGTAAAGGGGGGAGATATGTGGTGACGGTCTAGTGGTTGTGGTGAGAGGACGACCGGAACCGGAAGTGCGGCCATGTTGTCTATGGCGCGCGACGGCTCAGGGTGCGCAGCACGTCCCCGGCGCTCCGGAATAAAGCAATCTATTTTCCCCATATACCTGGTCCCGAGTATAATTTCTAGTGGAAACGCAACTGCTATAGGAACCAGGGTTCGAGCCTCGGGGCCGCGTCCACATCCTGTGATTCTGGACAAATCACTTTATCTCCCCATGTCTGAATGTGTAAAGTAATAACCAGTGCTCATGTAAAGCCCTTCAATACCTTCTGGTCGAGTTCGCGCTATATAAATCTGCAAAAAAAAGAAAAACAACCAGATCAAAGAATCCCAAGTAAGAGATCAGTGATGCATGCGGGAGGCCTGGGGCAGGTCTCCCAGGCCATGGATCCATAAACTGTCCAGAGCCACCTTCCTTACCCAGGGCAGCTTCTTACACTTCCCAAGGGGTTGAAAAATATAAAGCCATTCGCTTGTTAGCTTTGGTTTGAGTTTTGCACAAAATGACACAATTTCATTCCATTGATTGATCTGGCCAATGGCGAATTATGGGTGTGGCAACGCTGAGCCCTACCCATCACACTCATGTGTTCTTTTGTCTACACAATTACACCAACTAAACAGATGTAATAAATGTCACGCACACACACGTAAATGAGACTTATTTTGCAAGCCTCAGTTCATACGAGATAAAACTTAGGACAGATGAAATGCCACGCATGGTGAATGTAAACCTTACATTTTCTGTATAACTAAAATGTTGAAGAAGGATAGACAGTGCAGCTAGAGTTGGTCAGAAATGTTCTTTCTTCCTTAAAATGCGAAACAGGGACCGTGCATAATGTATAAAACTACAAATCTGTGAGTTGTGCCTGACATAACTTATTCTACATGTGTATTTCACAGAATCACCAACATTGTGTAAGTGGCAACATATTTAGGAAAAGGATGTCGCTGCAACATCACCATATTTAAACATTAAAAATGGAAGTGTTCGTGCAGTCGCCAGGGTCAGGCAGCACAAATCTCTTCGACATCAAAAAATCAAAGACTTTAGCAAAGAAATTTCTAGATTCAGAGATTCGTAGCAAATGATTTTTATCAGCACAGACAGATTGTAATGCAGACTTGTTCCAACATAACAGGCAAATAATAATTTGAAAGGTAAACTCTTCCTCCGTTTCGTTTGGTCACTTTTGAGAAAGGTGGAGGTAATCTAACGTTTGTTCTCATGACACTGACATTTTTGTTTAATGGGCGAAGGGGGTACTTAAAGTCCAAAAACGTGTTTACACTAATTATTTTTTCTAATTCTTTGTGGTTGGTAGCTAATAAATGATTGCTTGTTATGAAGGTGGTTTGGTGATTGGTTTCTTTATTATAAATAAATTGCACTTTGATAAACTGTATTCCCCTACTTCTAAAATCTTTCTAGTATTAAGCTTTCAACTTCAACTAAAGATGCCCAACTATCAGCCACAGATCATTTCATTTCTTTAAGTATCTCATTAACAGTTGTCTTCGAATAGAGCTAAGGATCCGATTGGTCGGATTGAATTTGGGGTACAGCTATACTGGGCTAAATTCTCTCCTCTGGCTGCTAGTTAGATTTTAGTAAGAGGCTTGCACTCAACGTATAATATACTGGTTATGTAACTAAGTAAGTTTGTCATAACTTTACTAAACCCAAATAATTAAGGATTAAAAATAGTACAGATTTAATAAAAAAAATACACAGCAGCTAAACCTCCATATAATTTAATTTACTACAAAAACACACACACCAGCCATTCTCAGTAGAAGGGGATTTATTTAATTTGCTGCATGGAGGCTGTCTATCCATAGCAACATACTGTTTACTGTCTTTCCAACAAAGTGACGAATAACTAATTCAGAATGGTTTCAAAGATTATTGAATGTTTCAGAGTGTAAAATACAAGCCAAGAGATATGTAAAAATTACTCTAAATTAATTTTGTTGTTGTGCTCCTAATAGGAATTTCAAGACAACTGCTTAGACGCCAACTCGATGACACTGTGGCGTCTTTTCCAGATCATGCTCTTGAATATGAGTTATCTGAAGGTGCTCTTTGTGTCATCAAAAGTTGTGCAAGTGTCACACACCCTCACTTATCTGTAGCACTATAGCTACTAAAAAGGAAGAAATTAAATGATTACTTACCTGAAATCTTCTTTACTGTGAATCCAGGCTTCTTCGACACAATCCTAACACTTAGGGAGAGTCCACACATGGAGAAAGGCAATTTGTGTGCCCCCACCTCACTTGTTTAAAAAATGTAATTTTTTCATGTTTCCCCCATTTAGCTTCAACGTATATTTAGCTGGTATGTCTCCTCCCAGAGATAGTAGCTCGAGAAGCTGGCCGAAAGAGGTAGCTGAGAACAGCTCATGAAAACTTGAAAAGTCATCTCAGAGGGGAGTAAAAAATTAAGATAATACACTTATTAAAGGCATGCATTTGTATCGTAATAGGGGCATCATTGTCACAAAAATAGAGAAAGGAGACATCAAACAAAAGAATGCAAAATGACTCCATTTAACTGTACCGGAGCAGCAGATAGGTAAGATGCGGTCCCGGGGGGGCGACTATTAGGTATTACAGGGAGGGGATGAATGCCACTAATGATGTGCTCTTTTTTTACAGCATCGAAATTCGGTACAAACGTATGTATCTCCATTGTGAATGCATGCCTTTAATAAGTGTATTATCTTAATTTTTTACTCCCCGACCAGGGATATAGGAGTGGCAAATGCAGGGCTGGTCTCGGCATGGTGCTGAAGAAATGCTAGGGTTGGCATGAAACATGTTGACCATTTCATTTTCACTGAACCTATCCTCATTTAAGGTTGGTCTACAGTGATATTCACCCTACTTTTAATATACCTGCCTAGGAGCATAATAAATTTGTTGAGGCCCACTAAGCACGGTATTTTTAATTCACCCACATCCACTCCACCACCTTTCTTGCACAACACATAGTCTTTCATTTGTAAGTGCTCCTGCGTAGTTCGTGAGTCGTAGCACGCCCCTTTTCGTACAGAACTGGGATGGCCCCAATGATGAAGCATGTCACCGTGGGGCAACCCCGGTGAGTGAGGGGACACTACAAAGAAATTTTTCTTTCTTGTAGGGTTACACTGTTCTACTAGTTCAGTTTCCTACACCTGAGCTAGGTCTCGGAATCCAATAATTTGGACTCCAACGCATGTACTAAGACTTCGGAGGGCGACCTAGTCTCTTATTCCTCCTTCTCCCCCATTTCATAGTTGAACTGTATGTAAGTCACAATAGTCCTTCATCAAAGGTATTACAGACTGCTGTAAACCTTAGAAAGTCTGTAAAACCCTGATGTTGAAAACATGCAACAAAGTTCTCATGCATCTGCCAGAACAAGTTGCGAAGACTATAGGATGTAACACAAATTCTGAAAGACAGCAACTAAATTGGAACGCTGTACATATAATTCCAGGGGTGCAGCTTCCATCACTTCCCAATCACGTTCACGGTCTGTTGGAGCATAAGTAGATCTGTACACAAAGGCAGTATAGAGCTGCAAATCCCTCTTCAAACCCGAGCCAATGATCAACTGCAATTAGAATGAGAGAGTGAAATTGAAGGATCAGCATACTCCATATCATCCAGTTTTTGTACATTGTTGCACATCCACTCAGCAGAGTATACATATCTCCCTCAGCATCATTGACCTAAAGAACAAGAGCACCAAAATCTCAAGGATAGCTGTAAGCAAAGTGTTGTAAATAAGACGCGTACAGGTAGTTCTTAGGAAGTCTTCTTTAATGCGTCTTTACACCATCACAGGTTCCAGTTAGCTGGAGACAGCTGTGGAATCTTCGCACAATCTTGACACGGATATACCAAAGGGCGACAGGGTGTAGGGGGAAAGGGTCAAACCAAGTGAGATTATAACACATCTCCTTACCAAAGGAAGGAAAGGAAAACAGGGAGAGGGGGTACACAACAGTTGAATTGCTCAGGAAGGAGTGTTACACAGAGCACGCTCCGATGACCACATCATGAGATTTAAAGTTGGAGAAACCATATGACAAAAATAACATGCTTAAACAATGCACTTAGGTTCTTTTCTGACACAGTAATCCTTAGTCCACCTGGGTGCAGTTGTAGGCCTCATTGACCTCCTAAGGGCCACATCATTCGTACTCTGCATTTGTGTCTCTGCCTGAGGGACTTGTATTTCTCTATGGGGGACAATCCTGTCCATACTCCAAGTTTGACTGTTGGCCAGCTGAATCACATTTCTCCCTACTCTGGTTACCCGCATAGGTTCAGAGAACCTGGTAGCCTCCCTCCTCCTTGGTTTGGGAAGGTCTACGCGGACCCAATCCCCCTCCCTTACCTGGCTAGCTTTCACATGTTTGTCAGCGTTATACCTTGCTACGTACTTATCTTGGTGGACCTTGAAACGCTTTCCAATTTCATCACGGTTAACGTGACAATTGGTCTGTCTTTTATTAGGAGGTGAAAGCCCGGTTTTGGGAATTCTCCCTTTCAATGAGGTGAAAGGAGACACCCCTGTGACGAGGTTAGGGGTAGTACGATAGACCCAGAGAGTTTCCTGCAGAGTCTGAACTGCTGATGTCCTTAAAATCTCAGCGCGTTGTAGACACTCTTTTATCAGGCGGTTCATGTGCTCCACTAACCCGCTGGCACGGGGACAATAAAGGGCAGTTTTCTGGTGGACGATGCCCATGTCAGAAAGGAATTCCTTCATACACTCTGAGGTAAGCTGTACCCCAATGTCGGTGATTAAGATATCTGGGATGCCTTCTTCAAAGAAGATATTCTTAAGGAAGTTTATAAGCACTTTTGTATCAATTTGGTTGACACACCTGTAAGCAACCCACTTAGTGTGGTAATCCACCAGGACTAGTATAAATCTTTCCTTCAGACTCTTGAGGTTTAGGGGGCCAATTAAGTCAAGAGCTAGTTTGGACCAGGGATTATCTGCTATCAAAACTGGGAATAGGGGTGTTTTCCTTGTCTGATGGGTCTTATCAGCCTTGCTACATTCCAAGCAGTCCCTTACTGTGTGCTCTGCCATGGTATCCATCCCAGGCCACCAGTAGTCCAGTCTAATTTTGTTTTTTGTTAGGCTACGCCCCAAGTGACCAACATGCGCTAAATCAATAATTTTTCGCCTGAGTGATATATGTGGAACAATTTTCTCTCCTCTCAACACCATACCATCGTGAATGTTAAGTTCTAGCTTCACATTCCAGAACCCACTTAACACAGGTGTCACCTTGTTCTTTTCACTGGGCCACCCCTTCATTATATAGTCTTTTAGTGCTAGCAAATCCTTGTCATCATTCAAACCCTGCTCCCACTCCTCTTTGCTCAGGCCTGTCAACTTCAAACTCCTCTTCCTCAGCTCCTACATCACCACCGTTGGTATCATTAGGGGAGCGGGACAAAAAATCTGCCACTACGTTTTGTGAGCCTGGCATGTATTTCACCGAGACATTGTACCCCTCCAGACCCAAAATCCACCTTGAAATACGTTGTGTAGCTTTTTCAGACCCTTTGGTAGTAAAAGCGTACATGAGGGGTTTGTGGTCGGTCCTCACAGTGAAGGGAATGCCCCAGAGGAAGAAACAGAAATGCTTAATGGCCCATGTGCAGGCTAATGCCTCCTTTTCGACTACGGAGTAGTTAACTTCTGCCCCTTTAAGGGCGCGAGAAGCAAAAGCCACCACCTGTTCTTTGTTGTTGTCCATCTGGGTGAGACTAGCCCCTAACCCCTTGTTACTAGCATCGGTGTACAGAATGGTGGGTTTGGTAGGGTCAAACCTACCCAGCGATGGGGCTGAGGCAATGCTATCCTTCACTGTTGTGAATGCCACTTGGCAGTTTTCACTCCACCTAAAAGGAGTTCTGGACTTAAGTAACAATCTCAGGGGTTCCACAATCCTTGCATAATTCTTTACAAATTTGGCATAGTACTCTGATAATCCTAAGAATGACTTTAGATCTCCTAAATTTCCGGGTGGTTTGGTTCCTTGTATGGCTTCTACCAAATCAACTTTTGGCTTTATTCCATCCTCCGAAATTGTGTGGCCTAGGTATTCAACCGACCCAACCCCTATACGACACTTCTCCTTCTTAAGTGTCAATCCAGCAGCTTCCAACTTGACCAACGCTTTCCTTAAAATGGAATTGTGTTCCTCCACATCCTTCCCATAAATGAGGACGTCATCCTGGAAGCACATGGTGTTGGGGAGACCTGCCAGCACATGTTGCATGATCCTCTGGAAGGCCGCGGCTGCCGATGCCAACCCAAAGGGCATGCGAATGTACTGGAAGGCTCCTAGGGGGTTAATGAAGGAGGTTAGTTGATGTGAATCCGGGTGCAACTCCACCTGGTGGTATGCAGACGAGAGGTCTAGAACGCTGAAACAGCTGGCACCCTTGATTAAGGTAAGGACCTCATGTATACGCAGCAAAGGGTGCCTGTCCACCCAAATGTTGTTGTTTAGGTCCCTAAGATCCACACACAATCTTATATCCTTACCCGAGGATTTAGTAGTAAGGACAATTAGGGCCAACCACTGTGAGCTGTCTATCGGTTCAATGACTCCTTGAGCTAACAGTCTGTCCAATTCAGCTTGTAGTTGTGCCTGCATCAAATGAGGTATAGGTCTCACCTTGTGAGCTACGGGCTTGGCCTTGTTTTTAAGTTTGATGGAATGCTGATAGTTCTTGAGTAGACCGAGCTCCTCCATGAACACCTTAGGGAAATCATCACAAACCTTTTTTCCCCCACCGACTGGTCCACTAGAAGTACCTGGTCAGGACTGTTGGGGTCCAGTTTGATGCCTAATTCCCGTTGGTGTTTCCACCCCAACAGACTAGACCCTTTCTGTGTGAGATTAATTTTCCCCACTGTACTCCTTCCCTTGAATCCTATATTCATGGTCGTCATGCCTACCAATGGTATGGGGTCCCCATTATACCCCCCTGGGTGTATGTCAACAGGTTGAATTCTCTGTTGCCACCTGGGGAACATTTTGGAAACGGAGTCTGCTTCCACTAGAGTATAAGGTGAGCAAGAGTCTGCAAAAACTGTAACTTCCCTTTGATCTAATGTAATAGTACAAGACGGAAATCCGCCAGTCTTGTCCTCTTCCTGTACTTTAAACACTAACTTTACTTCTTGGGGAGGTTCTTGCTCAATGGAGTGAACCTTTTTAGATTGGTGATCTCTACAAAGTCTGGCCAAATGGCCCCTCCTCCCACATCTGTGGCATGTGACTGATCTGGCTTGGCAAACCACACCTGAAACACTTTAATTTCTTAGCTGGAGGAAAAACGCTGGGCCCCTTACTCTTACTTTCTTTTTGGGTCTCTTGCTTGTTTATAGCATTTACTTCTGTGTTTTTCTCCCCTTCTCCTTTCATTGCCACCATACAATCTGCCGTGTTGTTCGATACCCACTGCGATGTCGATAGCTTGTTTAAGGTCTGGATTGGCAACAAGGAGTCTTTCTTGAATTTTAGCATTGTTAGTACATCTTACTAACTGGGCCCTAATTAAGGAGTCTTGTAAGTTGTCAAATTCACATGTGTTGGCTAGACCCTTAAGGGCTGCAATGTACGTTTTCACCTTCTCACTCTTCCCCTGTACTCTTGAAAAGAATTTGTGTCTTTCCAACACTACGTTGATGGTCTTACTAAAATGTTTTTCTAACCTATTAACTGCTGCTAGATACACATTCTCGTCATCATCACTGTCTTCCTCCGCCTCCGCTGATATGTTATCATACGTTTTGTGCCCTTCCATACCTAGGTTATGCAACAAGGTATGTAACTTCCTTAATGCTGAGAATTTTTCTCCCCCAATTGCAATGAGGTAGGACTCTAAAAGTCCAAACCATTGTTTCCAAGGCAACTGTGGCTCTCCCACTTCATTAAGAAAAGGTGGCGGCTGCAACATATTTGTACTCACCATTTTACAAAGGAAAAGTAAAATTGCACTTGATAGAACCAAAACTTTTGCGTACTTATTTTTTATTTTTTATTTTTTTGAGAGAGAGAGACCCCTTCACTCTAAGTAAAATACCACAACAACCATACAATATTAAAATAGAACTGCGCCTATCACTGTGTGGAAGCATCTTATGTTACTGGAGAAAGTGGCACAGGAGAACCAGATTGAAAATGGAAGAATTAGAAGGAAAGGAGGAGGGAAGAGCAAAACAAAATAAAAATACTAATAGGCTGTGCCAAACAACGTAAACTACAGGCCTTTGATGATCTCTACACAGAGAGATAGAATACCAGTTATATTTACGAGCGAAAACTCAAACAGGCTTGTGGTGCAGGGAAGGTTCACGTTGGAATGGAAAGTATAATGGCAAGCTGTGCCCATCAGCGTTAACTGCAGGCAATAATAGTCTCTTCGTAGCAAATTGATATATTCAGCTGTGCCTGTCAGCGAAAACCTCGACAGGCTTGTGGTGCATATACTTGTGAGGGAAAGTTCACGTTTGAAAAGACAATAAAGACAAGCTGTGCCTGTCAGCGTTAAACAGCAGGCAAATAATAGCCTCTTCGTAGGAAGACGATGTATTTAGCTGTGCCTATCAGCGAACACCCCAACCGCTTGCAGTACTCTTGTATACGAGGAATGTACAAAATTTGAGGTGAAACAGCTGTGCCTGTCAGCGAAAATGCCACAGGCTGAAGCACACAACCATGGTGTAAGGGGTTAATTAGAAGAAATCGCCGCTCTGAGGGAGTGTTTCTGTGAGGGAGGCCTGTTGAAAGTGCCGCCTCCGGAGATGACGCTTGCTTGAGGGAAGAGCAGATGCGCTACTGAGGAACACCGGCAGCCGTCTCCACGCTAGAACTTCCACAGGGCCTCCCAGCCTTGATCCTACGTGGAATGGCGCAGCACCGGCACCGTTGCCTCAGAGGCGATTCTCAAACGCCACCCGTTTTTCGCTGACGCCCAGCTCCAGGAGCGACCCAGCCCGCGCACCTAACCTGGCCTCCTCAGGTTCCCGCCTGTGCACACGCGGGGGTACAGGCAGGTTCACTCAGGGCACAAGGCAATGGAGGTTCACTCGGGGCACAAGGCAAGTTCCTGCTGGGGCACCACAAAAGTGTGGACAGATCCACTCGGGGCCCCAGACACTGGGAATGTAGAAACCGCCCAGACCGCTACACAATCTCCGGCCCGGGCAGAACGGTGTAGACACGATACGGGACCTCCAGCAGACACTAATGGCCACCAGACTGGGCTCGACAAGCACACCGCAACCCGGGAATAAACACAAGGAAACAATCAGATCTCCCTTTACTGCCGAGAGCTGGAAGCAGGTCGTGGCAATGGGAGCCTCTCCTCACCCCACTAGGATGACCAGCACTCTCCTCAGAATAACACAACCAGAAGAAGCACTAAGAACGCTCCTCTTCACCCACACGGGGCACCTCCAACACAGCGAGAGGAAATGTCGAACGCACAAGGTCGTGATGCACACTTCACTTGAAGGTAAAGGTAAGTCAGTAATTTTACTTAAAGTACCTGGCTGTAATAGAGTACGTAATGGGGGTGATGGTGTGCCGTCCCCACACTGTGTTTCGTCGCCAGTGTTGTAAATAGGACGCGTACAGGTGGTTCTTAGGAAGTGTTCTTTAATGCGTCTTTACACCATCACAGGTTCCAGTCAGCTGGAGACAGCTGTGGAATCTTCACACAATCTTGACAGGGTTATACCAAGGGACGACAGGGTGTAGGGGTGTAGGGGAAAAGGGGCAAACCAAGTGAGATTATAACACAAAGATATGTGCTTCCTGCAGTTCTAGTAACAACACCAGATCTGCCGTTGTCAGCATGCAAGGATTTGCCGTACCTAGGAACTGGCTTGTCGCACAATCTATCCCTGCCCCAGTCACACCCCCAAGAGAACAAACTGTGGGACCAGCAACCAGGGGTGTGATACAGGTACCAGGGTGCTTATGCTAACCTTGAGCCCATCACAGAAGATATGGCCACATATGAGACATTAGTCTTAAATGATGAAACTACTGACAATAACAAGAACAAGGCACAAAAACAGCTTGCTAAAGGTAATATAGCGAAGCCAAGTTTCTGAAGGTGAGACAACAATAGGAAGTGCTGAGGCTGAGGGAGCAAGTTATGGCTATGGTGGTGGAGAATAATTTTTTATTTTTTTATTTTTAATAAAGTGGCATGTACGTTGCTTGTCTCAAAGGTGAGGCCTCAACTCATGTGTCAGGACTAAGACAAAGACGACAAAAAATATGGTAATGTGCTCCAAGATACCATTAGGTGAAGCCTACATGTTCAGTCCCTGTGTCTGCAAAAGTATAATTACTAGTTGGAAAAGGTCCTTTGGGAAGAAACACAAGCCAATGCAGAACTCTTATGGAAGTTGAGTCATAATTAACCAAAGAGACTTCAAATTCTGCAAAGGTCAGATGTTATTGTAATCAAATGATGGTCAATTTCATTTACATAAATCAGTTCAGATTTTAGATTTTAGATCCTAGTATGTTCGGTGAGCTGTGTGAAGCTCTATCCACATTTCTATCATTTGAATCAGCTTCTCATTAGTAACCCATTTGGTTTGACATCTGTCTGTTCTTTTGACTTTAAATTTGCCTCAATAGTAAGGAACAGTGTTAGGATGTGCAGATCCTCAAGCACACTACAAACAGACTAGTTGGAGTGTTATCTCACAAACAGCTTTTTGCAGTAATTTGTCGTCACCACTAAATGGTGGCCTATGGCTGCTGCCACATCGCAACTTTTTGAAGAATTACCTTTGACAACAGCTTTTGGATTGCTGATTAACTGTATTTGACTGAAGTGAGCCTTTGAACCATTTAGCTCAGGGATTTGAGAGGTCCTTTTGATTACAAAAACCTACTGTTCTTACTCACTTTTTCCTCATATGCCCTAAAGAAGTCATTTGATGAACGATTTCACAATAGGATTCACAACCCAATCCAATAAGACAACATCATTCAAAGGAACATTATAAATCTCATATTTTTGTGTGATTGTTTTGAATATAAGATTGATAGGAGAGCATGGTTTTTCCTTTCCGATGGAAGTCGACTTTAATTCCAGGTATGAAACTTCAGATAATCATCTGCAAGTAATAGTAATGGTTGTATTTAAATGATTATGAACATTTTTTCAAAGGTTTACAATTGCAATATGAGTGAAATGAAAAACTGAATTTTTAAACTTATGTGCTCGATGTACTAGACACTGGTCGCAAAATACTAGTCACAATTTGCCTCCAGTGTTTTTGCAACGAGTGTGGTATTTTCCAAACCAATCGATATAGTAATAGGTCTGTTCAGATTAAAACAAATTTCAGTGGTTCACTATTCGACCTCTCTCATGGGTATTAATGAGGTACATGCAAATTTCGACCCATTATTATTTGCGGCCACCACAGGTATAATGGCCTGCTAGAGTCAGCAGACCACCACGTCTGTGATTGCTTTTTACTAATCCTTTTTATTTTAATGCTACCTGTTTTCATAGGGAAAATGAGATGGACTGCCTTTAAAAATAAAGGTTTCTTTTCCTATTGTTGTTCAAGTGAAAGCAGTAGTCCTACTATCTCCTGTTAATCAAACCTTTTTTTCAGAATTCCTCTTTTGCAAGTAGATTACCACTGTCTTTTAAGTGTCAGTAAAGTATGAATGTTTTACAACCGCATTTCAGTTAGAAAACATTGATACATAACATACGGATTCTGTATTTGGAACAACACGCTCCTTCCAAATATCAAATGGGTATCCATTTCGAAACACAGCTAGATATTCAGAAACTTTCCCAAATTGATAAATGCATTTAGTACAAAGGAATCTGTACTTAAGACTTCACAATCCCACTGATTTACAGATACAGGAGTGTTTTCAGATTTTTTGTACATCTGACTCTATGTAAGGTCGGGCCGAGTAATGACCAATTATATGCTGTCATTTTCATGGCTAAGGGCACAGTCTTCCTTGTTCCAGTCCTAATGTCACCCTATGGACAAGCAATTTGCTTGCTCCTTCTTTAAAATAGTTTTATAGCCCCTCCCACTTGGCTATAACATATGTCGCTGGTCACAGCGCATTCTTTAAGTATCAAGCCAAAAGAAACAGGAGACAAAGTCGAGAGTGGTCAGCAAACAGAACTGGGATGAGTGAGACTGTAATTGGAATAAAGAAGATTAGCAGACAGGCAATGGGACTCAACCACCTCAAACATCTTGCTTGTCTCAGTCTTAAAACACAAAGAAGTACTCATAGCAATAAGAACCTGGATGTCAGAGGAACTGCAGTACAGTGAGAATATTTTCAAACTACAGAATCAGAAGGGCACAACCCCATAAAAAATCACCTCCATAAGCAACAACGTGAGGATCCTTCACAACTAACCTTTTTAGGGGTAACAAGGCATCAAGTGCAGGACAGGTAGATATGCCACAAATGTCCAAAAACCTAGCAAGGACCCCTACCATGTATGGCACAACAGTCAAAAGGACAAGAATAGGAAACGCTAGAAGAAAAATTAGCTCTCAAAATCCCAGATTGACCAAAAAAGAAGTGCTTCTCTTATTTAAGGGACCTAATGTAACACACTGCCACTTTTTTGCACCACAGAGCACCTTTAAACAGGTGTGCTGTGCACGAACTGGGACATTGCAACTTATTATGTGGAATGCCCTGCCCTCAGCGCAACCACAAACTTGTGCTGCCCTCTGGGAAACTCTGTGCTGCGGTTTGAAAGCCGTCTGTGTTTCTCTGTGTAGTCGGCAACCCCACTGCACTTTATAGAGGTGTCAAAGATTCCCCTACAGGCAGGTGCAGTAAGTGACTGCACCCACCTGCAGGGGGATGCCTTAAAGGTCTATTGGACCCATTTCCCCATCCAGAGAGCTGTGCTCAGGGGGAGTACTGTCAGTGTGCCTCCTAAAGGCCTTTTGGCCCCTGCACCCTTGTGCATAATATGACACGGGTGCAGAGGCAAAGAGATTCGCGTATTTGCACTGAGCCACGCCCCCTAGCAAATGAGTAAACACCATTTGAAGATAGCCCCAGCACTACATGGGTGCCAGCGTTATCAGTATTACCAAAGAAGCTGCACAAGCGTCTGCAGCCCCTTCTGTAGTAGAGTAGTGCCCCAGGGACTCACAAAGTGGGCACACATGCCCGTTGTGCCCCTGAATTGATATGTGTAATATGACCCAAGGATGGCAAAAGGGGAACTGCACAACCCCGAAGCACACAACGCAGTACACACCTCCAAGCTATGCAACAAGGAGTTCTCAGGAGAGAAGAGAGATGGGTCGAAATAAAACTTAGTTGAAACAGCACACAAAAGAAACTTTGGAAGGAAGGGAGCTCGGAGTGTAGAACAACCTTACAAGGGAAGAACCTATGGTAAGGCAAAGCACGCAAGTCACACACCCCTTATCTTGTGTCCCATGTTAGAAGTAATTGCATCTTGAGGAGTACCTTACCAGATATAAGTTCTAAGGAAATGGGGGCAAAAGTGGAGGCCTAACTTACCTGGCAGGAGCATAAAATGATGCACTATGTCCAAAGAAGATAGCCAAGGTAGAATGTCTTGCACTATGAGAAACAGTTAAGAAAACAAGTTCGAGGTGCTGTTTATAATTGTTTGAAATATAAAACAATTGAATTGTCTGGCTCTAGGCTGAGACCTTACCTTAGGTTTTAGGCCTGCGATGTGGAAAGGGGATGAAGTGGTAATGAGGCTCGCACAACATGCTTGGTCAGGGCTCCATGTTCTAGAACAATTTTTGTGGAAAATGTAATTAACTTAAATATACTTTACAGAGGTTTTTAAGTTATTTGCTGGAACAAATATTTCCACAAATGAAAATAAAATGTTTTACTAAAAGACTGACCCCAAACAGACTTTTTACAAATTTGTTTTCTTGTAAAAATAAGTGCAATATCTGTAGGGTTATTTTTCCTCTTTGCTGAAATAAGAGCCTCACCGAGGGACTTTTTTTTTTGCAGAGATATTTTATTCACAGAAGCTGTTAAATCTAATCAGAAAATATTATTACTAGTACAATTTAATCGGTAGTAATGCAACGAAGGCGCACCTCATATACATTTACAATCAGATGAGGACATACATTTGGGGGTTTATATTTTTCACAAATATTAGCACTTCGAAAACTTTCAATTAGGATTGGTGCCTCTCGGGATATGTACGCACCTTACTACCTAGGTGCACAATTACACAAGGTATGTCAAAGACATTCCTTGTGTGATGCAACTTTTTAAACAGAGAATATACCAGCACTCTACTGTAATTGATCTAGGTCAGTTGTATATTGTATCCGAAACAAGTGACAAAAAATTATATATTCTCAAAAATTCATGTACTACAAACAAATTTTGTTCTCGTAAAGATGGATAATTTATTTTTAAACCAAGTTTAAGTTATATCATCAAAACAAAACATGTCATTTCATTATTGACAGACAAGCATGGAATTTGACAAGCAATTTGAAATATCCCTGATAAATAGAGGGTAGTTGCTCAATGTTAGCAACAGTTGTATGTTCTCCTCTTGCGGGTTCGCAAACGACAACAGCCGACACGTGTTTCGTCACGTCATGTGACTTTCTCAAGGCTGTAACGATAATCATAATTTCTCATTGTTCGTACATATAAACAAGTTTAGACAACAGCCAACATATTTTAAATCGAAACATTTAGAAAAGAAAATTCTCATCGTCAGAGTGTCTGGTTAGAAAAAGCCTGTTTGTGCCAAGAACCTTATAAAACGATCCAATCAATAAGTTTAAAAAAGAAAAGAAGGAAGGTGTGATTGGAAGTCAAAAAACGCAGTTTTAGAAAAGAATTTACCACATTCCACACCCTTTGTGCGAAAAAGAAAAAGAAGGAAAAGGTAGTGCTTGTCCAATCATATTCAGGACAAATCAAGTGCTGCCCGCAAACCTCAAGCTGTATGTTACGGGTAAACTGACCTTCTAGATTTCCCAAAATGTCACCGGATTTTGTTATCTTAATTTATGTTGTTCTCTGTGCGTTCGTACTGTAGCATATCGATCTTCAATCTAAACAGGTTTGGTAATGGGGGGGTATAGAGAAAGATACAGTGAGAAAACCATCCACCTATATGTTGAAATGGTCTCTGATTTATTTAGACAGGGCGCTAGTTTTACTCACATTGTCAATTTTAGATTTGAAACTGATAATTTCAATATTATCCGTCTGTCTGGTTCAAGACAAGTAGTATATAAAATCTTTTCGTCACCGTCGGATTTGAAACTGCACTAGATACACTATAAAGGCGTAAAGAAAAATGGAACGTAAATAGCAATAAAAGTTATATTTTAATATTTTCCCCTCATACTAGATTCTTATTTAAAAAATGATATTCTCAGAAATCCAAGGACCTCAGTGTTATGACCATCAATACAGAAACCCCATACTGGATAAGAGCGCTTTGATAAAGAACTGAGTAAAGTCCCAGTAATCTGTTTCTTATCTATAGTTTAAAATGTTTTTTTTGTTGATTCATTTACTTTTTAAAAGGTTATATGTCTAAAAGACAGGGTGTCTTATCCAACACTGATAATGTACATTATTCATTTAGACACACTTATCCTCATATGGAGAGATTTACACTGATCGATTAGTTCTCTATTATGCACATAGTTCCGTATAAGCCCAATATACTCACTCAATTTTAAAAACACATTCCAGTCATTGTGTGGAGAGAATCAGACTCTGATAGGCCTGATATCTAAAAACCAGAAAAATAACATATTCTGATTATTCAGTAATTATAAATGTTTGGAAATTACTCAATTGGTAGCAACATGTAAGTCCATGCACATTCTAAATGCATATATCGAGTGTTTTTTAGAGAAATGGTGAACCCTTGTTTTTATCGTTTGTTTGTATAGACCCCTATTAATTCCTACGATTTGACTCAAGTTACTCGAGCCTAAAAGTCCCTTTATTGGGAAAAGGGAAACATTCGTATCAAACCCTCCATGTCTAGTCACGTTTTGCTACCTTTGCTTGATTTATGAAGCCCCCCGGAATAGCTGGGACCAAACGTTTGTTTTATGTTATCGTTTAGTTTGGTGAATCGAACCAAGATTCAAAAAGATAAGTTATATCCAGATTGGATGACTAGGTAATTATGGGTAAGAATAATAGCCACGACTCCTAGTATGATGGGCGGCGTCTTACCGTGTGTTTTCGTCCGATAGAGCTCAAGTCGCATCTCCTCCGTGCTCAGCTTTCAATCCTAGAAATAATTGGACTGAAGCTCTCGGTTTAAATGTACAGAAAACCGGAAAGGAACCTAAAGTGAACCGGAAGAGCCAGACATTGAATTATCAAGCCGGAAGTAAATTAATGGCCGTGTTAGGAGTAGTTTTCACACATGGGAGCCATCTTTGTTGGTACTATTTATATATGCACACACTAATTCCCAAGGAATCCTATTCTGTTAAATTTAAGTCCCGTCTATAATTTTAAAAGTCGATATTATTTACTCACACTTTGTGATTCGTAACGTATTCATTGCGAACGATATACAATCAAGTATTGAAACTGCGAGTATTTATGGCGGCCATATTAGAGTGGGTCTGTGGGCTAAACTGTGATATGAGATCAATATATATACGCAAATTTCTAGAGACTCTATTGATAGTGAGATGTAATTGTAGTACATGCGTGGTTAAGAGAAAAAGAAAGAAGGAAAAAGGGTAAATGGTAGATTGAGAAGAAGAAAACATATTATTTTTTCTTTTTTCTTTCGTCTCACAAGTTTTCACAACCAATATATATCTTATCTATTTACATTGATAATATTGGGCACACAAGATTTCTGATCTCAAAAAAATGTTTCCCCACATTTGTAAAATGTTCTATACAGACATTCCTATCATGTAACAATTTTAGAAATGATGTAATCATGTATGTTGTTGACACAAAACATAATTGCCACATTTAGAGATAACCATACTTTAAATGTGTATGTCCCTTATGATAGTTGTGTTTCTTTTAGAATCACAAAGTGTGAGTAAATAATATCGACTTTTAAAATTATAGACGGGACTTAAATTTAACAGAATGGGATTCCTTGGGAATTAGTGTATGCATATATAAATAGTACCAACAAAGATGGCTCCCATGTGTGAAAACTACTCCTAACACGGCCATTAATTTACTTCCGGCTTGATAATTCAATGTCTGGCTCTTCCGGTTCACTTTAGGTTCCTTTCCGGTTTTCTGTACATTAAAACCAAGAGCTTCAGTCCAATTATTTCTAGGATTGAAAGCTGAGCACGGAGGAGACGCGACTTGAGCTCTATCGGACGATAACACACGGTAAGACGCTGTCCATCATACTAGGAGTCGTGGCCATTATTCTTAGCCATAATTACCTAGTCATCCAATCTGGATATAACTTATCTTTTTGAATCTTGGTTCGATTCACCAAACTAAACGATAACTTAAAACAAACGTTTGGTTCCAGCTATTCTGGGGGGCTTCATAAATCAAGCAAAGGTAGCAAAACGTGACTAGACATGGAGGGTTTGATACGAATGTTTGCCTTTTCCCAATAAAGGGACTTTTAGGCTCGAGTAACTTGAGTCAAATCGTAGGAATTAATAGGGGTCTATACAAACAAACGATAAAAACAAGGGTTCACCATTTTTCTAAAAAACACTCGATATATACATTTAGAATGTGCATGGACTTACATGTTGCTACCAATGGAGTAATTTCCAAACATTTATAATTACTGAATAGTCAAAATATGTTAATTTTCTGTTTTTTAGAAATTAGGCCTATCAGAGTCTGATTCTCTCCACACAATGACTGGAATGTGTTTTTAAAATTGAGTGAGTATATTGGGCTTATACGGACTATGTGCATAATAGAGAACTAATCGATCAGTGTAAATCTCTCCATATGAGAATAAGTATATCTAAATGAATAATGTACATTATCAGTGTTGGATAAGACACCCTGTATTTTAGACATATAACCTTTTAAAAAGTAAAAGAATAAACAAAAAAAACATTTTAAACTATAGATAAGAAACAGAATACTGGGACTTTACTCAGTTCAAAGCGCTCTTATCCAGTATGGGGTTTCTGTATTGATGGTCATAACACTGAGGTCCTTGGATTTCTGAGAATATCATTTTTTAAATAAGAATCTAGTATGAGGGGAAAATATTAAAATATAACTTTTATTGCTATTTACGTTACATTTGTCTTTACGCCTTTATAGTGTATCTAGTGCAGTTTCAAATCCGACGGTGACAAAAAGATTTTATATACTAGCTACTTGTCTTGAACCAGACAGACGGATAATATTGAAATTATCAGTTTCAAATCTAAAATTGACAATGTGAGTAAAACTAGCGCCCTGTCTAAATAAATCAAAGACCATTTCAACATATAGATGGATGGTTATCTCACTGTATCTTTCTCAATACCCCCCCATTACCAAACGTGTTTAGATTGAAGATCGATATGCTACAGTACGAACGCACGGAGAACAACATAAATTAAGATAACAAAATCTGGAAATCTAGAAGGTCAGTGTTCCCGTAACATACAGCTTGAGGTTTGCGGGCAGCACTTGATTTGTCCTGAATATGATTGGACAAGCACTACCTTTTCCTTCTTTTTCTTTTTCGCACGAAGGGTGTGGAATGTGGTAAATTCTTTTCTAAAACTTGTTTTTTGACTTTCAATCACACCTTCCTTCTTTTCTTTTTTAAACTTATTGATAGGATCGTTTTATAAGGTTCTTGGCACAAACAGGCTTTTTCCAACCAGACACTCTGACGATGAGAATTTTCTTTTCTAAATGTTTAGATTTAAAATATGTTGGCTGTTGTCTAAACTTGTTTATATGTACGAACAATGAGAAATTATGATTATCGTTACAGCCTTGAGAAAGTCACATGACGTGACGAAACACGTGTCGGCTGTTGTCGTTTGCAAACCCGTAAGAGGAGAACATACAACTGTTGCTAACATTGAACAACTACCCTCTATTTATCAGGGATATTTCAAATTGATTGTCAAATTCCATGCTTGTTTGTCAATAAGGAAATGACATGTTTTGTTTTGATGATATAACTTAAACTTGGTTAAATTATCCATCTTTACGAGAACAAAATGTGTTGGTAGTACATGAATTTTAGAGAATATATAATTTTTTGTCACTTGTTTCGAATACAATATACAACTGACCTAGATCAATTACAGTAGATTGCTGGTATATTCTGTGTTTAAAACGAAAATATTATTAGATAATACAAATGTTACTATTCCATAAAACGAATTATAACGCAGCACCCCCCTTAAATGCATCTGCTGTGACTGCACTCCCCTTATCTGCAGTGATTAGGGGGCGTTGCATGGCATTGTCCATAGGGGTGAGACATACGCTATTGATGGACATGGAAAGGGCAGACCGGCTGTTAAGAGAAGTGGAGTGCAGGCATCCGAATGCGCCAGACCTACAGCAGGAATTGCTCGCAGCGAAGGAGGAGGTGGCAGTACAGGAGGAGCAATTGAGGTGCTTTGATTACCGGGCCTACATAGATAGAACGCCCGGATAGAGAGATAAGGCGGGCAGTTTACTGGCGTAGTTCGCTGCCCCTTCCCGTAGGGAGCACGCCATTTTAGAATTGATGGGACAAGGATGGCGACATCTGTATTGGCAGGATGACATTAATGAGAGTTTACGGGGGTACTTCGAGCACCTTTATACGAGTATTGGGCCCAGTGGGGAGGAGGACGTGGAGGAATACCTGGCGGACCTGCCGATGCACTTCCTTACGGACTAGGAGGCGGTACCCCTGGGGGCTGCAATCTCTGACAGAGAAATCTGAGTAGCTATCAAGGCACTGGTGAGAGGGAGGACACTGGGCACAGATGGGCTCCCTAAAGAGTTCTATGCCACGTACTTAGATGTACTGACCCCCAGGTTGGTGGAGATTTATGCGGAGGCCAGGGAGAGGGGCCACCTGCCAGGTACGACTAGAGAGGTGATGGTAGTCTCGCTCCTGAAGCCGGACAAGTCCCCCCTTGAGTGCGAATCATATCACCCATTGTATATGCTCAATCTCGACTTTGAAATCCTAAGTAGAATCCTGGCAACGCGATTGCTCCCCTATATGGTGCCTCTAGTACATCAGGACCAAGCAGGATTCATATCTCGTCAAAATACAACCCTAAATATACGCAGGCTATTGTCTATTATTGAATTAGGAATGGCAGCGGAGCAGAGAGGGGCGGTGTACACCATAAACATGGAAAAGGCATTTGATAGCCTCAAATGGGGATTCCTATACACAGTTTTGACCACAATGGGCCTGGGAGAGGGCTTTATAGGCTGGGTGAAGCTACTACCTACTGATCCAGTGGCAAGGGTCTGCACGGGTCACACAATATCAGTGCAATATCGAGTGGAGAGGGGGACACGCCAAGGATGTCCCTTGTCCCCTCTGCTGTTTGCCTTGGCAGTAGAGCTATTGGCCTGTGTGGCACGGTCCGGAAGGGAGTACCAGGGGGTTCAGGTGGGAGGGATACGACACCAGATGGCGTTATACGTGGAGGACCTCCTACTATTCCTCAATGATGCTAAGGGTGACCTACCGGGGGCTAAGGCAATGATGGAGCGCTTTGGCTCCTTATCGGGGCTATATGTGAACTGGCTGAAGTCCAAACTATTCCCCCTGGTGAGGGATGCGAGGCCCCTTCTGAATCTGGGGAATTTGAGATGGGAGCCCCGTTGCTTTCGCTACCTAGAGGTCCACATATTTCACACGATGGAAGAAGTGAAGGATGGCAATATAGGGAGGGCGCTCCGCTCGCTTAAGAACACTATGGCCTTCTGGGGAAAGCACCCACTCTCGGTGATGGGGTGCATCTCGCTACTTAAAATGGTGTCACTGCCCCGGCGACTCTACTTTTTGGTAACACTGCCAATCTGTATATCAGCAGCAGCCTGGTTCAGGGAGCAGGACTCCTGCATGTCAGGTTTTGTATGGGGGTCGGGACGCAGAAGGGTAGCCCTTACTACATTAAAGCAACCCAGACTAGGGGGTTGCATGGCAATGCCTGTTGTGGAAGCTTATTACTTGGCAGGACAGCTGCAGCGGTTTACACAATGGATTGCAGGAGCCAGGGACCCAGATAGGGGGATGCCTACATTTGATCCGGAGGGGCCTGCCGTGTTCCGAACCCTGCTGAGAACGATTAGACCCCAACAAATTGGCAGTAATGAACATAGGGTGATATATCGCTGCTGAGGCAGAAGCCTACAGAAAACTAAATCAAAGCGCCCATACTCCCCAGAGATGACGTTGCAGTTACTGGAGGTTCTCTGTCATGGAGGACAGCGGCAAGGCCTGCACGAATGGAAGGAGGGGGGCAACAAAGGTCAAGGATCTGTTCAGGGATGGGGAGCTCTTTCCCTTCGAGGCCTTCAGAGCACAATGGGACATACCGCCAGGTCACTTCCTTCTACATGGGGTGGTTACAGGAGCAATACGGCGCCACTGAGGGGCAGGGACAGCGGAACCTCCGCAGCATTATACGTGTGAATATATGAGCTTAGAGGGTGGCACCATCAAGGCGGTGGCCTGCTTATATAGAGCTACTGGACGCGACTCCGCGCAACCACTAGATAGGCTGAAACACAACTGGGAGGATGACATTGGCAGGTTCCTAGAGGATAAGGACTGGGACAATGTTTTGGAGCAAACTGCCAAAGTTTCTCAAAATGCCCTGTTTAGTTTAATCAGCTTTTACATACTCAACCAGGCCTATTTAATCCCAGAACATAATAACAGATACTTTGCTGGTGCGGATACTAGATGCCCGAGGTGTCAGGAACAGGGGGCGACGTTTATACATATGGTTTGGAGCTGTCCCTCCTTAACCCATTACTGGCAAGCAGTGACACAAGTGACAGAGAGGGTAACAGAAAGGGTGGTCCCATGCACACCGGCCCACGTACTGCTTCATTTATTTCCACACTCTGCTAAAACTAAAACCATATCCAGATTTCAGGATTTGGCCTTTATTTTGGCGAAGTGGGAACTCACTAGTAGCTGGAAGAAGTTGGGGGGGCCCTGATGTCCTCAGGTGGATACGTGAGATGGAGAAGTGGGTGGGTTGAGAGAGCAGGGTTTTGCTTAGGAATGCACGGCGGGGAGTGGGCAAACCGGAGAGAGCCCAGGACTGGGAGGGTCTATTGACAGACTTAATGAAGCTGGGCAGCTGCTCGGAGGCTTCCACACCAGAGAGAATCCAACAGGCAGTGCACTCCCCGGGACAAGGGTAGGATGGGATACCCCAATAGAAAATCGAAAATGGGCCTAGCAATGACACCCACGGAGGCTGTAGATAGTCACAACAGAAGGCTTCGGCGCGCCATCACTGCCCACGCCTGGAATATCAGGGAGCATACCAACTGATCGGAACGATACTCGGGGAGACAGCAGTGCGGGGGGGGCGGGTCATAGTAGTTGTTTGAGGCCTAATTTTTGGGTTGCACAACATGTCATTAAAAGGACGTTGGTGCACTTACGAACTAGCAAGCACAGATGAGGCATAACAAGGACATCAACAGTGGCAGCAGGTCCATGAGTTAGATTGCCCGCTCACGGCTAACGTGCTCTGTTTATATAAAGATACATGATGTACAAAATATAAAAGGCAATAAAGTTTGTTTAAAAAAAAGTAAGTAAATCATTCAGTAACTGTTGCACTATTAAGTTTCATCATAGGCTGTCAAAACATGTGTACACAATATAATGATGTTGCTCTAATATATTTAGGCCTTCAAATGTCATGTCTTTTAAAAAGAATGCCAGCCTGATGGTAATTCTAAAAATGGGCCAGATGTTCTTGAGCAATTAACCAACAGAGTAATTTTAATGTGTTCATATTAATATTATGATGTAAACAGAAATATAATGTGTGCATTTTATGGTTTGATTGGGAATACAAAATGTGGTGAGTGGAAACATAATGTGTGAATATTGCGAACGATTAGATAGTATTATTAAAACATTTGATTTCACTATGGAAATATTAGGTCTCACTGCTTGCTACCAACTGTTAGGATACTGCTCATCATTTTTAAGTTTCCAGATTATTAATTTTTTTGGGCAATGTGTATTAATGCATATTTAGAATTATTTAAAAGTAAATGTTAGTGTAGTTCACATTATTCGAATAACAATTGGAATTTTCTCTGCACAGGACAGTCAATAATAGAAACTTCCAGAACAGCAGAAAGTATTAGATAATGCTATATTATTCTAGAAGTACTTGAGGATGTACTTTACCTTGCAACAGCTATTTGGTTGTCATCTAGCAAACCAGATGACTGGAAGGCTGACCAGCAGTGCTATCTTAAATTGTCTCTCTTCCTAGTTTCCATAAGCCCACATTTTGGGGGGCTTAATAGTAGAATTAAAATGGCTTACTGTATAGGCAAAGCGCAGGGCACTTCAGTCTCCTTGACTAACCTAACTCGGGTTCCAGGTAGGCGTATAGCACTCTTGCTCATTCAGTGCATAGACGGGGACAGTGTGCACACAGCTTGAACAACCCTCAGTGAGAGGTCTATTTAGCCTGTGTAGGTTCCAGGGGCTAGGCCCCTTACAGCCTAGTGCTCAGGCTCTGTCACATTCCCTACTGAAGGGAGGATGCCCCAGACTCGGTAAGAGTTACATGCTCTTACAGGGCATTGAAATCAGAAAAATCCCAGTTAGGTGTTGGTTAAGACAGCGGTGATGCCTGAGGAATGATCTGACCAGCAGAAACAGGGCCTAGTGTGACGTTTATCAAGCCCATGCATATGTCTGGATTTAATACCCTCTGCCAAGGAGCAAGTCAGAGCTACATTCTCTACCTAGAGCATGGTGCCCCGAGACTGGGGAGGAGTTTTATGCTACTCCGGACCAACCAGATCAAAGAAGCCCAAGTGAGAGATCAGTGAAGCATGAGGGAGGCCTGGGGCAGGTCTCCAAGGCCATGGATCCATAAACTGTCCAGAGCCACCTTCTTTACCCAGGGCAGCTTCTTACACTTACCAAGGGTTGCAAAATATAAAGCCATTCGCTTTTTAGCTTTGGTTTGAGTTTTGCACAAAATGCCACCATCTGGCCAATGGCGAAGTATGGGTGTGCCAACGCTGAGCCCTACCCATCACTCATGTGTTCTTTTGTCTACAAAATTACACCAACCAAACATATATAATAAATTTCAAGCACAAACACGTAAATGAGACGTATTTTACAAACCTCAGTTCATACGAGATAAAACTTAGGACAGATGAAATGCCACGCATGATGAATGTAAACCTTACATTTTCTGTATAACTAAAATGTTGACGAAGGATAGACAGTGCAGCTAGTGTTGGTCAGAAATGTTCTTTCTTCCTTAAAATGCGAAACAGGGAACGTGCATAATTTATAAAAATACAAATCGGTGAGTTGTGCCTGACATAACTTATTCTACATGTGTATTTCACAGAATCACCAATATTGTGTAAGTGGCAACATATTTAGGAAAGGGATGTCGCTGCAACATCACCATATTTAAACATTAAAAATGGGAGTGTTCGTGCAATTGTCAGGGTCAGGCAGCACAAATCTCTTCGACATAAAAAAATGTAAGACGTTAGCAAAGAAATTTCCAGATTCAGAGATTTGTAGCAAATGATTTTTCTCAGCACAGACAGATTGTAATGCAGACTTGTTCCAACATAACAGGCACATAATAATTTGAAAGGTAAACTCTTCCTCCATTTCGTTTGGTCACTTTTGAGAAAGGTGGGGGTAATCTAACTTTTGTTCTCATGAAACTGACATTTTTGTTTAATGGCTGAAGGTGGTACAATAATTATTGTTTCTTATTCTTTGTGGTTGGTAGCTAATAAATGATTACTTGTTATGAAGGTGGTTTGGTATTTGGTTTCTTTATTATAAATAAATTACACTTTGATCAACTTTATTCCCCTACTTTTAAAATCTTTCTAGTACTAAGCCTTCAACTTCAACCAAAGTTGCCCAACTATCAGCCACAGATCATTTAATTTCTTTAAGTATCTCATTAACAGTTGTCTTCGATTAGAGCTAAGGATCCAATTGGTCGGATTGAATTTGGGGTACAGCTATACTGGGCTAAATTCTCTCCTCTGGCTGTTAGATAGATTTTAGTATGAGGCTTGCACTCAATGTATAATATACTGGTTATGTAACTAAGTAAGTTTGTCGTAACTTTACTAAACCCAAATAAATAAGGATTAAAAATAGTACAGATTTAATTACAAAAAACACACATCAGCTAAACCTCCATATATTTTCATTTAATAAAAAAACACACACACTATCCATTCTCAGTAGAAGGGGATTTATTTAATTTGCTGCATGGAGGTTTCTCTATCCATAGCAACATACTGTTTACTGTCTTTCCAACAACGTGACAAATAACTAATTCAGAATGTTTTCAAAGATTATTGAATGCTCTTAAGGGTGTAGTATAAATACAAGCCAGAGAGATATATAAATATTACTCTAAATTAATTTTGTTGTTGTGCTCTTGATAGGAATTTTAAGAGAACTGCTTAGACGCCAACTCGATGACACTGTGGCGTCTTTTCCAGATCATGCTCTTGAATATGAGTTATCTGAAGGTGCTCTTTGTGTCATCAAAAGTTGTGCAAGTGCCACACACCCTCACTTATCTGTAGCACTATATCTACTAACAAGCATTTGCAATGCAATAGGTCTCGCATTAAGAAAGTTTGAGCTATTGGTATTGTAAATGACAAATTTGTTATTTAT
The DNA here is from genome assembly GCF_964261635.1 of Lissotriton helveticus. NCBI lineage: Eukaryota > Metazoa > Chordata > Amphibia > Caudata > Salamandridae > Lissotriton > Lissotriton helveticus. The sequence continues at coordinate 1,596,478,923 of NC_136061.1, forward strand.
GTGTTGTTTTTGAAAATAGCGAAATTAATAGCTTTGTCATTTACAATGCCAATAGTTATAACTTTCGCAAATGTGACACCTATAGCATTTGTAATGCAATATCTGTTGTATTTATGTGACTTACATGTATTGATATTACAAATAACAATGGCTTTTCATTTTTTTTTTATAATGAATACTTAAATAAAAGTTATTGTATTTTATAATGGCAATAGCTTAAACTTTTGTAAATACGTTTTGTGAAGATTATGTTCAGTGTATTTTATTGTGACGAAAATTCAAGAACAGAAGTGAAATATTAACATCTTTTTGTTACATTTGTAATAAAGCTTGAAACATTGTGAGAACATGTTTGAACCAGTTGTTGTTGAATGGTCGAACAGATTCATGCTGTGGTGGCGCTGAGTGAAGTTGTGATGGTGAACGAGTGATGCTGTGGCGTGCAGTGATGCTGTGGTAGCGTATAGTAATGTTGTGGTGCCCCTAAGTGATGCTGTGGTGGTGCTGAGTGATGCTGTATGCTATGCTATGTTTTGTTTTGCTATCCTATGTTTTATTTTGTTATGCTATGCTATGCTATGTTTTGCTATCCTATGCTTTGATTTGTTATGCTAAGCTATGCTGTGTTTTGTTATGCTGTGCTATGTTATGTTATGCTATGCTATGTTTTGCTATGCTATGTTTTGTTATGCTATGCTATGGTTTGTTGTGTTTTATTATGCTATGCTTTGCTTTGCTATGCTATTTTTTTATGCTATGTTTTGTTGTGTTTGGTATGCTATGCTATGTTTTGCTATGCTATTATATGTTTTGTTTTGCAATGCTATGTTTCGTTGTGTTTTGTTAAGCTATGCTATGTTTTGTTGTGTTTTGCTGTGTTTTGTTATGCTATGTGTTGTTGTGTTTTGTTATGCTATGTTTTGTTATGTTATGCTATGTTTTGTTATGCTATGCCATGTTTTGTTATGCTATGCTATGTGTAGTTTTGCTATCCTATCCTATGCTTTGTTTTGTTATGCTATGCTATGTTTTGTTGTGTTTTGTTATGCTATGCTATGTTTTGTTGTGTGTTATTATGCTATTCTTTGTTTTGCTGTGCTATGTTTTGTTATGCTAAGCTATGCTTTGTTTTATTATGTTATGCTATGCTAAGCTTTGTTTTGTTATGCTACACTATGTTGTGTTTTGATATGCTATGCTATGTTTTGTTGTGTTTTTTTATGCTATGCTATGTTTTGCTATGCTTTGCTATGCAACGTTTTGTTATGTATGCTATGTTTTGTTGTGTTTTGTTATGCTATGCTGTTTTGTTGTGTTTTGCTATGTTTTGTTATGCTATGTTTTGTTTTGGTATGCTATGTTTTGTTATGCTATGCTATGTTTTGTTATGTTATGCTATGTTTTGTTAAACTATGCTATAGTTTGTTTTGCTATGCTTTGTTATGTCATGCTATGCTTTGTTTTGTTATGCTATGCTTTGTTTTGTTAAGCTACGTTTTGTTATGCTATGTTTTGTTTTGTTATGCTATGTTTTGTTATGCTATGCTATGTTTTGTTATGTTATGCTATGTTTTGTTATACTATGCTATGTTTTGTGTTGCTATGCTTTGTTATGTTATGCTATGCTTTGTTTTGCTATGTTTTGTTTTGCTATCCTATGCTTTGTTTTGTTATGCTATGTTTTGCTATCCTATGCTTTTTTTGTTATACAATGCTATGCTGTGTTTTTTTATGCTATGCTATGCTGTGCTTTGTTATGCTATGCTGGTATGGGTATGTGAGGGTGAGTGAGGGTGAGTGAGGATTAGTGTGTGTGAGGGTGAGGGTGTGTGAGGGTGAGTGGGTATGAGGGTGTGGGGATGTGAGGGTGTGAGGGTGAGGGTGTGTGAGGGTGAGGGTGAGGGGATGTGAGGGTGGCGGTGTGAGGGTGAGGGGGTATGAGGGTGAGGGTGTGAGGGTGAGGGGCACGGCCGGACTGGCTACCGGGCAGTTTGGAATGCTGCTTAGCTGGAGGGTAATTTTGTTGATGGGGACCTGCGTGTACTAAACGAAATTCGTTTTGTTTTCATTATTTCGAAGTACACGCAGGTCTCCATGTAAGAAATCAGCCCCCACTGCAATAAAATCTTCCAGCAGCTCGGCAGCATTCCAAACTGCCTGGTAGCCAGTCCGGCCCTGGTGAGGAGGTATGAGAGTGAGGGGGTGTGAGGGTGAGGGGGTGTGAGGGTGAGGGGGTGGGGTTGTGGGGTTGTGAGGGTGAGGGTAACGGGGGTGAGGGTGATGGGGTGAGGGTGACGGGGTGAGGGTGACGGGGTGAGGGAGGGTGAGGGTGGGGGTGGGGGTGTAAGGGTGAGGGGGTGTGAGGGTGAGGGGGTGTGAGGGTGAGGGGGTGTGAGGGTGAGGGTGTGAGGGTGAGGGGGTGTAAGGGTGAGGGGGTGTGAGGGTGAGGGTGTGGGGCTGTGAGGGTGAGGGGGTGGGTATGAGGGTGAGGGTGTGAGGGTGAGGGGGTGGGTATGAGGGTGAGGGTGTGAGGGTGAGGGGGTGTGAGGGTGAGGGGGTGAGGGGGTGTGAGGGTGAGGGTGTGAGGGTGAGGGTGTGTGAGGGTGAGGGTGGGGTTGTGAGGGTGAGGGGGTGTGAGGGTGAAGGTGTGTGAGGGTGTGAAGGTGAGGGGGTATGAGGGTGAGGGAGTGTGAGGGTGAGGGGGTGTGAGGGTGAGGGGGTGTGAGGGGGTGTGGGGGTGTGGGGGTGTGAGGTTGAGGGGATGCGAGGGTGAGGGGTGTGAGGGTGAGGAGGTGTGAGGGTGAGGGGCTGTGAGTGTGAGGGGGTGTGAGGGTGAGGGGAGGTGAGGGTGAGGCAAGTGCTTTAATAAATCAGGAGGATGAGGCAGCGGAAGCAACTTAGGGCAGAAGGAACGGGGGTGCATGCATCATAGGAAGCAAGCTCCATGGGAGGTGGCAGGGGACACTGAAGAAAGACACAGGGTGGGGGTACTTGGAAGCAATATAGGGGGTGGAAGGGGGTGGAAGCAACAGGGGGAAGGGGTAATTAACACAGAGGACGCAAGTGGGGAAGCAACAAGCATTGAAGAGGAAAGTAACGGGCAGGGACCAGCACATGGGGTACAGAGAGTAATGCTATGCAGGAGGAGAAATGTACACGAAGAATATGGCCAAATATTAAGACTTGGAAGCAGTGAATGGGAAGCAGTAGCAGCCTGCACTCACCTCTCCTAGGCTGCTGTACATGTTCAGCTCCTGCTCGCACAGCTTTCTCCCTCCACAAACATGTGCTTACTGGAATGGACTAGCTTAGGGTACCAATGGCCCAGACTCCTCTTTCATATTCCTTTGCGTTGCTGTTTTTCTTCAGTCACCTACATATATCAGCATTTTGGTGCAGCCATACGGATGTATGACGTTACAACGCATGCTTTTACCACGCATGCTTTTACAACGCGGTTTTTACCTCACATACCATTACAACGCATAGCGCTTTGGGGTGCTGGATAGTGAATAGTTTAATTTACTATTCCAACTCCAGTCCCCGTGGACACTAGGGAAGGTGTTGGATAGTAAATTAAATCTATTCCCTATCCTAGAGCGCCCCCCAGCGCAATGCGCTGTAATGGTTTGTGTTGTAAAAGTTGCATCGTAAAGGCACTGCGTGGTAAAAGTTGCATTGTAAAGGATGTTTCCCAGCCATACTGGTGGTGGTTCAGTGTCCGCTATACTTTTCAGAAGGTGTAATGTAAGCTACAGAGCTGCTGACTCCATGAGCAAGAAATCGGTTCAAGTATCAGCTGTACCCTGTGCCTACAATTTTTTTAATCAAATTAAACAATGGAAACAAAATTACAAATGCTGATCATACTGGGAATTTTTTCCTAGTATGCTCGGCATTTGTTGTTTTGTTTCCTCTGTTTATTGTGTTCTGATAGCATATTTCCTATTCAAACTCTAGGCGTTAGCTCTCGCACATGTATAAGAAACCCTCAGTTGTTCAGAGGGTGAGGGCGAGGGCTCCTATTGCGAGGAAGGCGAGAGAAAGCCAGAAATCCTGGCAGCGGCGGAAAGTAAAGATAAGGCGGACGTAATATAAAGGTGTCTAAAACATGAAGCACGGTGTCGTGAAGCTGTCCGTGAAGCAGATGCCGTGCTAATATACAAGCGGAGGGAAAACAAAAATAGAAAGGAGTGCAGCAGGAATGAAAATATATTTATAAAAACAAGCTCTGGCATTGCGTGGCGCAGAAGCGGCTTCCTTTGAAGTCTGATGGGGCGGGGGAGCGGCAGCCTTTGAAGTCTGATGCCGAGGCACAGACAAATGATGGTGTGTGACGTGGCTGGCGTTGTGCAAGTGCCTGTCTCACATGAACTGTTTCTAGTCCGCAGTTTTTTAGTAGACTTTTCGGACCGCTTACTAGAATCTCGCCGCAATGCTTACGCATTGCTCAGCGAGACCTAAAAAGGAAGAAATTAAATGATTACTTACCTGGAATCTACTTTACTGTGAATCCAGGCTTCTTCGACTCAATCCTAACACTTAGGGAGAGTCCACACATGGAGATAGGTAATTTGTGTGCCCCCACCACACTTGTTTAAAATGTTTTATTTTGTCATGTTTCCCCCATTTAGCTTCAACGTATATTTAGCTGATGTGTCTCCTCCCAGAGATAGTAGCTCGAGAAGCTGGCCGAAAGAGGTAGCTGAGAACAGCTCATGAAAACTTGAAAAGTCATCTCTTAAAAACATCAAACATGTTCTTCCGTAGAGGGAAGGATGAGGAACAGGATCACCACGTTTTGGAAAAACCACAAAATGGCACTGAAAATCCTCAAATAATGACTGAACTGTATGTAAGTGACAATAGTCCTTCATCAAAGGTATTACAGACTGCTGTAAACCTTAGAAAGTCTGAAAACCCCTGATGTTGAAAACATGCAACAAAGTTCTCTTATGCATCTGCCAGAACAAGTTGCGAAGACTACAGGATGTCACACAAATTCTGAAAGACAGCAACTAAATTGGAACCCTGCACATACAATTCCAGGGGTGCAGCTTCCAACACTTCCCAATCACTTTCACAGTCTGTTGGAGCATAAGTGAATCTGCACACAAAGGCAGTATAGTGCTGCAAATCCCTCTTCAAACCCGAGCCAATGATCACCTGCAATTAGAATGAGAGAGTGAAATTGAAGGATCAGCCTATTCCATATCATCCAGTATTTGTACATTGGTGCACATCCACTCAGCAGAGTATACATATCTCCCTCAGCATCATTGGCCTAAAGAACAAGAACACCAAAACCTCAAGGATAACTGTAAGCAAGGATATGTGCTTCCTGCAGTTCTAGTAACAACACCAGGCCTGCCATTGTCGGCATGCAAGGATTTGGCGTACCTGGGAACTGGCTCGTCGCACAATCTATCCCTGCCCCAGTCACACCCCCAAGAGAGCAAACTGTGGGACCAGCAACCAGGGGTGTGATACAGGTACCAGGGTGCAAATGCTAACCTTGAGCCCAACACAGAAGATAGGGCCACAGATGAGACATTTTGTCTTAAATGATTAAAATACTGACAATGACAAGAACAAGCATAAACACAGCTTGCTAAAGGTAATATAGCGAATCCAAGTTTCTGAAGGTGAGACAATAGGAAGTGCTGAGGCTGAGGGAGCAAGTTATGGCTATGGTGGTGGAGAATATTTTTTTATTTTTTTATTTTTAATAAAGTGCCATGTAAGTGGCTTGTCTCAAAGGTGAGGCCTCCACTCATGTGTCAGGACTAAGACAAAGAAGACAGAAAAAATGGTAATGTGCTCCAAGATACCATTAGATGAAGACTACATGTTCAGTTCCTGTGTCTGCAAAAGTATAATTACTAGTTACTACTGCTGATAATTTATAGTGTAATTTGCGGATTGGATTTAAATATTAACTGTTAGACTGCCGCCCGCATCGCCTGCAATAACATTTGTGCCTCATTGTGCCACTATCACTGCCCGGATCCTAGCGCTATTCCGGCTGTGCCCCTGTCTCGCTTTATATTTGGGCTGCCATTTTGTGGTTGTAACTATTGGCCAGTCTCTTCCCCGCTCCCGCCTCCCAGCTGACCCCCCCTCCCACTGATACAGTAGGCCTGCCCCATCTGGGCTAGCGCTGTGACCATCTTCGCTCGCACCGAAGCGGTCGCTCCCCACGCTCCCTGCCCCCCAGAACTGGAAGCGCCTCACTCCTCCTCGCAGCTGCAGCCTGGTATCATAGCGCTTGGTGAAACCACCAACTCGCATTGCTTAAAATCATTTTTGTAGCGCCTGGCATCGTAGCGCTTTGCTGCTGATAATTTATAGTGTAATTTGCGGATTGGATTTAAATATTAACTGTTAGACTGCCGCCCGCATCGCCTGCAATACCATTTGTGCCTGATTGTGCCACTATCACTGCCCGGATCCTAGCGCTATTCCGGCTGTGCCCCTCTCTCGCTTTATATTTGGGCTGCCATTTTGTGGTTGTAACTATTGGCCAGTCTCTTCCCCGCTCCCGCCTCCCAGCTGACCCCCCCTCCCACTGGTACAGTAGGCCTGCCCCATCTGGGCTAGCGCTGTGACCATCTTCGCTCGCACCGAAGCGGTCGCTCCCCACGCTCCCTGACCCCCAGAACTGGAAGCGCTTCACTCCTCCTCGCAGCTGCAGCCTGGTATCGTAGCGCTTGGTGAAACCACCAACTCGCATTGCTTAAAATCATTTTTGTAGCGCCTGGCATCGTAGCGCTTTGCTGCTGATAATTTATAGTGTAATTTGCGGATTGGATTTAAATATTAACTGTTAGACTGCCGCCCACATCGCCTGCAATAACATTTGTGCCTGATTGTGCCACTATCACTGCCCGGATCCTAGCGCTATTCCGGCTGTGCCCCTGTCTCGCTTTATATTTGGGCTGCCATTTTGTGGTTGTAACTATTGGCCAGTCTCTTCCCCGCTCCCGCCTCCCAGCTGACCCCCCCTCGCCTCTCCCCTTCCACTATCCACATATGATTGATGCCCATACGCGCAGCGGTCACGCGCAGCGGTCGCGCCGAAGGTGCGCCAAAGGTAAGCCCGTCTACGCCCGTCCGCGCCTGGACCGCGCCCAGCGCCAGACCCCCTGGCCCCCGCGCAGCGCCCTCCACCCACATCAAGTATGACGCCGCCACCCTCCTAGCCCTCAACCCCGTACGCATCCCTCATTGTTGCGTAGCTGCCCCCGGACACACCCACGGACCCTTCGCCTGCCACTCCTGCAAATTTACCAGCATCAAGACCCATACCACTAACCCCAAACGCAGCTCCAACTCTAACCACCTGAAGTGCATCCTGCTGAACACCCGCTCGGTCCACAGACACGCCACCGAACTCTGGGATCTACTCGACACTACATCACCGGACGTCGCCTTCCTTACTGAAACATGGATGAACGCATCATCAGCACCCGACATCGCCGTAGCCATCCCAAACAATTACAAGATTATCCGGAAAGACCGCGCCGTCCAAACGGGAGGAGGCATCGCCATTGTCCATAAGAACACCATCAAAATCACGACCCGCTCCGACGATAACCTTACAACTGCCGAACACCTCCACTTCCAGGTCCACACCGACCCTAGAACCACACTTAGAGGCACCCTCATCTACAGGCCTCCAGGAACCCGTAAACAATTCAGCGAAGACATCACCGACTTCATCAGTCCACATGCCCTCGCATCCGAGAACTACATCCTATTAGGAGACCTCAACTTCCACCTGGACAAGAAAAGCGACTACAACACCACCACCCTTCTTGACAACCTGACCAATCTCGGCCTCAAACAACTTGTTGACACCCCCACCCATGTAGCCGGACACACGCTCGACCCAATATTCACCTCCAGCAAACACATCTCCTTTGACCGCACCACAGCTCTCCACTGGACAGACCACAGCTGTGTTCACTTCAGCTACAAAACAACCTCGACCCACAACCGCCCACAACCTATCCCCCGAAGAAAATGGAACAAAATCACCGCCGACCAACTCCTCACATCGCTCAACCAAAACCCACCCGCCCTTTCATCGGACCCAAACCAAGCTGCCATCAAATTCAAACAATGGGTCACTCACAGCGCTGACGAACTAGCACCCTTGAAAAACCATCTCACCAATCAAAACAATAAAAAGGCCCCATGGTTCAATGATGACCTTAAGAAATCCAAAAAGCTATGCCGCACGCTTGAGAAGACATGGAGAAAAAACCCAACCTCCGACAACATGACCACCCTCAAGGCAGCCACCCGCAAACACCACCAGCTGATCCGATCCACGAAGAAATCAGCATTCAAGAACCTACTTGACAACAACGCCCATAGCAGCAAGGAACTATTCAACATCGTCAAAGAATTCACCAACCCCACTGCAGCCTCAAACGACATCACTCCCTCCCAAGACCTCTGCGATTCGTTATCCTCCTTCTTCTACAACAAAATTGCCGACATACACAACAGCTTCGAAAACAGCTCCAACAGACAACCCTCTCCACTCCCCTCAGAACCTAAACCGACCTCTATCTACCTCAGCGCATGGAACCCAATGACTACTGAAGACACCATCCGCCTCATGAACTCTATCCACTCTGGATCGCCAACCGACCCATGTCCCCACCACATCTTCAATAAAGCAGACTCCATCATCGCACCCCATCTCCGTGATATCATCAACTGCTCCTTCATCTCTGCCACCTTCCCAGAAAGCTGGAAACATGCCGAAGTCAGCGCCCTCCTGAAGAAACCCACAGCAGACCCGTCTGAACTTAAAAACTACAGCCCCATATCCCTCCTCCCATTCCCGGCCAAAGTCATCGAGAAAGCCGTCAATAGCCAACTCGCCGCCTTCCTCGAATCCAACAACTCCCTCGATCCCTCACAGTCCGGCTTTCGAGCCAAACACAGCACCGAAACCGCCCTCATCGCAGCAACAGACGACATCCGAACACTACTGGACAACGGAGAAACAGTGGCCCTCATCCTACTCGACCTCTCCGCCGCCTTCGACACAGTATGTCATAGCACACTCATACAACGCCTCAACAACGTCGGAATACAAGGAAAAGCTTTGGATTGGATCCTCTCGTTCCTCGCCGGAAGAACCCAGAGAGTCCACCTCCCCCCATTCAAATCAGAGGCCACCGAAGTCATCTGTGGTGTACCACAAGGATCTTCACTCAGCCCCACCCTCTTCAACGTATACATGAGTCCCCTCACATCCATCGCGCGCCAACACAACCTCAACATCATCTCCTACGCAGACGACACCCAGCTGATCCTCTCCCTCACCAAAGACCCAAACACCGCCAAAACCAATCTACACGAAGGAATGAAAGAAGTAGCCGAATGGATGAAGAACAGCCGTTTAAAACTTAACTCGGACAAAACGGAAGTCCTCATCTTAGGATCATCCCCCTCTGCCTGGGACGACTCATGGTGGCCACCGGCCCTGGGTACAGCACCCATACCTACAGATCACGCACGTAACCTGGGCTTCATCCTAGACTCCTCCCTCTCGATGACCAGACAAGTCAACGCCGTCTCATCTTCATGCTTCAACATCCTACGCATGCTCAAAAAAATCTTCCGCTGGATCCCCACCGAAACAAGAAAGACAGTCACCCACGCACTTGTCACCAGCCGATTGGATTATGGAAATACCCTTTACGCCGGGACCACAGCCAAACTACAGAAAAAACTCCAACGCATCCAAAACGCCTCAGCCAGACTCATACTGGACATTCCCCGTCATGCTCACATTTCCGGTCACCTGAAGGATCTCCACTGGCTCCCCGTCAACAAGAGAATAACGTTCCGTCTCCTCACCCATGCACACAAGGCCCTCTACGACCTAGGACCCGAATGCCTCAACACACGACTGTCCTTCTACACACCCACCCGCCAACTACGATCATCCAATCAAGCCCTCGCCGCAACTCCGCGCATCCACAGATCCACCATGGGAGGAAGATCCTTCTCCTACTTAGCGGCCAAAACCTGGAATTCTCTCCCCACTCCCCTCCGACTTACACAGAACCACCTCTCCTTCAGAAAGCAACTAAAAACCTGGCTATTCGATAAGTAATGCACCCACCCTCCCTCAAGCGCCTTGAGACCCTCTGGGTGAGTAGTGCGCTATACAAATTCCTGAACTTGAACTAGTTGGAAAAGGTCATTTGGGAAGAAACACAGGCCAATGCAGAACTCCTATGGAAGTCGAGTCATAACTAACCAAAGAGACTACAAATTCTGCAAAGGTCAGATGTCATTGTAATCAAATGGTGGTCAATTTCATTTACATAAATCAGTTCAGATTTTAGATTTTAGAACCTAGTATAAAACTGTTCAGTGAGCTGTGTGATGCTCCTTACATATTTCTATCATTTAGCTCAGGGATTTGAGAGGTCTTTTTGATTACAAAAACCTCTTGCCCAGTTGTAGAACATCCACTTAAAATATTGACTAACTATTCTTACTAACTTTTTCCTCATATGCCAGAAAGGAGCCATTTGATGAATGATTTCACAATAGAATTCACAACCCAATCCAATAAGACAACATCATTCAAAGGAACATTATACATCTCATATTTTTGTGTCATTGTTTTGAATGCAAGATTGATGAGAGCATGGTTTTTCCTTTCCGATGGAAGTCGATTTCAATTCCAGGTAGGAAACTTCAGATAATCATCTGCAAATAATAGTAATGGTTGTATTTAAATGATTATGAACATTTTTTTAAAGGTTTACAATTGCAATATGAGTGATAGGAAAACAGAATTTTTAAACTTATGAGCTCGATGTACTAGACACTGGTCGCAAAATACTAGTCACAATTTGCCACCAGTATTTTTGCAACCAGTGTGGTATTTTCCAAACCAATCGATATAGTAATAGGTCTGTTCACATTAAAAAGAATTGCAGTTTTTCACTATTCGACCTCTCTCATGGGTATTAATGAGGTACATGCAAATTTCGACCCACTAATATATGCTGCCACCACAGGTATGGTGGCCTGCTAGAGTCATCAGACCACCTCGTCAGTGATTGCTTTTTACTAATCCTTTTTATTTTAATGCTACCTGTTTTCATAGGGAAAATGAGATGGCACTGCCTTTAAAAATAAAGGTTTCTTTTCCTATTGTTGTTCAAGTGAAAGCAGTGGTCCTACTGTCTCCTGTTAATCAAACTTTTTTTCAGAATTCCTCTCTTGCAAGTAGATTACCACTGTCTTTTAAGTGTCAGTGAAGTATGAATGTTTTACAACCGGATTTCAGTCGGAAAAAATTGATACATAACATACGGATTCTGTATTTGGAACAAACGCTCCTCCCAAATATCGATGGGTATCCATTTCTAAAGACAGCTAGATATTCAGAAACTTTCCCAAATTGATAAATGCATTTAGTACAAAGGAATCTGTACTTTAGACTTCACAATCACACTGATTTACAGATACAGAAGTGTTTTCAAATCTTTTGTACATCTGACTCTATGTAAGGTCGGGCCAAGTAATGACCAATTATATGCTGTCATTTTCATGGCTAAGGGTACAGTCTTCCTTGTTCCAGTCCTAATGTCATCCTATGGACAAGCATTTCACTTGCTCCTTCTTTAAAATAGTTTTATAGCCCTTCCCACTTGGCCATAACATATGTCGCTGGTCACAGCACATTCTTTAAGTATCAAGCCAAAAGAAACAGGAGACAAAGTTGAGAGTGGTCAGCAAACAGAACTGGGATGAGTAAGACTGCAATTGTAATAAAGAAGATTAGCAGCAGGCAATGAGACTCAACACCTCAAACATCTTGCTGGTCTCAGTCTTAAAACACTAAGACGTACCTTGCAGTAAAACACTGCCCACTCATAGCAATAAGTACCTGGATGTCAGAGGAACTGCAGTACAGTGAGAATATTGTCAAACTACAGAATCAGAAGAGCACAACCCCACAAAAAATCATCTTCATAAGCAACAACGTGAGGATCCCTCACAACTAACCTATTTAGGGGTAACAAGGCATCAAGTGCAGGACAGGTAGATATGCCACAAATGTCCAAAAACCTAGCAAGGACCCCTATCATGTATGGAACAACAGTCAAAAGGACAAGAATAGGGAATGCTAGAAGAAAAATTAGCTCTCAAAATCCCAGATTGACCAAAAAAGAAGTGCTTCTCTTATTTAAGGGACCTAATGTAACACAATGCCACCTTTTTGCACCACGGAGCACCTTTAAACAGGTGTGCTGTGCACAAACTGGGACATTGCAACCTATTATGATGAATGCCCTGCCTTCAGGGCAACCACAAACGTGTGCTGCCGTCTAGGAAACTCTGTGCTGCGGTTTGAAAGCCGTCTGTGATTCTCTGTGTAGTCGGCAACCCCACTGCACTTTATAGAGGTGTCAAAGATTCCCCTACAGGCGGGTGCAGTAAGTGACTGCACCCACCTGCAGGGGGATGCCTTAAAGGTTTATTGGACCCATTTCCCCATCCAGAGAGCTGTGCTCAGGGGGAGTACTGTAAGTGTGCCTCCTATAAGTAAGTAAGTAAATCTTTATTCGGTTTTCAAATTACATAAAAAACCATAAAAGAATTTCCACAATACATTTCATATAATCATCAGCTAGCCATTATTCCTCAATGTAACATTTAAAATTCGTTTTCACAAAGATTAAGACAGAATTAATATATTTACATTTAAAAGGGGTTCCCTTATTCGTTTCCCTCAAGGGGTCAGACATTATCTTGTTAAAGATTTACTCTATGTTTAAAAATACATTTTAAAAACGTGCTCACAGTTTTACAAGTCAATTCAGAGCTCAAAAATTGCAACCTCAACATGGCGGGACGGCACCTTCTAATGCCCAAAGTTCGCAGAAGGGGAATTAACCATAGCTTACGGTGTACAGTATAACATTTGCAGAACAATACAGTGTGGATCGTTGATTGTTCAGACAATTCGTCACAGGGGCACACCATTAAGCATTCGTCCCAGCTGTTTCTATTAGGAAAAGCTACAACCCTATGGAATATATTTAGCCTGATCCCTTGATCTCTTGACTTGGTAAGAGTATTCTGCATCAATCAGAAACTCTGTCCATCACCACCCCCCTTTTCCAAAATCGGTTTTATCCACACTATGGGGCCGATTAGGATGGCGGACGGACTTGCGTCCGTCCGCCACCCCTGAGTTGGAGGGACCGTCCGCATGGGCAGCGGCGGTCCCTCCATAGCAATTAGGATGTGACCGCCACCCTGGCGGTCACATCCTGTATGTTTTACATTGCGGCGGATGCTGCTTGAAGCAGCATCCGCCGCAATGCAAAAAACGAAAGGTGTGCATTTGCATGCACAAAGCGGCAGGCACCGCGCTGTGCCTGCCGCTTCGTGCACGCAAGGGCAGGGGGGTACCATAGGTACCCCCCATGTGCACCCCCCACGCAACCTTCAGCCAGGGGGCCCGCAACGGGCCCCCAAAGTGACTGTCCGTATGCTTTTCCACGGCGGTAAAGCCGCAGCGGAAAAGCATGACTCACCCTGCATCCTAATATGGCTGGCGGTGTCTGATAGACACCGCCAGCCATGTTATTGCTTTTCCGCCGTGGTCGCCTTCCGACCGCGGCGGAAAAGCGGCGGACAGATTGGGAGACCCACCAGCCATCCTGATTTGGCGGTGGGTCTTTCAGGCCTCCTCGGCGGATTTCCCGCATCCTCCGGGCCGGCGGTGGCTTCCGCCGGCCCAGAGTATGCGGGAAATCCGCCATCCTAATGACCCCCTAAGTGTGGGAGGGTATGCTCAGACGTGAGTCCCTTGCTCATTGCACCATCAGGATTCAAGCAAGCCGGGCCGAAGAAGGCTGTGATGCCAGAAACCGGTCCCTGGAAGCTTGTTTACTTCCCAGTATAAGAATTGGCTTGGTAGTTTGGTTTGCCCTGTTCCCAGCTTGCTCTGGGACAGGAACAGACTAATTTGCATATAGCCAGGTTCTGAGCTGGGATGGTGCATTGAGCTAAAAAACGGTGATGGATTAAAACCATGATCTCTTGACTTGGTAAGAGTATTCTGCATCATTCAGAAACTCTGTCCATCACCACCCCCCTTTTCCAAAATCGGTTTTATCCACACTATGTGTGGGAGGGTATGCTCAAACGTGAGTCCCTTGCTCATTGCACCATCAGGATTCAAGCAAGCCGGGCCGAAGAAGGCTGTGATGCCAGAAACCTGTCCCCGGAAGCTTGTTTCCTTCCCAGTATAAGAATTGGCTTGGTAGTTTGGTTTGCCCTGTTCCCAGCATGCTCTGGGACAGGAACAGACTAATTTGCATATAGCCAGGTTCTGAGCTGGGATGGTGCATTGAGCTAAAAAACGGTGATGGATTAAAATCATGATCTCTTGACTTGGTAAGAGTATTCTGCATCATTCAGAAACTCTGTCCATCACCACCCCCCTTTTCCAAAATCGGTTTTATCCACACTATGTGTGGGAGGGTATGCTCAGACGTGAGTCCCTTGCTCATTGCACCATCAGGATTCAAGCACGCCAGGCCGAAGAAGGCTGTGATGCCAGAAACCGGTCCCCAGAAGCTTGTTTCCTTCCCAGTATAAGAATTGGCTTGGTAGTTTGGTTTGCCCTGTTCCCAGCATGCTCTGGGACAGGAACAGACTAATTTGCATATAGCCAGGTTCTGAGCTGGGATGGTGCATTGAGCTAAAAAACGGTGATGGATTAAAACCATGATCTCTTGACTTGGTAAGAGTATTCTGCATCATTCAGAAACTCTGTCCATCACCACCCCCCTTTTGCAAAATATATTTAGCCTGAATCTTGCCAATAAAAACCGCTCAAATTGTGACTCGACATATGTCAAATATGGTTCCATTTCTACAGTGGTCATAACTGTCAAGGAGTGTTGGACTGAGGGTTTCTTTATCTCTGTGCTGATACGTATTTCTTCTATATGGCTCAGAGCCCATATTTTTAGATCTTTCTTCGGGATCTCAACAATTGTTTCAGGGTTAGAATAATATTTAACCATCCCCAGATCAGTGAGAAGATTTTTTACGTATCTCAGCCATTCTATTTTTTCCGCATAGTCCAGTGACATACAATCTGCCACAATCTCTTTTGTAAAGGAGTTTTTTGTTGACGTCCAAATACGACGCCAAAGCAGTATGGGTTTGATCTTTGCCAAATCCTCAATGTGGGGCATTCCTAGCTCTGAGTGGCATGTAAAGGTGGATACTCGTTTAGGGACCGCCAAAAGAAATCTCATAAAGGTGTTCTCTGCTACCTGTAGGGTTTTTGTGTTTTTATGTCCCCACAGACCCGCCCCATAAAGTGCGGTGGAATGACACTTTGCTTTGTAGATACGGAGAAGCTCCACTGGTGGCCTCTTTCCTAGCTTCTGTGCGAATTTTATAAGGGCAGCAATTGCTCGCAGAAGTTGATGTTTACGGGCTTCTATAGCCGCTTTCCAGTTAAGCTTCTCGTCCATCATAATCCCCAGGTAAGAATATTGGGCGGTTGGTTCTATTTTTTCGTTATCAAGAAAGATACTCTTCCCCAGTTTCTTTCCTTGGCCTGCCACCATAACATACGTTTTTTTTATATTTATGTGGAGGTCCAAACTGCCCATAAATTTTGCGTACCTATTCAATGCTTTCTGTAGCTCCCGTGGGGTGCGTGCTAATATCACCGCATCGTCAGCATATAGGAGCGCAGGCACAAGGCGATCATTTACTCGGGGGAGGTCCTGGGCCCCCTTCAACATCTCTACCTCGAGCCCATTGGTATAAAGGGAGAAGAGAAAGGGGGCCAGCACACAACCCTGCCTGATGCCGCGCTCTACTGTGAATGACTCTGATAGTTCGCCGTGCACTCCAAAACGCACCCTGGATGAAGCATTAGAATATAGTTCTCTAAGGAAGGTTACCAGGACTAGATCTATTCCCATATCAATGAGAACTGACCACAGTTTTGCATGAGAGACGCAGTCGAAAGCTGTGGATAGGTCGACATAGACCATGTACAACCTACCCCGCTTTGCTGACACGTACTTCCCCATCATTAGGGCCAAATTCAGGGCTTGCTCTGTTGTACCGAAGCCCTCTCGGAAGCCAAACTGAATGTCTGAAAGAGTCCCGGTATCGTCCACCCACTCCTGTAGGCGCTGGAGTACCACTCTGCCCAGTACTTTCCCCAGCGAGTCAAGGAGCGAGATCGGGTGGTAACAGGACACGTCCTCCCTATTTCCCTTCTTAAATATGGGTACCAAAATTGATTGGGTCCAAGATGTAATTAACCCACATTTCATTTTAGCATCAAAGACCCTCTTCAATATTGGGCCCCACAGATCTAATTTAAAATTGAAAAAGTCAACTGGTACCCCATCTGGACCAGGAGCTTTTCCGCTTTTGCTCGATTTTACTGCGTTTATTACTTCATGGAGTCCAAAGTCTAGTGCAATTGGGAATGGGTCAACCTGGTTATTCTGGTTAATTCCTTCAGCTAAATCTACTTCTGGGGCTTTACCAAAATTTTTCGAAAAGTGTTTACCCATATTGGTCCCTCAATAGCGACACCTACTTTTGGATGGTTGATAGTATCCGTCAGAAAGGGGGCTTTCACCACCCTCCAGAACGATTCGCTGTTTCTATTTAGTGAGCTCTCATGAAGTTGGTCCCATAGGGCTTTCTTCAATTCCTCTATTCTTGCTTTACATGCCAATCTATATGACCTTCTCAAGTCCCTAACCTCCTCATGGTCTCTAACAGCTTTTGTTAGTGCTATTTTTAAAGTTTTGTGGGCCACTGAGCAATTGTGATTAAACCACCCTTTTTTTCTCCTTTTTTACCTTTTTGCTTTCTTATTAAACATTCGTTTACCTTATCCAGGATCACCCTAAAAATTTTTAGGACTCCCTCTTCCCCTGTATCAGTATCTAGACACTTCAATATTGACGGGTATACCGCAGTTACCACCTTATTTGTTCGTTTTACGGGGTCTATCATTCCCCATCCTACGGTATAGCCATTTGTTTTTGTTAAATGTATATTATTCTGGGCTAGTGCCGTCATTAAAAACTGTGCTGATAAATGCCCCTGATCTATAAGTAAGTCAAAGCCTAAGGCAGCATGATCATTCAGAGTATTTATTATCACTCTGAATCTCTGGGACTTATTTCCAAGAGTTGCTGTGATCAGTATGTAGTCAATTGTTGACTCGCAGCCCCTTCCCAAGTAGGTTGGCTCCAGCTGCCCACGAGGGGATTTCGCTTCATTTAGTATCACCAAATCCAATTCAGATAGAGTTTCGTTTAAAAAGTCTCCCACCACAGAGTGACTGAAGTGAGTTATTTGATCTTCTATTTCATCCCCAATACCACAGATGTTACTGTTGTTCCTCTCGCAGGGGTGGTGATTAAAGTCACCCCCCCACACAATACCTGGGGGTTCTAAGCCATGTGACTGTTTTGACCAAGTAGAAAGTTTCTTGCGGAGAGCCCCGAGTGTTTTTACTCTCTCGCTTTCTGCAAGATTGTCATACATATTTACAAGTATGATAGCCCTCTTCATCACGAAAGACAATCTCAATATCTGATAGTTTGTTTCTAAACTAAGCACTGTGATTTCTAACCCCGGTATGGTGTTAGCTATGTAGGTCATTAAACCGCCCTTTGCCCTGCCATAGGTGCCTGCGATTGCTGGGGAAAAATAAGTTTTATACCCTGGCAGGTGCATTTCTGTAATGAGCCAAGTCTCCTGTAGGCATATTATTTGATAGTCTTGGACAAAGTCTAGGGCACTTCCATCCACGATTTTTACTCGAAGACCCGCAATATTCCAGAACATAGTTTGTAGTTTTATTTCACTCATTCTGGGGTCTGATCTTTCGGTCATACTGTCAACCTTCTTTAAGACAGGGGTCTCCAAATCCAATTGCCTTTCTTCTCTTATTGGGTCTGATATGCTGCTTTGTGTATTCCCTGAAATAGGACTGTCTCCCCCCCTTACGGGTATTTCGTTCAGTGGGGCCAGCTGGGTGTCACCTTTTGTTTGTTGTCTTTCTATACTACCTTTCAAATTGTTATCACCCTGCAAGTTAATAGATTCTGCCAAAGTGAGTTTTACTGGGGAGGGTTGTCCCCTGGCAAGTCAATCTACTTCATCCAGCCCAAACAATGTTGAAAAGTGGTTGAAGGTAGGTATGTTAAACCCCTGGTATGGTTGATAGTTATTGGTCTGAAACCCCCAATTTGACTGGGGATCAACTGTTTGGAAGGATTGATTATAATATTTTTTCTGAGAGGGTTGGTAGCCCCCTTCTCTCCAGTCTGAGTGAAACCTTTTAGGTAAATTCTGCTTTAGATCTGTTATCAATTCTCGGGGATAGAAGTAACTGACATAGTGTGTGGAAATATTATCACCCCCTATGGCTTCATACCAGTCGCCAATGCACCTCACTGCTCTATGGTCCTTAAAATTAATGATTATTACGTCCCCCCTCTTATCTTTTGGTCTTGATCCCACCCAGATAGCACGTCTTACTGTTAAAATTTCTCCATTTATGTGCGCGGGAAGAGGTCTGTTTTGCTTCAGCCAGTAGATAGTTTTATTTTTTAAGGCATGATAGTTCTCCCTAACCCCCTCTGCTAATTCCGGAACCCCGGTCATGATAATTGTATATGGGGCCGATTCAGGGGGTAGATCTACTGTCCTGGTCGTTGGTCTATTTGAACGCTGAGGTAACTGTTCCCCCTTCTCCTTATCTAGTCTATTTTTCATAGGTGGGTTATTCTTTACAGGAGGGAGGTTCCTTTCTACTTCTCTTTTCTCTTCTTCCTTTTTTTCAGTGCCAGTTTGAATATCTCCATTTTTTTGTTGGTTGCTTACAGGGGGCTTGGACTTTTCTTTCTTGGATATTTCCTTAGATGTTTTCTTCTGCGTAATACCGGATTTCGCAGGTACCCCACTAATAGATGGTTGCTCTGAGAGCGGAATGGAGGGGACAACAAGATTAGTAGTAGAGCTTTTAGGATGTAGTGCTGCCAGTTTAGTTAAGGCCATGGCGTTTCCTTCTATTTGCTTGCCCAGCTTATCTAAGTGTGTAGTTATTAGTCTGGTTCTCTCTAACAGAGGAAGTAGAAGTGACTTCACCATGACCTCTATTTTAGTGAGGAGTTCGGCCTCCAAGTTTTGGTCGAGAGATGACCCTAGTGTATTAGTAATTATAGATGGATTATTTGATTTAAGAGGCCGTATAAGTGGCGGCATTGGGGCCGGAATATTGGGTTTCTCTTTTGAGGCCGTACCTGACAAAGAGAGAGAGCCTCGTCTCTTTCTTTTTTTCGGTTGGTTCTCTACTTGTTCTATGGGTACTGGGGGGGATACAGATAGTTTAGGTGAGCTGGATAGCCTTGATGAATTCAGGCTAACTAGTGAGTCAGAGAGAGACGTCACGCCGTGGGGATTAATCCCATTATTTTCCTCTTCCCCTAAGGCTCCTAAGACAGTGGAGGGGATATTGTCAGTGGGGGGAACATTATCACTCAGAAAATCTAAGTCAATCACCTCTGGTGAAGTGGCTTTCCCTATTTGTCCTAGAGAGGAACGTTTGCCGGTTAACAGATCCAATGATAGGCGCTTTTCTGTGTCGGCAATTTCCTTCTCCAGGACAATAGTCGCCCGTTTAAAAAATTGATCTATTGTACCTGTGACTGGCCCATTTGACGTGTTCACAGTTATATTTCGTAATTTCCCTTTATGTGACGACATGGTAAAAGAAAAATATGATCTTCAAGGTATGGACACGAATGATGATGTACAAAGCCAGAGTCTTATGGTTCAACAGAGTCTGACTAGTGTCCAACAGATATTGATACGAAGGTACGTCTCTTACCGAGAAACAAATGTTAGGGGGCTGGCCCGTCCCGTCCTTTTTCGTCCTTGGACGGCCTTAGACGGCCCGCCCTTTCCCCGGGCTTCGCCCCAGGCGCTCCCGCGCGCTCCCGCGCAGCGGGGTTATCTGTTACTTATGGGCGTGAGGAGCGGTCAGGGAGAGCGGGCCAGGTGTCTCGGCCTCGGGTTTGCCGGGACTCCTGGGATAGCGAGTCCCGGTCCCAGTGCTCGCAGCCCTGCAGCCCTGTCAGTCACCCAGCAGGATCCAAACTCCGGTGTGATTAACTTGGACGATGCGGGACCCTCGAAGCGGGTTCCGCGAGGAGTAGTGGTTTTCCTTGTAAATAAACGGCAAAGCAAAGATCTGTGATGGCGTCCCACGAAGCAGGCAGCAGGCAGAGTCTTTTAAAGGAGTGAGGGTGGGGCGGGCGGTCAGGGAGAACGGGCCAGGTGTCTCGGCCTCGGGGTTTCCGGGACTCCTGGGATAGCGAGTCCCGGTCCCAGCGCTCGCAGCCCTGCAGCCCTGTCAGTCACCCAGCAGGATCCAAACTCCGGTGTGATTAACTTGGACGATGCGGGACCCGCGAAGCGGGTTCCGCGAGGAGTAGTGGTTTTCCTTGTAAATAAACGGCAAAGCAAAGATCTGTGATGGCGTCCCACGAAGCAGGCAGCAGGCAGAGTCTTTTAAAGGAGTGAGGGTGGGGCGGGGCGGTCAGGGAGAGCGGGCCAGGTGTCTCGGCCTCGGGGTTGCCGGGCCTCCTGGGATAGCGAGTCCCGGTCCCAGCGCTCGCAGCCCTGCAGCCCTGCAGCCCTGTCAGTTACCCAGCAGGATGCAATCTCCGGTGTGATTAACTTGGACGATGCGGGACCCGCGAAGCGGGTTCCGCGAGGAGTAGTGGTTTTCCTTGTAAATAAACGGCAAAGCAAAGATCTGTGATGGCGTCCCACGAAGCAGGCAGCAGGCAGAGTCTTTTAAAGGAGTGAGGGTGGGGCAAGGCGGTCAGGGAGAGCGGGCCAGGTGTCTCGGCCTCGGGGTTGCCGGGACTCCTGGGGAAGCGAGTCCTGGTCCCAGCGCTCGCAGCCCTGCAGCCCTGTCAGTCACCCAGCAGGATCCAAACTCCGGTGTGATTAACTTGGACGATGCTGGACCCGCGAAGCGGTTTCCGCGAGGAGTAGTGGTTTTCCTTGTAAATAAACGCCAAAGCAAAGGTCTGTGATGGCGTCCCACGAAGCAGGAAGCAGGCAGAGTCTTTTAAAGGAGTGAGGGTGGGGCGGGGCGGTCAGGGAGAGCGGGCCAGGTGTCTCGGCCTCGGGGTTGCCGGGACTCCTGGGATAGCGAGTCCCGGTCCCAGCGCTCGCAGCCCTGCAGCCCTGTCAGTCACCCAGCAGGATCCAAACTCCGGTGTGATTAACTTGGAAAATGCGGGACCCGCGAAGCGGGTTCCGCGAGGAGTAGTGGTTTTCCTTGTAAATAAACGGCAAAGCAAAGGTCTGTGATGGCGTCCCACGAAGCAGGCAGCAGGCAGAGTCTTTTTAAGGAGTGAGGGTAGGGCGAGGCGGTAAGGGAGAGCGGACCAGGTGTCTCGGCTTCGGGGTTGCCGGGACTCCTGGGATAGCGAGTCTCGGTCCCAGCGCTCGCAGCCCTGCAGCCCTGTCAGTCACCCAGCAGGATCCAAACTCCGTTGTGATTAACTTGGACGATGCGGGACCCGCGAAGCGGGTTCCGCGAGGAGTAGTGGTTTTCCTTGTAAATAAACGGCAAAGCAAAGGTCTGTGATGGCGTCCCACGAAGCAGGCAGCAGGCAGAGTCTTTTAAAGGAGTGTGGGTGGGGCGGGCGGGGCGGTCAGGGAGAGCGGGCCAGGTGTCTCGACCTCGGGGTTGCCGGGACTCCTGGGATAGTGAGTCCCGGTCCCAGCGCTCGCAGCCCTGTCAGTCACCCAGCAGGATCCAAACTCCGGTGTGATTAACTTGGACGATGCAGGACCCGCGAAGCGGGTTCCGCGAGAAGTAGTGGTTTTCCTTGTAAATAAACGGCAAAGCAAAGATCTGTGATGGCGTTCCACGAAGCAGGCAGCAGGCAGAGTCTTTTAAAGGAGTGAGGGTGGGGCAGGGCGGTCAGAGAGAGCGGGCCAGGTGTCTCGGCCTCGGGGTTGCCGGGACTCCTGGGATAGCGAGTCCCGGTCCCAGCGTTCGCAGCCCTGCAGCCCTGTCAGTCACCCAGCAGGATCCAAACTCCGGTGTGATTAACTTGGACGATGCGGGACCCGCGAAGCGGGTTTCGCGAGGAGTAGTGGTTATCCTTGTAAATAAACGGCAAAGCAAAGATCTGTGATGGCGTCCCACGAAGCAGGCAGCAGGCAGAGTCTTTTAAAGGAGTGAGGGCGGGGCGGTCAGGGAGAGCGG
Source organism: Lissotriton helveticus (assembly GCF_964261635.1). NCBI lineage: Eukaryota > Metazoa > Chordata > Amphibia > Caudata > Salamandridae > Lissotriton > Lissotriton helveticus. Next base: position 1,596,501,280 of record NC_136061.1, read on the forward strand.
GCCAGGTGTCTCAGCCTCGGGGTTGCCGGGACTCCTGGGATAGCGAGTCCCGGTCCCAGCGCTCGCAGCCCTGCAGCCCTGTCAGTCACCCAGCAAGATCCAAACTCCGGTGTGATTAACTTGGACGATGCGGGACCCGCGAAGCGGGTTCCGCGAGGAGTAGTGGTTTTCCTTGTAAATAAATGGCAAAGCAAAGGTCTGTGATGGCTTCCCACGAAGCAGGCAGCAGGCAGAGTCTTTTAAAGGAGTGAGGGTGAGGCGGGGCGGTCAGGGAGAGCGGGCCAGGTGTCTCGGCCTCGGGGTTGCCGGGACTCCTGGGATAGCGAGTCCCGGTCCCAGCGCTCGCAGCCTTGCAGCCCTGTCAGTCACCCAGCAGGATCCAAACTCCGGTGTGATTAACTTGGACGATGCGCGACCCGCGAAGCTGGTTCCGCGAGGAGTAGTGGTTTTCCTTGTAAATAAACGGCAAAGCAAAGGTCTGTGATGGCGTCCCACGAAGCAGGCAGCAGGCAGAGTCTTTTAAAGGAGTGAGGGTGGGGTGGGGGGGTCAGGGAGTGCGGGCCAAGTGTCTCGGCCTCGGGGTTGCCGGGACTCCTGGGATAGCGAGTCCCGGTCCCAGCACTCGCAGCCCTGCAGCCCTGTCAGTCACCCAGCAGGATCCAAACTCCGGTGTGATTAACTTGGACGATGCGGGACCCGCGAAGCGGGTTCCGCGAGGAGTAGTGGTTTTCCTTGTAAATAAACGGCAAAGCAAAGGTCTGTGATGGCGTCCTATAGGCCTTTTTGGTCCCTGCACCCTTGTCCATATTATGACATGGGTGCAGAGGCAAAGAGATTCGCTTATTTTTTTTTTTTAAAACCTTTATTGAGGCATTTTGTTAAGTACACAGCTGTTTCACCTACAACCTGCGAGTTGCAGGCCGGCAGCTATCACAGTGACCACAGCACAAAAATGTAAAACAAATCAGTCATTGAGGGTGGTATGTCTGACACAGCAAGCCGCCTACAACCCGTCAGGGCCGGCCGCGTTGAGGATTATAGGGAGCTATGTTAGGTAGCATTCCATAATGTTGAAGAGAACGACAGTCAAAACAATGAATGCGTGAGGTTTTCAGATTTTTCGTTTTTTTGTTGCTATTTTAATTTATCAACCATCAACTACAATGCAAGAACATGGTCCAACAACCTGGCGGGTCTAGTGTGTCTGATCATTCCTCCATGTGCCCACTCCACCGTATGGTGAGGAGAGAAGAGGAGCCTCCAGGCGCGAGATCGAGCCTGCTCTGAGTACCACACCCTGGGCTGGAGGGCTCCTCGTCGACGCCTCTATGTCCTGTGGAGGGGTACAAAACTCGGGGAGGAGGAGGGTTTGGAGGATGTGGAGCTGAAAGCTCAGTAGCTAGAAGGTGAGACTTGGCCATGAGCATGTCTGCTAGTTCCGCACTCGTCTGGTGTCGCTGGAGTGGCATGTGCGACAGTTAAACTATGTGAAATGTCTTGGTACGCTACCTGTTCAACCTATAAAGTAGGAATGAGATGTAGGCAGTCCGTACCGCGCGGGCACGCCGGGCGCTATGGTATATGGCACTAGTGGGTCCACGGGCCTAAGCCACAGTCAGTAGCATATGTCGCGGGCAGGATCAGTAAGAGAAGCCTGTTGCGTTAGCGTTGTGTATTAGTATTAGTTATGAGGTGCAATGTGCAGTGTATCTGGAGTATCTCCCTGATCTGGCGCATCTGTGTAGCGGCTTCAAGGCGCAGAAGGTATGCAGTAAGCGGACCCCATACGTCCTTGGGCCGAGATTTATGGGGTAGGAGCTCCGCATAATTATGCAGTTGGTCCTGCCAGGTGGACATTGTCGTGAGCCAATCCTTAAATTTGGGCGCTCGTCCACGTCCCCAGCGGCATCCTACTTGACGCTTCGCTAGGAGCATGCCTAAAGCAAGAAATTTACGGTGTGTCTGCAATGCAGGGCACGCCTGCCCCAGCAATGCGACTTCTGGACAAGGTGACACGCTGGTCCCCACCATGTCTGACATAGCCTCAAATACTTCCTCCCAGTAAGCCGCCACTCCGCGGCACGTCCATGTGAGATGGAAGAAATCCGCGCCCTCGGCGCCACAACGAGCACATCTGTCATCTTCCCGGAGTCGGAAGCGATGCAGTTTGGCCGGCGTATAGTAAAGCCTATGCAAGAACTTATAGTGTATGAGTCTAAGGCGTGCGTTACCCGTCACTGCAATGGTGTGTGTACAGCTCTCCTCCCACTGTTCATCCGACATTTGGGTGGCAAGGTCACAGTCCCAGTCGCGTCTCGCTCTGAGGGAGGGCGGAGATGGCGACGCCTGCGTGTGTTTATAAAGCATAGAAACAATATGTTTTGGTGTGTCTGATTGAAGTAGGGAATGGAGGGGTTGTACCGTGTCCGGCTCGTCTGGGAAGGAGGGGGTGATTGCCCTTACATTCTGCCTGAGTCGCACATACAGGAAGGTGTCCATCACGGACGGAGGGTCATCGCCAAAGAATTGTGCCGATGTTCGGAAAGTGCCTTAAAGATACAAGTCTCCCCATGTGTGGAGTGCTAACCTCGTGAGCATTCTACGGCCTATTTCCTCGCAGGTGATGCGGAGTCGCGGATCGTGCGCCAGTGTCATTAGGGGTGAGTATAAAAACTGAGTACCCAAAGCGGTCGCTAAGCGCCTCCAGGCAAGCACCGTGCAATCAACCGTGGTGGGATCACGGTCTGTAATTTTAGAGTCAGAGTAGAGGTAACCCGCTGGTTGAGCCGGCCTCATATAGCCGTCTTCGACTGCCAGGTGTGCCATAAAGGGGGGGGGGGGTGTAGCCAGTACGCAGCAAAGTGAGCTTGCGCACAGTCGTAGTATCTCCTGAAATTAGGGACATCGAATCCCCCCTGATGATATGGGAGCGTTAGCGTTCTCATACCTATCCGTGGTTGCTTACCCCCCCATATTAGCCTTGACATTTGTGAGGTAAGGGAGCGGAAAAAGTGGGGGCCTGGATGATATGGAATGTTGGTGAAAAGGTACAACAGTTTAGGTAATACTACCATTTTGATCAGGGAAATGCGTCCTGCCATTGACAGTGGTAAATGGATCCAACGGGTGACTTTCTCAGTCAGCTTGTCTAGGACCGTGCCGTAATTCGCTCTGATAAGAGTGTCACGGTGTCTGGTCACATTTATACTTAAGTATTTGACTTCCTCCGCCTCCCAAATCAGGGGGTAGTCCAGGGGGAATTGCGTGGTGATGTCAGTGAGCGGGAATAGGGCGGATTTCGACCAATTTATTTGTATCCCAGCAAAGCCCCCGAATTTGGTAATCTCACGTAGTAAGGGGTTAAGGTTTTCCTTAGGTTTATGTACGAAAAGGGTCATATCGTCAGCATACAGTGCAATAAGCAGTTGCCTTTCGGGGTATATAAGGGAGCGGTGGTTGTGGTGCTGTCGCAGCTTGGCAGCCAAAGGTTCTATTGCTATCGCGAACAGGACCGGGGACAATGGGCACCCCTGTCGTGTTCCACGATGGATCTCGAAGGGGGGAGAACGGGAGCCATTCAGTAGCACAGAAGCAGTCGGTTGACAATATAGTAGGCAAATCCAGTCTAAGAAACTAAAAGGAAACCCCATCCGTTCGAGTAGCGCAAGTAAATAATCCCACTCCAATGAATCAAAAGCCTTGGTGGCATCTAGGAAAACGGCGGCTGCCTCACATGTGGGGGTAATGTCCTGTATTACTGCCTGAAGTGTGCGCAAATTATGGGATGTAGCACGGTTAGGGACAAAGCCCGCCTGATCAGGTAAAACCAGTTGTTCCATCAGTAGGTTTAAGCGCGTTGCGAGCACTTTCGCTAGTATTTTTATGTCGGAGTTTAATAGGGAAAGGGGCCTGTAAGAATCGCAGGATTCCGGCGGCTTGCCTGGCTTCAGCAATGATGTGATGAGGGATTCCCGCATAGTGGTCGGCAGGATGCCCTCCTCTAGAGCTGTGTAGTATACCTGTTGTAGTATAGGGGCAAGGATGTGCATATAGGCCTTATAAAAGTCAATTGGCAGCCCGTCCAACCCTGGTGCCTTTCCCGATTTCATGGACATTATAGCGTCTGTGATTTCTTCTAATTCGAGTATGTGATGTAGGAATTTTTGTTGAGACGGACCCAATCACGCAAGCGCAGTGTCGTCTAGGTAGGCGTCAAGATTTATCAGAGCAGACCTCTGTGAAGTGTAAAGTGTGGAGTAATGATCCGTCAGTATCCGGAGCTGATCCGGTAACCTACAGTGGGGTGTATTATGTTCGTCTAATAATGTAGTGACATAGTTGTGGAATCTAGGGGGGTTCGCCGCGGATGCAAGCGCTTTGCCCGGCCTATCACCCTCATCGTATCTGCGGGCACTGTGAGGTTTCCCTCGGAACTTACACTCCTTCTCCGACAATTCCGAATATTCATTGAGTTTCTCGCGAAGCTGAGCCCTAGCTGCATGGTTGTGCGTGGTCCTGTCTACATCTTTTTCGAGCTGCTTCAGTTCTAATTCAAGTCTACGCAACTCACCCCTAAGGGATTTGAGGACACCACCCCCCTTAGCGATGCACCATCCCCTGACAGTAACCTTAAAGGCCTCCCAGACTGTTGTAATGCTGGACACCGAGTTTATGTTGCGATCAAAGAAGTCCTTGATGTCCTGTTCAAGTTCTATCTTAAAGGCAGAGTCAGTTAAATGTGCAGGGTTGAGGCTCCAATTAAGGTATGGAGAGGCATCATGTGGGGCACGGAGCGTCAACAACACTGGGGAATGGTCGGAGAAGGTACGGGCAAGGTGGGCTGCCTTAACCAACCAGGTGGATAGCCCAGCAGTGCAGAAGATATAGTCTAAACGCGCCCAGGTGGAGTGTACCACTGAATGGTGAGTGCCCTGAGTGTGCGTAGGGTGTATGTGTCTCCAGACGTCTATCAAGCGGTAGTCTTCTACAAGATTTGTGAGGGCCCGCTGAGTATGCGTGTAGTGCGCCGTCTGCGGGTGGGATCTGTCCATGGTGGGGCGAAGCGCAGTGTTGAAGTCCCCGCCTAAAATAACATGTGTAATCCCCAACGACTGAATTCTACCCCATAATGTAAGGAGTGTGGATGGGTCATCTGTATTAGGTCCATAGTAACATGCAAACAGTACAATGTGAGAGAATAGTCTGCCCCACACCATGCAGAACCTGCCCATCGAGTCTACGTCCGTGCCTTCCAGGGTAAAGCGCACTCCCCGTCTAACTAATATCGTCACCCCTCTGGCGTAATTAGAGTATGATGAGAACACTCTACTGGAGGCCCAACGGGCCGCAAACAATGGTGGATTACCTGACATCAAGTGTGTTTCTTGTAACATGGCGATGGATACTCCCTGCCTGTCTAGGTAACTCAGAATCTGTCTCTTTTTTCGTGGGTTATTGAGCCCACGAACATTCCACGAAATCAAGTGCAGTTGTTGGGGAGGCTGTGCATCTGCTACGTCACCCATCCCAACAAGCGCGGAAATGTGCATTGAACCAGTATGAAGCAGTTATACATACAGCAAGCCACATCATCAGTGTATGTAAAGATCTCCAACCTCAACCCAACCATTCGATCTGGACCCACTTCAAAGTCACGATATCCATGACCACTGTTAGTCAAAACCCCACCCCACCCACACCGGCCACCCCAACCCGCCGGGTAATAAATCCCACCCATCCCGCCCAACATCCTGCAACAACAATATGCAGTAAACCAACAGTTCCAAGTTATCTCGTCCCTGAGGAGGGAGAGATTGTCAAGGGGATCACCCATTGGGAAAGCAATTCTAGGGGCGCCCGACCTGCCTCCCACCTCACAATTCACACCCAACAGACGCCAGTACACAACCGGGTCATCTGTCTTGGGATGGAGGCGGGTTGCCGAGCACAGTTCGTTATGCAGACCGGTATACTGAAAGTCTTTAAAGGTACCTCACCGGGAATGTAGTGTCCGGAGCAGCGCTGCGTAGGCAAGTGGGTCACTGGCATTCTGTGTGGATCCCGGCAGTTTCAGTCTTGTTGCTCCATGGGCGATTGTGACCTGGAGTGGTGCTCAGTTTCGTCGTCCCTGGCGCGGTCTCGTTTTTGCTGCTTTAGGAAGTCCTCAACGTGTTGTGGGTTTGCGAAGATATGCTGTTTGCCTTGATAGGAGATTTTTAGTTTCGCAGGGTAGAGCATGGCGTAAGGTAATTCCAAGGTTTGCAATTTCTTTTTCACAGCAGTGAATTTGCGTCGGGCTTCTTGTACTGCGGGGGTAAAATCCGGAAAAAAGGATAAGGTGGCATTGCCATAGTTCACAGTGCCCAGCTCGCGGGCTCGGCGGAGCACCGCGTCACGATCCCTGTAGTTCAGAAAGCGTGCTATAACGGGTCTGGGTGCAGCCCCTGGGGGCGGGCGAGCGGCAAGAGATCTATGTGCCCGTTCGACTATGAGGTGCGGGGAAAAAGAGTCCTTCCCAAAAAGTTCAATAACCAGGTTTTCAACGAAGGGCTCCATCTTCCCAGTGTTTGTTGTTTCCGCCAGGCCCAAAATGCGGACGTTGTTCCGCCTGGACCTGGCTTCCAAGTCTTCATTCTTTTCCGCGATGATTTTGAGGAGCCTGTCCATTTGGGAAACCTGGCGGCCTGCAGATGTGGCTCCGCCCTCCAGTCCAGATATCCTGTCCTCTGCTTCCTTGATACGTGTGTCGTGCTGCTCTATTTTCGCCACAATCCCATCCATGCGAGAGTTCATGGTGTCTATTTTAGCATCTATGTTAGAAAGGCTTTGTTTCATGCCCAAGAGTAGGGTTTTCCAGTCCTCATCTGGTGGAGTGGACGCAGTGGGGCTGTCCTCCGGCCCAGGCATTGTTTTGGTCGTTTTCCGGGCTTCAAATGGGATCTTGGAATGATTGGAGTCACCACGACCCATGGCCAGTTTCGGCGTTCTTGACACCGCGATTTTGAGATGGTGGGAGCACCTATACAGGTGGCAGACGTAGGCTAAGGTGGTTGTTGTTTTTCTTTGCCTTTTGGGGGGTGGTGAGTTGGAGGACGCGGGCCGGTGGGAGTGTGGATCAAGTACCTCGGGCCTTCAACACGCTGTGTCCAAAAATGGCTGCTTGGCGGGGAGAGGTATAGCAGCAGTATAGTACCTTGGTCAGTGCTGTGGCGAAAAGAAGAGAAAAAAAAAAAAGGGGGGGGGTTGTGAGTGAGGTCAATGCGGAAGAGTGGTGAGCTCCGACAGAGTCTCCGGTCCGTCCGCTCGTTATGACCACAGGGTGCCACCCAAGCTGAGGACCTGGGCCCCGCGTCACTAGGAGCGCAGCAGAGTCTGTGCCCCCACGCCTGTATGAAGCCAGTGTGGAAGCAGCCGTCTAGGTGGGCACTGAGAGACTTTGCAGTTAGCACTGGGTCCCACGTTGGAGGGTCTAGTTGCGTCGTTGGTGAGCCAGTAATGGCGCCGAGCCAAGTTATTATTTAGGCGGGAGGAGGAGTTGTGGGGGAAGGCAGGGCCACAAGCGTTGTAACCGGCCAGGGATCTCCCCAACCACCATAGGATTCCACCGCTGGAGGTCCTGGGAGGCCCCACAGACCGGGAATGTATGTTCCCCCGTCCGGCCGCTCCACACTCACCGCAGCGCACCAACAGAGGCAGGACGGGAGACAGAGGAGCGTGTGGGACTCTATGCACTCCTCAAGTTGGCAATGTTAATGTTCGTGCCCGCGCCGAAACCCCCCGCGCGGCACCGCTGGGGAAAGTGGCGTTGTCCAAGGCAGGTGGCGGCCGCCTGGGTCGGTAGCGTGATGCCGGCAAGCGTCAGTAGGTCTCTCGCCGGTGGGGCGCTTGTGGCGGCATCTCGCAGGAAAGGCGCCAAGCCGCGCCGGCGTTCAGGCGAGTGCCGGCCGCGGGAGGGGAGAGGGGGCGTGGGGGGCCACAGAGACCGGAGCCGGACAGGAGTCTCCCACCTCCGCAGGTCGCCGCCGCAGGAGGTTCAGTCGTACGCCTGGCCAGCAGTCACGACCAGGCCCCAATCCTCGGCGTTGCGTAGCTCGTCCACCCCCAAGGGCCGCACAGTAGGGGAATGCGAGGCGCCGCTCACCAGTTCAGAGGCATTTATCTCCGGTTCCGGACGTGGGAGCTGAGAGAGCTCGGTACCGGAACACTCAGCACAGTCAGGCGGTCATTTCCCCGATGCTGGCTGGGCATTTATCTCCGGTCAGGATGGCGTTGAGTGTGTTTTCAGGCTCGGCCAGGCGAGAGCCTCACGGTAGTGCGGCCATCTTGGTCCGGCGCCACCTAGCGCCCCCCAGAGATTCGCTTATTTGCACTGAGCCACGCCCCCCAAGCAAATGAGTAAATACCATTTGAAGATAGCCCTAGCACTACATGGGCGCCAGCGTTATCAGTATTACCAAAGAATCTGCACAAGCGTCTGCAGCCCCTTCTGTAGTAGAGTAGTGCCCCAGGGACTCACAAAGTGGGCACACATGCCTGTTGCGCCCCTGAAGTGATATGTGTAATATGACCCAAGGATGGCAAAAGGGAAACTGCACAACCCCAGAGCACACAACGCAGTACACACCTCCAAGCTATGCAACAAGGATTTCTCAGGAGAGAAGAGAGATGAGTCGAAATAAAACTAAGTTAGTTGAAACAGCACACAAAAGAAACTTTGGAAGGAAGGGAGCTCGGAGTGTAGAACAACCTTAGAAGGGAATAACCTATGGTAAGGCAAAGCATGCAAGTCACAAACCCCTTCTCTTGTGTCCCATGTTAGAATTAATTGCATGAGGAGTACCTTAGCAGATAGAAGTTCTAAGGAAATGGGGGCAGAAGTGGAGGCCTAACTTACCTGGCAGGAGCATAAAATGATGCACTATGTCCAAAGAAGATAGCCAAGGTAGAATGTCTTGCACTATGAGAAACAGTTAAGAAAACAAGTTCGAGGTGCTGTTTATAATTGTTTGAAATAGAGAACAAGTGAATTTCTGGGTCTAGGCTTACAGCCTGATTCATGAAGCAAAATTGCACTCGCAAAGGGCAAGATTCTCAGAATCTTGCCTTTTGCGAGTGCAATTTTGGCATTTGGGATTCACAATCCCAAATGCAAAAATCGCTAATGAAGAATTAGCTAATATGCGAGGATTAGCATTTAAGGAATCTCTATTAGAGATTCCTTAAATGCTATTCATGACACTTTCAAAAATTGCGATTTTGCAAAATTGGGCCGCTATTTACTGAGAGGTCAGACCTCTCGGTAAATAGCAAAAACATAGAAAAATGCTTTTAAAAGCATTTTTCTAAGTTGCATGTTGCACACACACATGTCCTTTGGACATGTGTGTGCGCAACACCTGTTCAAATGTGCATTTTAGGGGTGCTACAGGGTGTCCTTTGGACACCCCTGGCACCCTTAAATTCGCTATCTGATTTGCGAGTAGCAAATTGCTACTCGCAAATAAGGGATACTCCCCATTCATTCCTATGGGCCTTTTGGCACATAGGAATGAATGGGGAGTTATTCCTTTTTTTGCGAGTAGCAAAATGCTACTCGCAAATAGAGAACATGTAGGAATCGCTATTGATTTAGCAATTCCTACATGAATGCCGTTTTGCGTGTCCTCAATAGCGAGTCGCTATGATTCGCTATTAGGGCCACGCAAAACGGCCCGTACATGAATCAGGCTGTTAGACCTTACCTTAGGTTTTAGGCCTGGGATGTGGAAAGGGGATGAGGAGGTAATGAGGCGTGCACATCATGCTTCGTCAGGTCTCCAGGTTCAAGAACAATTTTTGTGGAAAATGTAATTAACTTCAATACACTTTACAGAAGTTTTTAAGTTATTTGCCGCAAAAAAAGATTTCCACAAAAAAAAATGTTTTACTAAAAGACTGACCCCAAACAGACTTTTTACAAATTTGTTTTCTTGTAAAAATAAGTGCAATATCTGTAGGGTTATTTTTCCTCTTTGCTGAAATAGGAGCCTCACCGAGGGACTTTTTTTGCAGAGCTATTTTATTCACAGAAGATGTTAAATCTAATCAGAAAACATTATTAGATAATACAAATGTTACTATTGCATGAAACGAATTATAACGCAGCACCCCCTAAAATGCATCTGCTGTGACTGCACTCCCCTTATCTGCCTATTCGATCACTAAAGTGTGTTTCTCTTAGCATGAATTTGTCTACCTCCTTGCTTGCCCACCTTTAGTGTGCTTACTTTACAGTCTTTTAAATAACTCCACCAACCCAATGAAGAGTGATTTTAATGAGACAGGGTATGAACAGTTGCAACAACCACTAATCATTTGTGACCGCTCAGCTTCCATTAGCATAAGTTTGGGGTTCACTGCCCTGCTGGAGAGGCAGAGAGTGGCAACAACAAAGCACTTCACAAGGGCAGGATTGGACAATTGTAGTTATTTTAATTAGCAACGGAATGTTTTGAATGAGAAAATGAAAGGTTTATTCCTTATAATGAGCAAGTGCGGGCACTTGTCATTTAGAACAAGCTTCTTCAGATGACGAGTGTTTATTACAGAGTACGGTAGCTGGCGTAACTCATCAATAAGATTCCATATTTAGAATGTCAATTGTGGTGTAGGCAGAGGGAAAGTAAGTTCACTATTTATTTTTAACCAATGCATTATTTGCAGACAATCTTCAAATCGGGAAGCAATAGAACATAGAAACTGAAAAAATATATTTTGTAAAAACACATTTCAGAACAGGGACTTCCAAAATGTTGACCTAATATACATATCTTCCTACAAAAATGTTCACCTGCACATAACGCCACTGTAAAACACTTGCCCCAAAGTATGCTGTGACTGGAGTTATACAGCAAGCAAATTAAGCCATCCTTAGCATAAATTATTTTTTTATTATTATTATTATTAGAGTTTTGTATAGCGCGAACAAGACCCGTGGGTATCAGAGCGCTTAACATCAAGGTAGGTTACAAATTGACAGTCAATATTCAATCTAAAAACAGACAGATCTAAGGCAAGAGGCACTATGGCTATAAGAGGTGCCTAAATAAATCTATTCAAACACATGTGCAGTTAGTAGTAAGAGGTGAGAAAGGCCTGGTTCATAAATACGATCCATATCAGTAGATAAGGTGGACCTTGCAAGATCCCAATTGCATGAGGACAAGGGGTTGAGATTACTTGGTTAATCCGGACTCATTGAGAATTGTTGCTAGGAATGGATTAACCATCTCAGCACACTACATCACGTTACATCGCGGTAGGTTACACATTGACAGTCAGATATCGATTCCAACAACCACAGATATAAAGTAGAAAAGGTTGTGGCTATAAGGGATGCCTGAATAAATATATTCCAAACACATGTGCAATTAGTAACAAAATGTGAGAAAGGCCTAGCTTATAACACAATCACTATCAATTGATAAGGTGAGGTAGAAGTTATATAGTTTGGCTATGAAAAACAACCTATTGCGATTCCTTGATTAACCCGGAATCAATTAGTTCTATTGCTTAGTAGCGAATTGAGCCATCTCAACACATTACATCACATAACATCATTGTAGGTTACATATTGGCAGTCAAATATCACTTCTCAATATCAATTCTAAAACCAACAGATATGAGGTGAAACGAGGCCCACATAGGTATATTCCAAAACATAAGAGTAATTAGTAATAGAAGGTGATAAAGGCCCAGCTTATAACGCGATCCATATCAGTAGATAAGGTGAGGTAGAGGTTATATAGTTTGGCTATGAAAACATCAATTGGTTCACATTGTGGTATCGATCAGGGTACCGCCGAGGCTTGCGAGAGGTGTCAGTCCCTTGACAATGTTAGTATTCATGAAGGGGGACCACTCTTCAGCTGGTGTAGTAGTTCTTATCAGCGATCCGTCGGCTTCCCTATGCCAAGTATTTACTCATCATATGGCTTTTCAATTCCCGTTTGAATGTTGCAATATTTTGGATCTTCCTAATGCTTGGAGGGAGTGAGTTCCAAACTCTGGGGGCAGCTCCAGTGAATGCTCGATCATAGGTCTTTTTTTTTCGAAAAAAGGCCGGCCTCAGCAGCATCTCCTTGGCGCTTCTCGTTGGTCTGTTTCCTCCTGATAGCTTTATTTTCTTGCTTAGGTATCCTGGTGTGTTATAGTGCACCGCTTTGTGAGTAATACATGCTGTCTTCATTTGTATTCTGGCCTCAAAGGGTAGCCAGTTTAGTGCTTTCAGGTGAGGAGATATATGATCAAATTTCCTCGATCCCGTGATAAGTCTTGCCGCAGCATTGAGACAGGCTTTTAGTGGTGCTGTAGATGTTTTAGGTAGACCAGTTAGTGTAGAGCAGCCATATTCGATCCTGGATATGACTAGGGACTGTATAGCCAATTTCAAGTCTGCCTCTGAAATGAATGGTTTTAATTTTCTTAAGTAGCTCAGATGGAAGCGGGCACTTTTCGCCATTGAATTAATGTGGGCTTTCATGTCGAGGTTCTCATCCAATATGATTCCTAATGATTTCGCTGAGTTAACTAGGGTTGGTGTGCAGTTAAGCGCAGTCACCAATTTGGTCCATTCCTTTACTTCCGGGTGGCTCCTTGGGGGTGCAATTAACATGAATTCTGTTTTCTGGGCTAAATGACTAGGCGCCCCCGTCGCCTAGTGGAGGGCGCCTTTAGTCGCGCCATGAAACCGAGCTTCAGTTGGAGGGGCTGGTTTGGGTGGTCAGATTTCTCAATGACGTGTGGGTACACGTTTGGAAACCAAAATCTACCACATTTTGTTATATAAGGTGGCGTCCCTGGGGACCCAGGGAAACCGCAAGAACGTCGGAAAAGACGATGCGTGGCTCGCCGGGTTTCAGGAGGGCTGGCATAGTTCTTCCACACATCGAGCGTTTGGCTCAGTTAAGTAATTCATAGAAGCTGGGGCCTAATTCACGGGTTCTATTCTCCTGTGGACCGCTTGAATGAGAATAATTTTCATTTTTTGATGTTTAACAGTTCTTTATTCATATTGGTCATTTTGTATTTGTAGCACAACAAATTCTTGGTAGTTTAGTTGTGTAATCGCCGGTGTGTTTATCGAGGCTGTGGCAGGAAGGGTAGTCAGTTCGAGGCTGCTGTGTTGCATGAGGGTGGTCCGTATCTGACTGGGCGTGGTTTCAGTGGTGGAGCTCGTTCACCCCGGGGTTTGCACTTCAGAGGGTGTTAAGATGTGCCTTTTGTGTTGCAGTTGCTGGTGCGGTGATCAGCGGATAGAAATGACCAAGTAAACAGTTAAATCCGTGGTGGGAAGCGTAGTAGGTATGAGGCTGCTGTGTTGCATGAGGGAGGCCCGTATCTGGCTGGGCATGGCTTCAGGGGTGGAGCTCGTTCTACCTGGGATGTGCACTTCAGAGGATGTTAAGTGTGATGTTCGTGTTTTACCCCTTAAAGGAAGCAACAGAGATCGTAGTATGGGCTAGAGATACTTTTATTTACTAGTACATTCAAGTACTGGAAGAGCGCCGGGCGTCTGAGCTCCGTAGTGCTCCGTGCTGCTCTGTCCCGATCTCTGGCGCAAACCGCCGCTCGCGCCTGCGCATATCATCGCGTTCTAGTTCGTACGTGCTGCGTCATCCGTACGCTACGAACTAGAACGCTAAACACTACATTACGATGTGCCTTTTGTGTTGTAGTTGCTGGCGCGGTGATCGGCGGATGGAAATGACCAAGTAAACAGTTAAAGCTGTGGTGGGAAGCGTAGTCGGTATGAGGCTGCCGTGTTGCATGAGGGCGGCCCGTATCTGGCTGGGCGTGGCTTCAGTGGTGGAGCACAGTCTCCCTGGGATGTGCACTTTGAAGGGTGTTAAGACGTGCCTTTAGTGTTGCAGTTGCTGGTGCGGTGGGGGTGGATGTAAATGACCAAGTAAACAGTTCAAAATTTACAAACATACGTGACAAGAATTTTCAATTCTATTAAGGACAAGGAGGCGAGGATTATGCTTTTCTCATTTCTTTATAATGAAATGCTCAGCAGCCAATATGATAACAAAAAACTACATTTCCCATGAACACTAGGGAATAACCATTGAATATACAGTATAAAAGGTCACAACTCTAGTCCTTCGTCCTCTTTCTTTGTTGAGGAAACAGTTGAAGTCCAAAAGGTAATCCAACGTAGACCAAAAGGAACAGGGCAAAGCACGCCGTAGATATCCAAAGGAACTGAACGCAGGCAGTAGAAGAACACGTAGACGGATGGCACCGGCAAACTCTACTGCGGGTCAGAACCTGAAAAGAGACATATAGCCGTAATACCCAAATAGTGCAAGAGTAAGAATGCAAACCGGGGGGGGGGAACAAGGGATGAGAGAGTTTTGCAACATCATCAATACAGATTACAGCAAAGAACAATGCAAATCAAAAACAATGGGTGGGATAATCCTCGCCTCCTTGTCCTTAATAGAATTGAAAATTCTTGTCACGTATGTTTGCAAATTTTGAATTCTATGTCAGGACAGGAGGCTCCGATTATGCTTGTTCAAAGCTGGTCCACCACCACAGAAGCAATATGATCAATTGGTTTATAATAAAACGTTTTGAAAACTGAATCAGAGGACCAATCTGCGGCCTTCATAATGTCAAAAAGAGTGACACCAATGGAGAAAGCTTTAGAAGCCATCGCCCCACGTGCAGAATGTGCACCAAACACAGACACATCAATGCCAGCTTCTGACATGAGCCATCGTACCCAGCGTGCTAACGTAGCTGGGGTTACAGGGCAAAATGGTTTCTGTAAAGCAATTAACAACCGACCCTGCATATCTGAACGTAAAGAAGCAGTACTTACTTCGTAATCCTTGAGACACTGCACAACGCAAAGGTTGGGATGAGTGGGAAAAGAGGGATACGTAATCACCGCAGTATTAGATTTAGTACGTCTGGAAAGACGAAATGTAACGTCTTCTGGAGTAAAACAGCGACCTGCAAGATCCAACGCGCGGACATCCGACACGCGTTTGCAAGAGACAAGACACAACAACATGGTCAATTTCGCAGATAACTGCTTGCGGGACAGCAACGGATTAGAAGGCCAAGCCTCCAGGAACCGCAAAACGATGGAAACATCCCATATAGAGACATACTTAGGACTGGGCGGTTTCGAGAGACGAATACCCTTAAGTAATTTGGAAATGACAGGGTGTTCACCAGCAGGCTTGCCATTAATCTGGATATGTCCAGCCGAAATAGCGGAACGAAAATTGTTGACTGTCCTATAAGCCAAACCTGAAGAGGCTAGGGACGCCAGAAAGTTAATGATCAAGGAGACATCTGCCGAAACGGGATCAACTTCCCGTTGAACACACCAATCACACCAACGCTTCCAAGCACCCTTGTATCGTTTGTGAGTATTGGGAGACCAGGCCTCACTAATGAATTTGGAAGCGTCGCTAGAAATGCCTGGGATCGTCCAGCGGTCCCCGAGATCCGCCATGCCAGCAACTGGAGAGATCCGGATAGAATCAGGGGATGCGGATCTTCGAGAGGATCCAGCAAAAGATTCCACTTCTGGGGTAGAAGGAGAGGAGCCTCGCAACACATTTCCAGGAGAACCGGGAACCATGCTTGAGCCCTCCAGAGCGGAGTAATCAGAATCAGATCCGCTCGATACCGCTTGGCGTAAGCCAGAACCCTGGGGATCATCATGAATGGGGGAAACGCATAGCACAGAGTCGATGGCCAAGCCTGAAGAAAGGCATCCGTGGCAAGAGCGGAAGCTGCGTGTTGAGGCGAGAAGCAAACAGGTCTATGTGACACTGGCCCCAATGCCGAAGAAGGGAGCGGAACACGCAAGGGTGAAGCCTCCAGTCGCTGAAGTCCCGAAGATGTCTCGAGTGCCAATCCGCAATTTGATTGTGGCGACCCAGGAGATACTCCGCAATAACAGTGATCTTCTGCTGCAGGCAAAAATGCAAAAAAAGCCCTTGGCTATCTCCGCAAGCACCTTGGACCGAGTCCCGCCCAGCTTGTTGACATAGCGGACTGCGGACACGTTGTCCATTCGGTGAAGAATGCAGCAGTTGGACCGATGGGGTGTAAAGCACTTGATCGCAAAAGAACCCGCTAGGAGTTCCAGACAGTTTATGTGGAGAGATAACTCCTGAGGAGACCAACGACCCCCCGTCGAGACAGGACCGCATCGGGCTCCCCAACCCCAGCGACTGACATCGGATTCTATCACTAGTTCCGGCGACGCACCGAAGAGAGCTCGACCATTCCAGGCCTCCATTTGGTCTAGCCACCATTGCATCTCCCACCTCACTTCTTCCGACAGAGGAATCTGGTCCGAGTACCTGAGGCCTTTCCGGAGATGCTGGATTTTCAGATGCTGCATTGCCCTGTAATGCAGAGGACCTGGAAAGATCGCCTGAATGGAAGACGCTAACAGACCTACTACACGTGCCAACGATCTCAATGACACAGTCTGTCTGGAAATAACAGACGTCAACTCCCTCTTGATGTAACAAATTTTCTGACCGGGCAAGAGAAGCTGACAGGCAACCAAATCTATCTTGAAACCCAGAAAATCTATTGATTGCGTCGGTGCCAAAACCGATTTCTGAATGTTGATCAGAAAACCGAGAGACTGCAAAAGATCAATGAACCACTCCAGATGAGTCAAGAGCCTGAGTGGGCAATCCGCCATAAGGAGAATGTCGTCCAAGTAAATAATCAGACAGACACCCCGAGCTTGGAGATGTTCCCCAACCGGCCTCAGAAGTTTCGTGAAGCACCATGGTGCTGACGAAAGGCCGAACGGGAGAACCTGATACTCGTACCAAACACCCTTCCAGAGAAACTGGAGGAACCGACGATGGGGCTTGAAGATTGGAATCGACAGATATGCGTCTTTGAGATACAGGCGGACCATCCAATCCCCTTCGCGAAGGAGATCCCGCAAGAGATGGATGCCCTCCATCTTGAAGTGCCGGTACACGACCCCTCCGTTGAAGTCTTTCAGGTTGAGAACCAGGCGAGCTCCGCCCCCTTTCTTCTCGACCAGAAAGACTGAGCTGACAAACCCCGTCGGATGACGGACAGTGGGAAGAATCGCCCCTTTTTCGAGAAGGACGTCTATTTCTTTGGAGAGGCAAGCTTGATCTTGAAGGGAAAAACTTAAAGGAGGGGGAGGACGGGCCTGTTGTAGGGGTTGGTAGAACTCTATCTTGAACCCTTGAACGGTTTCTAGCACCCATGCATCGCTGGAGATCATGCGCCAGTTTTTGAGAAAAAACTGTACTCTGCCCCCCAAAATCACATCGCAAGCACGAATCAGGCTTACCTGCAGAGTTGGAGTCCTGGTAATGGCCTTGCTGTCCTCAGGATCGGCCCTTTCCATAGTTTCCTCTCCCTTTGCGGGAGGGATAAAAATTCGCTCTGGTGGAATATCCTGAGTCTTGGCCTCCTCCACGTTGAGAGTTGTTACCTCGGTGGGACTGTTGATGTGACCCTCGGCCGAACGAGCGTCCACGATGTCGTCCGGCCTTGGCAAAAACCGGACGCATAGCCCGGCGCAATGAAGCCTGCGCTTTATCGATGCCACTGAAGGTGGAAACAAATTTGGTGAGCTCCTTCAAGAAAGGCTGCCCAAACAAAAGACCTTGCGCCTCCGGACCCGACTCAGAGGTCGATAGTTCCGCTAGCTTAGGGTCCAATTTCAAAAGAATAGACCGGCGTCGCTCTGAAGATACAGCACAATTGGCGTTACCCAATTGACAGACAGCCCTCTGTGCCCATTCGATTAACTCATCAGGGTCCACAAGAGCCGAGGCCTCCTTCGCTTGGAACCCAAGATCCAGAATTTTGGTCAGTGGACCAAGCAAATCAAGCAATTTGTCTTGGCAAGACCTCCAAGACCTGTCAAGGCCCTTTTTAGGGTCCTTAGCGTACTTTTTTAAATAGGTGACCATCATGGGATCGAGCTCCGGCGTATCCGCCAAATGATCTGCGAGATCAGGCCTCTGACATTCGGAGCGGAGTCTGGCTCGAACAAAGGCATCAAAAGGCAGACGAATGTGCGCCTGAACATAAGCTGCAACTGCAGGTGAAGGCAACCAAGAGGAAGAATTAGGGTGGAGGATATCTGCAGGCTCAAAGTTCAATACCAGGGGACGCTCAGGAGCGTCAACAAAATGTTCCTTACAGACACGCTTCTTGGGTGGAGGAGAATCATGATCAGAAGAAGCTGAAGTATGAACCTGATCAGATTCGTCGGTATCCTGAGGCGCAGAAGACTTGGAAGCTTCAGCCGCCAATTTTTTTGCCAATTTCTTGAAATCAGAACTCTGGGGGTTGACAGGAGACTTGGAGGACTTTTTAGTCGTCGGCAACCAACCTTGTTGTTGCGCATATTTGTTCAAATGACGTTTGAGAGGATTAATGGCACGTACGAGCGCCTTATTGACAGATTGCTGGACACCTTTGTCCAATTCCTCCACCAAATCATGTTCCAAAGAACCATCATTCTCGTCCCCATAATAATAGTCATCTTCATCCCCATAATAGTCTTCCATGATACACAAGTGTAGTAAATAAGAGTCCACAAGATGACTTGGAGAAATATGGAGTGCCAAAGACACAATGCAGGGGGAGTGTGTGAACCCCACAGCAGGCTAACAGAGCAGGCACAAACCTGACTCCAAACAAAGTAGAAAGTGGAGGGAGATAAGCCTGCCAAGCTCAAAAGCACACTCTAGGCAAAGCCTATGCCACAAAGTAACTACCGAAGCTCTCACTGAACTCCGGCGTCATACGGGGTTAAACTTCACAGGCTGTGGGTGTGGGCATTGAAAAACGACCTTTCTCTCAACCGGCGCTGTGAGGAATGTCACAAACCGGAAATATGGCAATGCGCATGCGCGACACTGCCGCCCGTGAAGACACGGCTCGAGAGCGCTCGCGCTCCCCGCACGAGCCGGCAACCCCTTCTCCCGCTCCACAACCAGCAACAAGGCAGCACACAGGTGCCCAGGCTCAGGGAGGTGAACACACGCTCCCACAAAGAACACGCCGTAAGAACGGGCGGAACGGGAAAGAAACGGCAACGGAACCAGAGCCGGAGCGCTCCAACAAAGCGCAAACACAGCGCGCTGCAAACGCCAAAGCGAAAGCTTGAAGTAAGCGAAAATTACACAATACAATAGCGATTAAACAGTAAAAGACATGCAGATACTGATAAAGGCACTTAACTGGCTGCGGAGCAGCAAAGAAAGAGGACGAAGGACTATAGTTGTGACCTTTTATACTGTATACTCTATGGTTAGTCCCTAGTGTTCATGGGAAATGTAGTTTTTTGTTATCATATTGGCAGCTGAGCATTTCATTATAAAGAAATGAGAAAAGCATAATCGGAGCTTCCTGTCCTGACATAGAATTAAAACTGCCTACAAAGGAAACCTAATCTAATTGAGTTATTCAGTAGTGTGGGGCAGGAAAAAAATCAGATAGATTGCCAAAGGATCATACTTATCCTAACATCTTTATTTTGTTAAGACGTGTTAAACGTCATCTGCATCAGAAAGGTTGTTGAAGCCTGTATCAATCAATGCCACACCCCCTTTATAATACCCCAATGTAATGATACTCGTGTTGATGCGTGGGGTCATGGAGCTTTTCTCTATAATAAAACATTCAAGAAGAATGTAAACGAAGCCGAGTCAGTGGACGGCAGCGATATGCAGAGTTTGGGGTTTGGGGCTTGGTCCAGGTTTCCTGCATTTAAGCTAGTTTACTCAGTATTACGATAAGCTATGTGAGTGTTGTGTGCCGGCTGTAGAAAGTTAGTTATTGAAACTAGTGAGGGGCAGTATCAAACTTTATAGTGCAAAGGTTCAAACCGGAGCCTATGGTGTCTGAAGTCAGGGGTTTGATTCCTGAAGTTTGACGTTTTTTATTAATTTAGCACAGTTACTTAAACCATTGCTATAAAAGTCAGCATTAGCACATTTATAAAAATCAGCATTAACACATTCGTCATATTAAAAAGACAGAGCTGAGAAACAGCTCTCCAGGTTTATTCCTGCAATATTTAAGTGGGAGGGGTTGGTGTGGTTCATGGGTGTAGTACGGATTTGACAGAGGCCCCTTTTATTCAACTGAGGAGAAATGGAATTCTGTGCTGATACGTGTACTGTTAAACACACAAGATGATGGACAGAATGTTGCACATTGGTAAAACATTAATCCCCAGTCACATATCTGGGTTTAATCCATCGTTATTTTGCTCACCACGCCACCACAGTTCAGACATGGCCATATGCAAATCAGTCTTGCCCCTGTGCCATATGGGAACAGTCTAGCCCGAACTGCCAAGCCATGTCTTGCCTGGACCGGAATCAAGCCTCCTAGGACCGGCTTCTGGCTATCAGCCGTCATCAGCCAAGGTAGCTTGACTCCAGTGGCGTAGTGAGCACGGGACCCACGTCTGGGCATACCCTTCCCACATAGGGTGAACAGCAAAACAAACAAGATGATGGACGGAATGTTGCACATTGACAAAACATTCACCCACAATCACAGATCTGGGTTTAATCCATTGTTATTTTGCTCACCACGCCACCCCAGTTCAGACATGGCCATATGCAAATCAGTCTTGACACTGTGCCTCATGGGAACAGTCCAGCCTGAACTGCCAAGCTATGTCTTCCCTGGACCGAAATCAAGCATCCTATGGCCGGTTTCTGGCTATCAGCCATCATCAGCCAGGATAGCTTGACTCCATTGGCGTGGTGAGCGCGGGGCCCACGTCTGGGCATACCCTTCCCACATAGGGCGAACAGCAAAACACACAAGATGTTGGATGGAATGTTGCACATTGGCAAAACATTCACCCCCAGTCACAGATCAGGGTTTTATCGCATGGAATGGCATGGTGAGCAAAAAATTATGAATTTAGGCCCAAATCTCTGTACTTGGGCGAATATATGATATTGTTCTGCATTCTGTCCATCAACTGTTGTTTTTTCATTTGTCACCCCGAGTGGGATGGCTATGCTCAGACATGAGTCCTGTGCTCTCCATGCCACTGGAATCAAGCTATCCTGGCTGATGAGGGCAAAAAGCCAGGAACCGGTCCTAGGAAGCTTGTTTCCAGTCCAGGGAGGACCTGGCTTGGCAGTTCGAGCTCGACTGTTCCCATGGGGCACAGGGTCAAGACTGATTTGCATATGGCTGAGTTCAAACTGGAATGGCATGGTGAGCAAAAAAACGATTGATTTAGGCACAGATCTCTGTACTGGGGTGAATCAATGACATTGTTCTGCATTCTGTCCATCAACTGTTGTTTTTGCATTTGTCACCCCAGGCGGGACGGGTATGCTCAGACTTGAGTCCTGTGCTCTCCATGCCACTGCAATCAAGCTATCCTGACTGATGAGGGTTGAAAGCCCGAAACCGGTCCTAGGATGCTTGTTTCCAGTCCAGGGTGGACCTGGCTTGGCATTTCTGGCTGGACTGTTCCCATACGGCACAGGGTCAAGACTGATTTGCATATGGCTGGGTTCAAACTGGAATGGCATGGTGAGCAATAAAACGATGGACTTAGGCCCAGATCTCTGTACTGGGGTGAATTATTGACATTATTCTGCATTCTGTCCATCAACTGTTGTTTTTGGATATGTGTACTGTTGGCAGGGGGTATGTGGCGCAAAGTTGTCAGAAGTATGTAGGGATGAGATTTTAACATATTTGGTGTAACTTTCTCCCTGAAGACGGCAAGATGGTGTATAGGTTGTCCGGCGGGCGCAAATTTTCCGAAATCTGTATAGCAGGAACTTCGCGCAAACGCCACCAAATTGGCCCAGCAGCCCAGAAGAAACGTTGTGAACGTTATGGAGTTCGTTGAAGGGACTGCACTTATGCAGGTTGAATTATTATTATTTTTTTAATGCCGTGTTGTCGTGAAGCCTCTATTGTGTACACAGGTTGGTAAATTGAATACATGTTGGTGTTACGTGTGTTTGAGGGAGCTCTACTTAGTAGTTGCTTCGTCAGGCGCGAATTTGTCTCAAGTGTAGTTGCCTGTGTTCATGGATAATCGTTAAATCGTTCTATTGAGAGCTTCTCTACCCTCTTACCCCTTACAAAAAATTACAGATACTCGGTGTAAATAATGGGTTGTTTTTACAGGTTATCCCAAGAGGGTTGGTAATTGGATTCACTCAGGTCAAAGGGTGCAAGAATAATTCCGCATAAACCGCTCCTTTTATTTACAAAGGTTGGTAAATGGAATGCATTTGGGACGTTACATGGTTTGTGACAGCTTGCCTTGGGCTCTTGGACAGGCGCAGACTAGCCCTGAGTGTAACTGCATGAGTGCTTGAAGAGACACTTGTTAGATATTGCTATAGAGAGCTTATCTTTTTGTCACACATCAGCGGCATAAAACATGTCTCCTGTTGGGCACTATTTACAAAGTGACGCATCTAAGCAGATGCATCACTTTGTAAACCCCTGCGCTACATTATACCTGCGTCACATATAATATATGGAGGGGGGGCGTTCTCCCGCAAAAAGCCTCCTAGAAGTGACGCAGTGAAATCTATGAGATTTCATTGCGTCACTTCTAGGATGTTGTTGCGTCAAAATCTTACGCCTGCCTCACAACAGGCGTAAGACTGATGCAGGCCCTTTCACATGGGGCTTGCCCCATGTGAAAGGATGCATTGCTGGAGTTGTGTCACTTTTGTGACACTCTCTAGCAATGCGGCACTTTTGCGCCATACAGATACGTCAGAAATACTGATGTATCTGTAACTCCTTGCAACATGATGCGTCATACAGTAAATATGACGCATCAGGTATGTCGCAAGGAGTGCGCACTGAGAAGTGACACATCGCTGCTTTCACGCAGTGATGCGTCATTTCTCATAAATGAGGCCCCCTGAGTTCTGAGGTCGGCGCCCAGGCCTGGAATGCACTGAGAGCCTGGAATGCACTTCCCCCTTCACTGAGAGCGGTGACAGATCTTACCATTGTTAAAAAGCATCTCAAAACCTTGCTTTTTAACTAAAAACTTTGAGGAATGTGCCGTGCTTTCTGGTGTCCTTCTTTTGCGTCTCTTTGGTGCTTCTGATGTTGATTGGGGGGGGTTTAAGTCAGGGGGGACGTTTGAAGCACCAGGACACTCTTCTGAGTAGCTGTGCGCTATGTAAGTGCCTTTATAATTATATTCATAGACTACACAGGGGCATATTACCAAGCAATAGCGATAATTATCGCTATTGCTTGGTTAGAGATAAAATTTTACCGCTAAGCTGCGGCGATTTTTATCGCAGATAAACCTTGGTATTACCAAGGTTTATCGCAAATGCGATAAAAAACGGCCGCAATGCATGAATATCGCTGAAAAGTCAGCGATATTCATGCATTACCGAGCTAATGCTCTTAGCCATGTTATCCACCTCCCATTGGATAACATGGCTAAGAACTGCTCAGGGCAGGTGTTAGCTTTTGGAGATATTCGCGCTTAGCGCGAATATCTCCAAAAGTTGGTAATAGGAGATAGCGATGTTAGCGACTGTTTCCAGTCGCTAACATCTTGGCACGCCCACTTTGCATATCATTAGTGATAAATATCACTGACATGCAAAGTGGGGCCCAAGATGGTCGCTATCTCCTACTAGCTGTCGCTAACTGGTGTTAGCGACAGCTAGATAATAGGGAGATAATTTTATCTCCGCTTTCTTGGCTTTTAAAGCCAAAAAAGCAGAGATAAACCCCCTTGATAATATGCCCCACAGTTTTTTAAGTAACTCCACCAACCCAATGAAGAGTGATTTTAATGAGACAGGGTATGAACAGTTGCAACAACCACTAATCATTTGTGACCGCTCAGCTTCCATTAGTATAAGTTTGGGGTTCGCTGCCCTGCTGGAGATGTAGAGAGTGGCAACAACAAAGCACTTCACAAGGGCAGGATAAGACAATCGTAGTAATTTTAATTAGCAACTGAATGTTTTGAATGAGCAAATGAAAGGTGTATTCCTTCGAATGAGCAAGTGCGGGCACTTGTCACTTAGAACAAACTTCTTAAGATGGCGAGTGTTTATTACAGAGAGTTCGGTAGCTGGTGTAACTCATCGGTAAGATTCCATAATTAGGATTCCATATTTAGAATGTCAATTGTGGTGTGGGCAGAGGGAAAGTAAGTTCACTATTTATTGTTAACCAATGCATTATTTGCAGACAACCTTCAAATCGAGAAGCAATAGAACATAGAAACTGAAAAAAAATATTTTGTAAAAACATACATTTCAGAAAAGGGACTTAAAAAATGTTGACCTTATATACATATCTTCCTACTAAAATTTTCACCTGCACATAACGCCACTGTGAAACACTTGCCCCAAAGTATGCTGTGACTGGAGTTAAACAGCAAGCAAACTAAGCCAGCCTTAGCATAAAAGAGAGGCGTGGAGTACGAAATATTTTATGAAGTTTTTATCATTCTAAATTTTGAAATCTTTAGCGGTATATGTGCTCATTTTTTTGTGGGCGCTCTCGTAAAAGGCAGCTGCTTTGGAAGTAGGGGCAGCTAGCAAAATTTCACTTTGAAATGGGGTTGGCAGGACTATGGAACAAGCATTGGCAAAACCAATAGGCTTCACCTATGTGAGATCTATTGACTTTGTCAATGTTTTTTCAGCCATGTTGCACAGTTGCGTGGGCTGCTGTTCAATATGGCTTAAAGCTAAGGAAAAAAAGCGCTATGATAAGGTCAGCGTTGACTGTGCCATAGCGGTTTATCCCCTTTATGCTATGTTGTGCAATAACACTGCTACCTCAGCTCGAGCTGGACTGCTCAGAAATAGCGGTTACCCCCATAAGGGGTGGTGGGGTGGGTGGAGTCGCGTTCGGGAGAGGTTCCACCAGGGGTTCGGGGGGTAGCTTACAAATATTTTTTTTTAAACGAAAAACAAAACATACCTTGTGGCGAAAGCCGCCTCCAGCTTTCGCTTCTGGTCGTGCCACCTCTCCTCTTCTGCCTGGGTCCCAGCAGACCCTGGGACCAATCCCCACAGCTACACTGGGATTGGTCTGGTCAGGCAGGAAAGATGCCCTGCTCAGACCAGGGAGTCAGTGGGGTTTCTCCAGCTCAGCTGCTCAATGCAGTTGGGTTGGAAAAAAACTAAGTGCTCATTTGTGTTTTTGTCGGCATGAGACAATAGCCAAAACACATATACGACCTTAGGGAGCGGAGTGCACTAGCACTCCTCCTCCCCACTCCCATATGTTTCACCACTGGCTAAGAGCCGGCAAATGTAAAATAAAATGATGCCAGAGCATCGTTTTATGTTACATTTGCTGGCTCCCAGCCAGGCAGTTGGGCGACGCTCCTCAGCCATTGCGGAGGAGCCACCACTCCTCACAAATGCCAAGAGAGTAGCAGTATACGGTGCTGTCATAACACCCATGCACTCACTGCAGAATGGTGTACCAGTCACACGATGAAGTGATAACAGTGTCCCCACTGGCCTGACACTGGTAGGCATGACAGACACCCTCCCCAGTTTTGCCTTGGCAACTTTCAGTACCTTAGACGATATATGTCAAATTTTATCAACGCCCTTGACAAGAGAACGAAACATGAGACCAGGCTCACACATCCACTGAAATGTACTTCTGCTCCTGATGTAAAACTGACTTTTATATGGACTCAGATTACTTTCAAGTCACACAGCCCTCAATAAGACACTTGGTGGAGCGGGAGCATTTCAGGCAAATTATCTACTTTCCCCAGCTTATCTCTTTTGAAAAATGGACACGTCACACCAGTGTGGAGTAACTATAGGAGAACACCTTTGATTCCTGGGAAAATAAGGCAGTGCTGTGACTGGAGCTTCAATGAAGAACACAACAACCTGTCCTGTTGAAGAGAGGCTTTCTACTTTTGTATGATACCGAAACTGTGATGTTTAGTAAACCATTCAAAAACAAAGATGGATGTTTAAAATATGCAAAACAGAACTGCAAGATTCTAGGTATGCTAACACTTAGGTAGAAACATTCCAAGAGAAAGGCATTTTCTCTATTTTGCCTGCACAAAAGACTGTTTTCTGGCATAGTCTCTTTATGCATTAGATTACTGAAATATCATTGAAGCACAGCTAGAAATTGGCTTAAGCATTGACCTTTGGAAAAAAGATTAATGCATCTTTTAGATGAGTACACCGCCTTCCATGTCCACTTGGAACGAAGTAAAACTAACTGCTGACAAGCAGCTCACAGTCAATTCTCATCAGAGGGGTACAGAGTTGTCCAAATCTGAGCAAGGCACCCAGTGCAAGTGGCACATGAATGATTTAAAGCATAAAAAGGAGATCAAGCAGAAATTCTTTCAAGTGACACGCATCAGTCCGTAAGTGGCACACCAGATTTCTGCCAGTCTGTATGTGCTAGATTAGTAAAAGGCCAAAAAAGACAATCTTTCCCCATTCCAGTTAAAATATTACTGGTGGTGGACCAGGGAATAACGGAAGACCCATCGGGAGAGCCCCCAAGGTTTCCTGATTTGGAGGGGCCCCATCACCCTCTAAGCCATGCCATGCATTCCTTGCGGAATGCATGCAATGGCTTTCCAGAGCAGGTCCATGTAGCGTAGGGGAGCCCAACTCTCAGGTACCCTGTTGAGCACAAGACCAATGAATGTCTGTGCGAGGTGGGAGACGCCAGGGTCCCTCATTACATTCTGCAAGGTGCCCTCTCATTTTGTGTTAGGCCACTGATGATGGATCAGTAAAATATCAACCAAGCCCCCTTGCCATTGAGTATGCTCTACTCCCACCGTGCTTTGCTTTCTTTAGACATCAACAAAGGCATCTCCGAAATGTAGGGTGAGCCATAAATTATGAAAAAACTAAAGAGGAACTTTGGGTAATGTCCCATTGTGTTTGCCCCAAACAGCAGTAATTTATTGTTTCTTTTGTGTAATGTTTTGTTTAGTTTTAATAATGCCCCCAAAAAGTGAGCTGAGCTGTTCCTGTGTTTTCTCTGAGCTTGGGCCTCGATGCTCCTAAAGGTGATCGCTTGGTATGTGTGAGCGAAGGTGAGCTCTAGATAAAATCTCACACAGAGGACGGAACATGGTCCAGTTAAGAAATAGCACCAGCACAGAAAGTTACGAAATGCAATTTCTACAACTTTTAGGATGTTAGAGATGTTTAAAAAGGTCTTAAGATCACGCTCTTTCGACCCCTCACTTGCAAGTTTTAAATGGCATTGGTATCTTAATTAAATTAAGATGCGGTATGAAAATAAGTCAGAAAAGTAGAGCAATATTCGTTGGCTCACTCACTGTATTCTGTGATTTGAGATAACCATAGAAATTGTTAGACCCAGGATCCCTGGATGGCTGAGGTAGGTACCTTAGGCCAAGTATGACCCTCGCTCCAACATCAGGGAAAGGAAGGTCACCTTCTTAGATAGCCCCCCTTACCCCCTCGGTAGCTTGGCACAAGCAGCCAGGCTTATCTTCAAGGCAAATGTGTAAAGTATTCTCAACCACGCTCACAATAACCCAAGGATGACACCACAAATAGACTCCACACAAGTTTTATAAAACAAGTATAAACTTTGTGTAAAAGATGTACGATAAGACCACACGATATAAAACCAACATATGAGGTTGTGTAATATTTCTCCTGACTGGTTGTTAGACCAGCCAGCCCTTGTAAGTTCTGGCGATGTCAATGAGCACTTCTAAACATTCTCCTCTACTTCTAATCACATGTCATACAGCTAGAATCAGGTACTTTTGCAATGTAAAAATACTGTAATGCGTAACAAAGCAACCAGACACTCTGCAATGAAAAGAATGCAATGCGTACCGCAACAATCAGGCACTTTGCAAGATAAAACAATGCAATGCGTAATCCAACCACTAAATATGTTGTTCTGCAATAATGAGGCAATCAGGTAAATCGGTGTGCAGGAATAATGCAATGCGCAATACACTAATCGGGTAGTTCGTTATGCAGGAACAAGGTAAAGCGTCATACGACAATAAAGTAGTTTGTTATACAGAAATGTTGCAGGGTGTGATATCTCAGTCAAGTACTCCGCTCTCAGAAATGGAATACTACATAGTACACTCAGGCCCTGATCACGGGCCTTAGGCGGTCTCTCCATCTCCTCTTCTGACCTCCAATCAGCCTCTCACAGATGCCACCAACACAGTACGGTGTAATTAGAAAGTGCAGCTTCGCACTCCAGCCCCTGTACTGCCACTCCCTTTGGCAATACGGGTCGCAATACGAGCTGAAGCAGAGGCTCACGCTGCTTACACAAGAGAGAGGCAGAGAGCGTCTACCTCCGAGCCCGCGCCTGCCCCAGGAGTCAACACATGTTACCTGGGGGACCCGAACCCACTCTCCTCTCATCGTCCAGAGGCTGGGCCTCTAAGCAGCTTTGTGAAATGGCGACAGTGGCTTGGGCCGGCAACACAGCTCCTCCAGGACTGCCGTTCCAGGCTGCTCCACTTTACGAAGATCTCATTCTGCCACAAAGCACATGCACACAGTGTCGCTGATCCTTCCTTCACTCCAGGTTGCACGATCGCTGGGCATTCTACACACAGGTCTCAGGCTGCAAGAAGATCACCGCACAGCGTCACTGAGACTCACTTTACTCCGGTGCACACAACAACACGGCAAATTATCACGAAAGTCTCCCGGTGCACAACGCACCCCCACACAGTGGCGATGAGACTCGCATGGATTCCAGTGCACACGATAACAAGGCAAATCCTCACGAAGGTCTCACAGTGCACAACGCTCACAGCATGGATGAGACTCACTTGGATTCCGGTGCACACAATAACAAGGTAAATACTCCCGAAGGTCTCACAGTGCCCCACGCACACACTCACAGCGTCGATAAGACTCACAGGTTGATCCCTGGAAAAATCCTCACAACGGGGTTCAGGTTGCACAAAGTACACGCACACCGCACTGCTTAGATTCCAGGTGCCCCTGATCACAGGCCAATCCTCCTGAAAGTCTCAGTGCTGCACAAAGCACACGCACACAGCACCACTGAGACTCATTTGGACACCAGGCACCTACGATCACATGCAGTTCTTATGAGGTTCTCAGACTGCAACGGGCACGCTCCCACAGCGCTGCGCTGAGACTCTCCTGGAAACTTTTATGTTCCTGTGTTTCCAAACAGGGAGCCAGCTCACCTCAGGCCATTGGGGATAGTTACTTCAGGACACAGCACATTGCAAAGTCCTTCAAGCAGGGGGACACAGCACACAGCAAAGTCCCTTTAGCCTTTCCTTGGTTGAAACTGCAAACTGCAGACCAGCCCCAGACCACACAGTAAGAGCAGTCCTATCCTTCAGTCTCTTCAGTTATTTCCTCCTTGGCAAAGGTCCTCTTGACCACGAAGTAGCTCCAGTCTTGTCCACACTTGATCAAGCCTTTCTCCATAGTGCAGGGGCTTCAGCCCTCATAGTTCTTTTTGTTTTTTTGCATTACCCATCCCAGATTTATTAAATAAATACCACACAGTTCAGTATTACACCAGCTATTCACAATTGCAAACATTGATAAAAAAAAATTTTTAATTTAATTTATTTAAAGCTTTTTTTGTGTAATACAACCTTGAGTTTCAGTTTATTTGATTTAGTTCTCTACTGAGAACAACACATTTCATTTAAAACAATTACTATTACTATAGACATAAAACAATCAATACAAATAAAGTATTTTAAAAATGTAAACAAATGATGACATACAAATTTGTCTGGGGAAAATGTAAAAGCGTGATCAGATTTTGCACAGATGAGGTGTTATATCTACATTGTATGGGTTTTAAATAGCGCCGTCTAGCCTCAACCATTATCGGGTTTGGGCATACCGACAATACATGCTTCAAATTTTGCACACCACTATTGCAGAGATCTCCATTGCTGGTAACCTGTTCTTTATGAGACCATTTAGAAGTCAGTGAATTAAAAGAGAATAACCCAAGCAGCAATAAAATTATACACCGTCCAATTCAATGCCTTAAGGAGAACGAATATATTGTTGAGCTTGTTTGTATAGAATGGCTTCTGCATAATGTTCATAATGGTGTCAGTTGGAACAGTGCAAAATGTCCAGTTCATAACTGATCCTTGGCGTCAGATGTTTCAGAAAGAGCTTAATTTGGGCAGCAGTCCATGATTTCAAAAGTGCAATTGTGCAATTAGATAATTTAAAAGCAATCTTCAAGTTCCGGCTTAGAGTATGTTTTGTGGATTCAGGCTCGAATGTCTCTTTTTTTGTAAGAATCTTAAAGTGCCTTGGCCTGCGTGTAGAAGATTGTACCATCTTAGTAAGTTAGTGATCCCTCTGGCAAAAGAACTGACCAAGGAACATTCTAAATGCAGAGCTTGTGCAAGGACAGCATTTTGTACCTTAGCCAGTTCACAGAGAATTTTCCCTTCTTTTGTTTGAATTTGATGCCACAGGGCAATTGGAATATATTCCAGAGCATACAATAAAATTGGGGGAATCTTAGAGCTGTAAACCTGTAGTAAGGAATGGAAGTGTTGTTGCCCAGAAGAAAAGTATAATCTTTGGAGTGCACCCACTTGAATATCTGCTTTTCGATTTAAAAGCTGTAGGTGTGTCAAGGGCGTTCCTTAAACTAGTAATACCACACAGGAGCCGAATGACGCTAAGTTCCAATGCCCTTCTTAGAAACTTCCTGCTAGGTACTTAGTATTCCATCGCAGGTAAGTACCAAGGGAGGAAAGGGGTTGGGGACAGAGAAGAGACTGCTCCAAAACACCGCCGGTTCTGCTTCATCTTCATCTTCTTCTTCTTCTTTACTTTACAGGCTACAACATTCACACTAGTCAAATATTATTGTTTATTTTAACTTACTTTTATTTTTAGCATTAGATTACTTATCTTACCAGGAAGTAGTTATGAGCTTGCTTCTCTTCTTACTTCTCATATGTTTCTTTAATGTAGTATTAAGAGAAGTCTTCACTCAAATTCTCTTGTTCTTTCTTTCACAGGCTCCTCTACTTCTGACTCTGCTCTGTTATGGTGCAAGAAAATAAGGTAGGTACATATGTCCTTATTGTACTATAATATCTACTTTACTTGTCCTCAAACCTTTACTCACTAGAACAAGTTGAATTTGTGCTGTGTATTGGGTTTCTGGAGTTATTTACGAAGTCTTCCGTCTGATACAGAAAGCTTTGAGTCACAGCTCTTCCTAATTAGTTCATTTTGAATTGGATGTACTTGTGACTCTTCTTCCAGTTCTTAAAATGATTTATGGAGGAATGCGGCAGGGTGAAGGATTATACCCGCGTTATTCCTTTCCTGGACTTCTAAGATTCACGTTGGCACCCTAAGAGATTAGCCAGTGTTTAGTATTTCAGCCTTTGGTATATTTAATGCGGTACGAAGAGGCTTCACGCTCGCCTTAATCTTTTATGCCTTGAATATTCAAATGCGGCACATAGGAAAACCGTGCCCACGCTTATATTTATTTAAATCTGCTAAATTCTGCTTTAAGGATTACACGCAGCTCCAAATAATCATGCTCATGTTAAACTGGGTGTCATTTAGTTCTAACGCGAAACGGAGGAGAACGGTGCCCGCGTTTGGTGATTTATTTTGTTATTGCTACTTGGGCTGACAGGATTATTGTTTCGAAAAGCTTCCAGCAGACGCTGCGTGTTGAAGGGTCACGCCCACGTTAATACATCCCTGCTAAAACCTGAGACGGAGGTTGGGGGTAGTTGAGCGATTGCATCGCTTTTAGCCGTTTTACTGTGTCGAAGCGCGCTGATCACAAGCGCTTTTTAAACTTGTGCTGCATTGGTGTAAGCCGCGTTGATTGCTAGCGCCGGTAATATTCCCCCATCATTGCTGCTTTAATTTAATTTTGTTTTAGCTTGACTCTGCGCTGATTGCTAGCGCGTTAGTATTTCGCCACTCGCTGCCCTTACCTGTTCGTGTTTACATGCCCTGTGCCCCCTTTTTCTCCATTTATTTCCTACACCTGAGGCGGAAGCAGGGTGTTTTCTGGATCTATCGATTCCTGCTGATCTTTCTTGCATTCCTCTGTCCGGTGGCATTGTATTGCGCTACATTATTTCCTGTTCCCATACCTGTACGGCAGACTAAGTGCAGCAGGGGCATTGTGGGACGTGTAGGCTTGTAGGCTGCATACACCACCAGCGGCCATCATAGGAGGAGCCAGGCACGCTGGTCGGCGGTCCAGTGGTGCGGGCTTCCTCACTTCCCCTGCTCAGCTATATAATTAGAGGCCTTCTTCTCCGCGTAGCGGACGCGTAAGCGGGCGCCTTCATCGCGCCGAAGAGTTGCCTAAGAGAAGCCAGTCCGCGCCCAGCCGCGCCTACCGTGCCCATAACCAATTTTCCGGTAAAATGGCCAGGAATGTAATCACGTATAACTCCTTTGCTCTGCATAAGTTAAGAAAGGTCTCTAACCCCAAATGCCTGCACTGCACCCGCCCCTTAGATGCTTCACGTAAGTGCGCATATTGTAATTGGCAATTACCAGGAAAAACCTTAAAGAGAATCCCCACCCACAGGACATGGAAGATGTTCCTTCTCAATTGCAGATCACTACCCAAACACCACACCGAGCTGGCCCTTCTAATAGAGGAGTACAACCCTGATGTACTCTTCCTGACGGAGACTTGGCTCCATATAGAAGCTGACCCAGCTACTGTTTGGGCAACCCCACAAGGATACACAATCAAGAGACTCGATCGTAATAAGGGTAGAGGAGGTGGTCTGGCTATCATTTACAGAGAAAGATTTAAATGCCGTCTGACACCTACATCTGTACCAGCTTGCGAAAGCCTGTTGTTTTCATTAGAGCTATCTTCTACAGATTCCTTCACGGGCCTCTTGATCTATCGACCACCCGGATCGCCAGGTCAATTTACCTCAAACTTAGCAGACTTAGCTGCTAACTTAGCGATCACATTGGCTAATTTCACCGTCTTGGGTGACTTAAACCTTCATTTAGACAATCAACTTGACTCAGCAGCCAACAGCCTTCGGCTGAGCCTTCCAGCAATTGACCTGATTCAAAAGGGGTTCCTCTTGACACACGTTAAAGGTCACCTCTTGGACCACGTGTTCAGTAATCTTGATGCCCTAAAAACTGAACCCCCTATTCCTCTACCCTGGATGGATCACCACTTGTTACCCATTAACTGGGTCACTGGGAGCTCCCCCCCTGTACAAGAACCCAAAAGACACCTGGGTAGGAAGTGGTCCAAACTTCCCTCCATTAAGTGGGAATCCATGCTTGCGGCAAGCAAGTTTCCGAGGTCCTCTAACCCTGACATAGCTAGTGCCAATTTTGATAATTGGATTGACAACTCCCTTGATTTAGCTCTGCCGAAGGAAGCTCTTCATTGTATAAAAAGGCAAAAAGTAGCTCCCTGGTACACCCCTAGACTAAGGGATATGAAATTATCATGCCTCAAATTAGAAAGGATCTGGAGACAAGATCGGATACAGGGAAAAAAGGCAGATTATAGAGCCGCCATTAGACTCTATAAAACTGAAATTAAGGCAACTCAAGCCCAGTTTTATTAATCAAAAAGCCGCCAATGCCCCTAAGGAAATCTTTCGGATAGCGAAGTCTTTGATCCCCCCCCCTCGGAGCAAATACCACTAGATCGGGCGCTTGCTCGCTGCAATAACTTAGCAACTTTTTTTTATCAAAAAATTCAGACCATTTATTCCTCTTTTATTTCTGATCCGACCGTCCTTGAGGCCGAGATAGTAGCAAGCCCCAATACACCCCCTTCCTGTATTCTAGAAAAATGTACCCTAATAGATCCAGTCTTGTTAGACAAAATAATTTCTAAAGTCACCTCAGGCTCCCCCAAGGACCCTGCACCGCCACAAGTCCTTACCTTGGCTATTGAGTTAATTCGCCCAGCCATTTTGGACATTCTAAATTCCTCTATCACCTCAAGCACCGTCCCAAAGTCCTGGAAATGTGCAATGGTTAGGGCCTTGCTAAAAAAAACTCATTTAGATCAGAATAATTTAGCTAATTTTCGTCCCATCTCTCTGTTGCCATGGATGAGTAAGGTGCTGGAGAGGCACATTAATAACATCCTAGTGGAACATCTTGAATCCAATGACTTTTTATGTGCCTCTCAAACTGGATTCCGTCCCCAACATGGGACAACGACAGCTTTATTAGCAGTGACTGAGGAGGCCAGAACAGTTTTGGACCAGGGAGGAAAAGCGGCCATCATACTACTAGATCTCAGCGTCGCGTTCGACACGGTTAACCATGCCACTTTATTACACCGTCTGAGTGGCATGGGAGTGTCGGGCTCGGCACTGTTATGGCTCACCTCCTTCCTAGAGGAACGCTTCTTCCAAGTTTTTGAAGGGGAAGCTACCTCCGCCAAACAGCCACTCAGCTGTGGGGTGCCTCAGGGCTCTGCCCTGAGCCCCACACTTTTTAATGTCTATATGAGGCCCCTTGCACAGATCGTCCATCCATTTGGCGTCCGTATTGTCACCTATGCAGACGACACTCAGCTTGTGGTATCTTTGAACAATGCTGAGGGGTCGTCTAGCACTCTGAGCCCATGTCTTGAGGCTGTTGCCAGATGGATGGAACTTTCCTGTCTTAGATTAAACGGGGAAAAGACGGAAGTCATGCTGTTGGGTAAACCCTCACCTACCATCTTGACCCCCATCTGGCCTTCCTGTCTAGGTCCCCCTCCTCCCCCCAAACCCCAGATAAAGAGCCTGGGAGTTTGGCTAGACAGTTCACTTGATTTCACTGTCCAGGCTACTAAGACTTCTGCCACGTGCTTCGGACTTATGAGAATGCTCCAGAAGGTTCTCCCTCCATTGCCGTTCCAGGCGAGGAGAGTCATGGTCCAGGCCCTGATTCTCTCACGCCTGGACTACGGCAATGCACTTTACCTTGGAGCCCCCCTTGCTACAATTACCAACCTCCAGGTTACTCAAAATTATGCGGCCAGACTACTTTTTCAGATTCCTCGTTGGCAGTCGGCCAAACCTGCCCTGAAGAAGTTGCATTGGCTCCCGGTAGCGTCCAGGATACAATTTAAATCTATGTGCCTGGTCCAGAAGGCTCTTCGTAAGTCAGGTCCATCCATCATGCTCCCCTTGGTCACTCCATACTTCCCTTCTAGAGCTCTCCTCTCCAGTGTGCTACATCTGGCCACCACCGCAAAAGTAAAAAAATCCCGCTGGGGTGGTCGCTCTTTTTCGCACAACGCTGCAAGGTTGTGGAACGTTCTCCCATTGGTCTTGAGAGAAAATAACAACCTGACAGCTTTTAGAAAGCTATTAAAAACGCATTTGATTGCAAGAGCTTAGCGCCCTGCCCATGCAACCTGAATGGTTCTAGCTAAAGCGCTGCGAGGCCTCAGGGTAGTTATGCGCTATATAAGTTTAATTTTCATTTCATTCATTTCATTTCACGTCCGGTTCATTCAGAGGCTTCTCACCAATGCCTGAACTGAAGTTTATGGGAAATGGTATTATATAAGTATAACTATTAAAAGAGCATTTCCTTTTGCCTCTGTCCATTTTCTTTGTTTTTTGAATGCTTGATGAGGACCTATGAGTTTAACGTTATACTCAAGAATATTATCACTGAAATTCTAATATGATTCTCTAGTTATAAAACACTAACCTTAGTTCTGTGAAACAAAATGTACCGGCGAAACTAACCCCGTTATTTTCGTGACTACCCTGACTAACTTCCACAACGCTTGAGGAACAGGTGCTCTTCCAGGTAATTCGTCAGTGAAGTGCGCAGTAGAATGTTGAAGCACACCTCACCAGGCTGTAATTACCTAAAAGACTAGGGGCCAGATGTAGGTGTCTAAATACCAGTCGGAAACGGCCGAAAATACAGATTTTCGGCCGTTTCCGACCGGTATTTGGACATTGGTATGTAGGGCTTTGAAAAACATACAAATTCGGTAATTTTACCGAATAGGTAATTTTACAGATTCGGTAAAATTACCGATCGGTAAAATTACCGAATCTGTATTTTCTTATGTAGGTAGCACTTTAAACATTGCTACAGGGCCTTTAGATTTCGTTATTTACCATGGAATACTATTCCATGGTAAATAACGAATTCCAGTGTACATGCACATCTGTGCATGTACACCTGTGCCATGTGGCACACAGACATGCCCTAAGGGCATGTCTGTGTGTCACATGGCACACAAGCCAGGAACAGGGGTGCAACAGGGTGTCAAAGTGACACCCTGTCACCCTTGCAAATTCAGTAATTTTACCGATTCTGTAATTACAGAATCGGTATTTCCCATTGATTCCTATGGGCTTCAAAGCCCATAGGAATCAATGGGCAATACCGATTCGGTATTTACAGAATCGGTAAATACCGAATCTTAACGATTCGGTATTTACAGATTCTGAAATACCTACATCTCCCCCCTTCATATTTACCACTTCTTAAATACCGAATCGGTAAAATTCGGTATTTAAGAAGTGGTAAATAAGAATTACCTACATCGGGCCCCTAGACTGCTAAACAGCGGTGTGCTGTTGCAGTGTCAGAATGTTGGTAGCCATGTTGGAGTTTCTGCAATGCCAACTAGCGTTCCAGTTTAAGGGATTAACTGCCCTTTGGTTTGCAGTTTGTAATGAGAAAATAGTAGCCACAGTTGAGGTAGAACGAGGAAACCTCCTGTGAGTCCTGACAAGGTGGTTAGAGTTTCCTAGTGATTGATTAAACTTCTGCCCCAAGTAGGTATATTCTTTTACCACTTCTAGCATTTCTCATCCTAGTGTCCAGTTGTAAATGTGTAATGTTTTCTCCCTCTAAAAGAGACTATTTTCGTTTTAGGTATATTTGGAACCAGGACATTTTCTTTTGTATATTTTGTTAGTACATCTATGTTCCTTTGCAATCCGAAAGGGGTAAGATCAAAAATTACAACGTCGTCGGCTTACATCATGGTGTGTATGTTATATGATGCTATCTTCGGGGGGGCAATGTATAACCTGTAGAAAACTGTCTGGAAGATCACTAAGGTATAATGAAAAAAGGAGGGGAGCCAGAAGGCAGCCGTGCCTGAGACTGTTTGATGTTGCCATTCGGCTGGTTAGTCCCTTTTCGTGTCCCAGTTGTACCTGGCACCAAGTTTCAGAGTGTAATGAAATAAGGTAGAGAAGAGTTTCCGGGATTCCCAGGTTTCTGAGGGTCTACCAGAGTGTTGGTCTGTCCACTCTATCAAATGTGGTTGAAAATTCAACAAAGACTGCATAAATGACTTGCGATTTTTGAACTACGTATTTGTCGATGATAGTCTGTAGAACCGCTATGTTGTCCGTTACTGAATGTTTCTGCCTGAACCCTGCCTGATTTAGAGGGATCACTCCAGAGGAAAAAGCCCAATCTTTGAGATGGTCCAGGATGCTTGCTGCCAAGATTGTGGCCAACAGAGCAATCTGTCTGTAGTTTCCTGGACACAGCGGGGATCCTTTCTTATAGATAGGGATAACTATACTCCCCTTCCTTGTGCAATACAAAAATAAAAAGCAAATTAGTAAAGAATACAAAACAGAGACCGTCTGAATAGGATACCCACTCAAGCAGGAAAAATAATACAGAGTATGTAGCTGCAGCTTATTTCAACAGTGCCTTCCAATTACGATATGCCCTCACATTGTATAGAAAATCACCTGGATATCACGTGGGCCCAAAACAATCCTACATAAAGCAGCCTGTAGGCATTTACCTCACACATTACCCCATTGTGTGGACTATGCTCTAGGTGCCGCCCTCCCCCCTGGGGGAGCACAGCAAGCAACATTTTCGGCCCTTTCCTCCGCTGCCATCAACAGCTGCTCAACATGTAATGAATTACCTATCTTCAATGTAAGTGTCCAGCTGGTTCTCCCCCTGTTGCTTTAGGGCTAAGTATGTTCTGTACAGTTCCCAGAAATGTTTGGGGCAGTTACACGGGGGAATAAGTTCACTGTAACTTTCCGTCTGGGTAGAGCAATATGGCATATCTCTCGACCAGCATGCAATGGCAGGAGATGGGCCCCGGGACCAACATGTGGCCACTCTGCTTCTGGCCATCAACAGCGCCATGTCAACTAGACGTCTAATTATTTTGGGTAGATGTTTGGAGAATCCCAATAGGGAGCCGAGGATGTCCGAGTTCAGCTTCAGACGGTTGATCTTCATCCAGTCGGCGACGGCCTTCATTCCTTCATGGAGGTTGGCTTTGGCGGTGATGGGGTCCTTGGTGAGGGAGAGGATCAGTTGAGTGTCGTTGGCATAGGAGATTATGTTGAGGTCGTGCTGTTGGGCGACGTGTGCGAGCGGGCCATGTAAATCTTGAACAGTGTCGGGCTGAGGGAGGATCCTTGGGGTACGCCGCAGAGGGAGGCGGACGCTCTGGGTTTTGCCTGAGAGGAAGGAGGTAGTCCATTCCAGAGCCTTGTCTCGGATCCCTGCAGCGTGGAGGCATGCGCCTAGTGTTCGGTGGCAGGCGGTGTCGAAGGCGGCAGAGAGGTCTAGGAGGAGGAGTGCTTCAGTCTTCCCGTTGTCTAGCAGGGTCCTGATGTCATCGTGGTGGCGATGAGGGCGGTCTCGGTGCTGCGGTTGCTGCGGAACCCTGACTGGGAAAGGTCCAGGATTCTGTTCTCTTCGAGATCCAGCATCTGAGGTTGTGGGCTGCGACGTCGGTGTTGGAGGGTTCGGTGGGTGGGCTGCGAGCGAGGTTTGCATGTAGTTGGTCTTTGGTGATTTTGCTCCCTCGGCGGTGGGGGATCTGTTGGGTGCGGTGGTGTGTGGTGGGTTTCTGGAAGGGTAAGTGGATGCAGCGGTGGTCAGTCCAGAGGAGTTTGGTGGTGTGGCTGACGGAAACGTGCGGTCTTGAGGAGAAGACAGGGTCGAGTGTGTGGCAGGCAGAGTGGGTGGGCTTGTGATGAGTTGCCTCAGTCCGAGGTTGGCGAGGTTGTTGATCAGGGTGGTGGAGTTGCTGTCGTTGTTGTTCCCAAGGTGAAAGTTCAGGTCTCCGAATAGGATGTAGACGGTGGAGGTCAGGGCGTGCATGCTGATGAAGTCGGCGATGGAGTCGCTGAACTGGGGGCAGGGTCCGGGGGGTCGAGGGTGGAGTTGGGGTCAGTGTGGATCTGGAAATGCAAGTGTTCGGCGGTGCTGAGCGCGTCGTTGGTGCTAGTCGAGACCCTGATGCTGTTCTTGTGGGCGATGGCCATTTCTCCTCCGACAGCGTTGGTGCGGTCTCTGCGGGTGATCTTGCAGCCGTCTGGGATGGCTATGGCGATGTCGGGTGCAGAGGAGTTGTTCAACCAGTACTCTGTCAGGAAGGCGACGTCAGGGGAGGTTGTGTTGAGCAGGTCCCAGAGCTCGACGGTGTGTTTGCGTGCGGAGCGAGTGTTCAGTAGTATGCATCGGAGGTGGTTGAGGTCTTACTTGGCGAGTGGTTTGGCGGCTCTGTGGCTGGTGTAGCTGCAGTTCTGGCAGGTGAAAGGACCGTGTGTGCGTTTTGGGACGGCCTTGAAGCAGTTGTAGGTCTGTCCGGGGTTGATAGC
The DNA here is from genome assembly GCF_964261635.1 of Lissotriton helveticus. Taxonomy (NCBI): domain Eukaryota; kingdom Metazoa; phylum Chordata; class Amphibia; order Caudata; family Salamandridae; genus Lissotriton; species Lissotriton helveticus. The sequence continues at coordinate 1,596,540,953 of NC_136061.1, forward strand.
GTGCAGAGTGCTGGCGTCGTAGTGGCGGTGGTCGTCGTGGTCGGTGCGGGGGCCAGGGGTTCTAGCTCTGGGCGCGGTCCAGGTGCGGACGGGCACAGACGGGCTTGCCGAGGCACCAGCATTGTGACCGCGCAGCGGCCGGCATGTGGGGGGAGGTGGGAGTGAGGAGCATCTGGGAGGCGGGGGCAGCGAATGGGCAGTCAGGGGGGCGGAGCCGCAGGGGACGCAGCGGCGTGGGCAGTGAGGGGCAACGAAGTAAACAGAAGGCAAAAGGGCTTAACAATTGAGGGGGAAACGAGTGGCACAGAGGGCAGAAAGGCAACACAAGGGCAAAAAGGTCACAAGAATACAGGGGGAAACGAGTGGCACAGAGGCTGAAAGCGCCCAAGAAAGGGCAGAAAAGGTCACAAAAAACGGGGGGAAATGAGTGGCACAGAGGCACAAAGGTCACAAGAAAGGGCAAAAAAGTCACAAAAACAGGGTAAAACGAGTGGCACAGAGGCACAAAGGTCCCAAGAAAGGGCAGAAAAGGTCACAAAAAATGGGGGGAAACGAGTGGCACAGAGGCACAAAGGTCACAAGAAAGGGCAGAAAGGTCACAAAAAACATGGGGAAACGAGTGCCACAGAGGCACAAAGGTCACAAGAAAGGGCAGAAAGGTCACAAAAAACAGGAGGAAAAGAGTGGCACAAAGGCAGAGAGGTCACAAGAAAGGGCAGAGAGGTCACAAAAAACGGGGGGAAACGAGTGGCACAGAGGCACAAAGGTCACAAGAAAGGGCAGAAAGGTAAAAAAAACGGGGGGGAACGAGTGGCACAGAGGCAGAGAGCTCACAAGAAAGGGCAGAAAGGTCACAAAAAAACATGGGGAGAAACGAGTGGCACAGAGGCAGAGAGGTCACAAGAAAGGGCGAAAAGGTCACAAAAAACAGGGGGAAATGAGTGGCACAAAGGTCACAAGAAAGGGCAGAAAGGTCACAAAAAACGGGGGGAAACGTGTGGCACAGAAGGCAAAAAGGTCACAGAAATGCAGGGGCAGCTAAGCAACAGAAGGCAAAAATGGGCAGAGAGACAAGGGGGCCTCGGGGGGAGCAGAAGGAAAAAACGGGCAGAGAGACGCAGGGCAGCGAGGGGAGCAGAAGGGAAACCGGGCAGAGAGACATGGGGGCAGCGAGGGGAACAGAGGGAGAGAATGGGCACAGACCACGTACAGGCAGCGGGGGAGACAGACAACAGCAGTCACAGACACAACAATGAAGATGCAGTCACTACAACGGGAGCAATGAAAGAAAATACAGGCAATACAGTGGAGGATGAGCAAACCTACGGCCTACCACTGGCCACCAGGGATGAGGCGCAGGTGGTAGCCTGCGGGTGGAGGAGGGCCTCGAACTTCCTCAGCAGCGGCAGCTGGGGCAGGGACACACAGGCTGTGGTGTGAGGAGGGGAAGCAACCTACCTGGATGGGGCAAGGGTCGCTCTCCTCACCCGGCAGTGGCCGACCTATATGAGGGGAGGAGTAGCTGGGAGGTGGGGGCAGCGAATGGGCAGTCAGGGGGCGGGGACACAGGGGGCGCAGTGGCGAGGGGCAACGAAGGAAACAAAAGGCCAAGGGCACAACAATTGAGGGGAAACGAGTAGCACAGAAGGCAAAAAGGTCCCAAGAAAGGGCAGAAAGGTCACAAAAAACGGGGGGAAACGAGTGGCACAGAGGCTGAAAGGTCCCAAGAAAGGGCAGAAAAGGTCACAAGAAAACGGGGGGAAATGAGTGGCAAAGAGGCACAAAGGTCACAAGAAAGGGCAGAAAAGTCCACAAAAAATGTGGGGAAACGAGTGGCACAGAGGCTGAAAGGTCTCAAGAAAGGGCAGAAAAGGTCACAAGAAAACGGCGGGAAACGAGTGGCACTGAGGGCACAAAGGTCACAAGAAAGGGCAGAAAGGTCACCAAAAAACGGGGGAAACAAGTGGCACAGAGGCAAAAAGGGCCCAAGAAAGGGCAGAAAGGTCACAAAAAAACAAGGTTAACGAGTGGCAGAGAGGCACAAAGGTCACAAGAAAGGGCAGAAAGGTCACAAAAAACATGGGGAAACGATTGCCACAGAGGCACAAAGGTCACAAGAAAGGTCAGAAAGGTCCCAAAAAACAAGGGGGAAAAGAGTGGCACAAAGGCAGAGAGGTCACAAGAAATGGCAGAAAGGTTACAAAAAAACGGGGGAAACAAGTGGCACAGAGGCACAAAGGTCACAAGAAAGGACAGAAAGGTCACAAAAAACGGGGGGAAATGAGTGGCACAGAGGTCACAAGAAAGGGCAGAAAGGTCACAAAAAAACGGGGGGAAACAAGTGGCCCAGAGGCAGAGAGGTTACAAGAAAGGGCATAAAAGTCACAAAAAATGGGGGGAAACGAGTGGCACAGAGGCAGAAAGGTCACAAGAAAGGGCATAAAGGTCACAAAAAACAGGGGGAAATGAGTGGCACAAAGGTCACAAGAAAGGGCAGAAAGTTCACAAAAAACGGGGGGAAACGAGTGGCACAGAAGGCAAAAAGGTCACAGAAATGAAGGGGCAGCTAAGTAACAGAAGGCAAAAATGGGCAGAAAGACAAGGGGGCCGCGAGCGGAGCAGAAGAAAAAGCCGGGCAGAGAGACACTTGGGCAGTGAGGGGAACAGAGGGAGGAACGGGCACAGACCACATACAGGCAGTGGGGGAGACTGACAACAGCAGTCACAGACACAACAATGAAGATGCAGTCACTACAACGGGAGCAATGAAAGAAAAAACAGGCAATACAATGGAAGATGAACAAGCCTACGGCCTACCACTTGCCACCAGGGATGAGGCGCAGGTGGTAGCCTGTGGGTGGAGGAGGGCCTCGAACTTCCTCAGCAGCGGCAGCTGGGGAGTGGACTCATAGACTGTGGTGTGAGGAGCGGGAGCAACCTACCTGGATGGGGCAAGGGTCGCTCTCCTCACCGCACAGCGGCCGACCTATATGGGGAGGTGGGAGGGAGGAGCAGCTGGGATGTGGGAGGTGGGGGCAGCGAATGGGCAGTCAGGGGGGCGGGGACACAGGGGACGCAGCGGCGAGGGGCAACGAAGGAAACAGAAGGCCAAGGGCACAACAATTGAGGGGGAAACGAGTGGCACAGAAGGCAAAAAGGTCCCAAGAATTGGCAGAAAGGTCACAAAAAACGGGGGGAAACGAGTGGCACAGAGGCTGAAAGGTCCCTAGAAAGGGCAGAAAGGTAAAAAAAATGGGGGAAACGAGTGGCACAGAGGCTGAAAGGTCCCAAGAAAGGGCAGAAGAGGTCACAAAAAAACAGGGGGAAATGAGTGGCACAGAGGCACAAAGGTCACAATAAAGGGCAGAAAAGTCACAAAAAACGGCGGGAAACGAGTGGCACAGAGGGCACAAAGGTCACAAGAAAGGGCAGAAAGGTCACAAAAAATGGGGGGAAATGAGTGGCACAGAGGCACAAAGGTTATGTTATGTTAAGCCTATTTATTAGGCGCACAGATGCTCCAGCGAAGGAGCGTCCTGGCGCCCGCCAAGGTAGCAACACAACACAACAGAACAAGAAAAAGAGAAAGTCCATAGCAACTAAGGAAACAAAAAAGTTTTTACAGCCCGCCGAAAGGAGAGCAGATCCCCAAGGGCACGAATCTCAAAGGGAAGGGAATTCCATAACACGGCGGCACGCACTTGAAAGGAGCGGCCGCCGGCCCGGCAGCGCTTAAACCGGGGGACAACAGCAAGTTCCAGGTCAGAGGATCTTAGAGCACGGCCTGGAATATAACGGGACAGAAGGTTAGAAAGAATCAGGGCAGGTGATCCCTTGATGATCTTATAAGCAACACAAAGGACCTTAAACTGGATCCTTCGAGCGATCGGAAGCCAGTGCAACGTGCGCAGAGTATTAGTTGTAGAGCAAAATCTAGGCAGGCCCACGACAGCTCTCGCCGCTGCGTTCTGTACACGCTGCAGGCGGGTGAGTTCAGCCTGATTTAGGCCCAATAATAGGGCGTTGGCATAATCGAGCCGCGACATCACAGTTGCCTGGAGAATGAGTTGCCTGGTGTTCGCATCGAAAAATTTGAGTACGGGTCGTAATCCCCGCAAGATGCCAAAACAACAGGCCGCCGTGCGCTTAGTATGGCATTCGAAGGAAAGAGATGGATCGAGCCACACCCCAAGATTTTTTACCTCAACTACCGGGATAGGTGTAGAGCCCAGGTCCGATGGCCACCACCTGTCACCCCAGAGTTCCGTGTGCTTGCCAAAGATCATAACCTCCGTCTTACTTGCGTTCAGCTGGAGACAGTTGGAAGTCATCCAGCTGGCGACCGCCCGAAGTCCATTCTGGAATCTGGGGGCATCCACATCCGCATCCCCGCTGATTGTACCCGCTAGCTGGGTGTCATCGGCATAGGACACCATAGTCATACCCCAATGCCTGACAACCTCAGCCAGTGGTCTCATATATAGGTTGAATAATGTGGGGCTCAGCGAGGAGCCCTGGGGGACCCCCAGTTCCAGAGGATGGAATTTGGACTGATGGGGCGGAACGGCCACGCAAAAAGAACGGTTGGCAAGAAAAGATCGGAACCACTGGAGTGCAAGACCGGTGACACCCGCTTCCTCCAAGCGCCGCAGAAGGATCGGGTGGGCCACGGTGTCAAAGGCGGCGCTCAGATCTAATAGCACCAACGCCGCCGTTTGACCCACGTCGAGCACGGAGCGCAAATGCTCCACCATATAAAGTAGAGCCGTCTCCGTGCTATGCCCTGCACGAAAACCATTCTGCGTCCTGTCCAAGATGTTAGCTTGTAGAAGGTGGTCAGAGAGGACAGAGTTGACATATGCCTCCGCAACTTTGGCAGGCCACGGGAGAAGGGAGATTGGGCGGTAATTCTCAGGTTTATCAGCATCCAGAGATGGTTTTTTAAGGATGGGGACAACTACCGCCTGTTTCCACTTCACTGGAACCACACCGGATGCTAAAGAGGTGTTAATCAAGGAGCAAACCGGTGGGAGGCCATTAGATGGTAGATCTCTAAACAAAGCTGGCCGAAGAGGATCAGCCGGAGATCCAGACTTGACCTGTTGGGCAAACTTACCAAAGTTTGCCGATGTTAATCTCGGGAAGGAATGTAACACATCCAAGGTAAGGGGCTTAAGAGGACTGCCGACAGAGGGTGCAGCCATAGGATAAGCTCTGTAGATGGCATGGACCTTTTCCAGAAAGAAAGCCACCAGAGTTTCACAATGAGCAATGGAACCCTGGTGAGTCGCGATCACTTTTTTGGTAATAAGATCTTTCAGGGCTTTAAAAATAGTTTTGGAGGGGTTAGTACTGGTCCGAAATTGTAGGGCATAAAATGCCGCACGGGTTCTGCACACTGCTCGATGGTAGAGTTTTACAGCAGCAGAGTACAAAGCTTTTTTATCGCTGGCATAAGCTTTGCGCCAAACCCGCTCGGCACGCCTACAGGTGTTTTTGAGCGCCCGCAACGAATCATCATACCAAGGACTCGGATCCCTAGACCCACACTTACACGAAACTATCGGAATAAGGGAGTCGAGGGCCCTAGTAACCCACTCACAAAAACGATCATAGCCCTCATCCACAGTGTCGGCTGAACCTAGCGGGTCAGAGGATAATAGATGGAAAAAATCCTCGAGTTTTAATTTAGACCAGCACCGTCTAGGAATTGAGCGGACCGCAGATTTGCGGTGCGGCTCAAACAGTGGACACTGGATGCGTACCAAATAGTGATCGGTCCAAGCCATGGGGGAAGGGGTAAGGATACTGGCTTCTGCTAAATTGGTAAAAAAAGGGTCTAAGATGTGACCACCAACATGGGTGGGCTGCGAGACCAGCTGGACTAACTGGAGCGCCTCGAGATCGGCAACAGAGCTATAAACTGCCGGTAAAGACATATTATCATAGTGGAGGTTTAAATCTCCAAGAATGGAAAAATTGGAACAGCCTGCAGCCAAGGAGCTAATAGCGTCTGGAAGGGCCTCCCTGAAAGCCACATCGCTACCAGGGGGGCGATAAATCAAAAGGCCTGTGAAAGCAAAGTTGGGCGTAACTGACATTTTAAACAGCACGCTTTCACAGCCTGAGATTTTTTGCCCTTGCCAGACACACGGGTAGCAAGTCTTGACCGCCAGCGCTAGTCCCCCTCCTCTAGAAGCTCGGTTGAGGGTATAGACCGAGTACTCAGGCGGAAAGGCCAAGTTAATCACAGCCGTGTCGGTCTCCTGTAGCCAGGTCTCCGTCAGACAGAAAGCGTCCGGAGACTCCTTACCTATCAGGTCAAAGATATCTTGGTGGTTTTTAACCATAGACCTGACGTTCAGGTTCCATAGAGTGAAAGAAGGGCGGGAGCGGGTTTCGGCAATATCCAGAACATTGCTTAAGCAAGTAGTGGGGGTGGGAAGATCAAACATCCCGCAGGTACAGGAATAAGGTCCACATAGCGGCGCTACCCGAGGAGCATCACAACTCCTGTAGCTAAGCCCGATGGAAAGTAGGGCATCCCTAGAGTAGCGCGACATAATGTTACCCGCAGTGACCAGCGGAGAGGCCAGGGTCCTACCCCGTCCTGCACGTACTAGCGCGGACGGGCGCAGACGGCAGGACTCTGGCACGACTCCGGCCACGCGAGGGCACGCCCGCTGCCCGAACCCGCTGCGCTAAGGGAGGAGCTTCAAATAGGCGTCCCTCGCCGGCTCCTGCGCACTGAAGCGCACGTAGGGAGTGGCTCCTGATCAAACACCCACCCCGGTCCAAGATGGCGGCGACAGTGATTCCCCCCTCAGGCCCCGGACCCGCCAAGCGGCGGTGCTGAACAATTAAGATGCAGGTAAGGGGGTCCTTTAAAAACAGGGGAAAACGAACCAAAGAAAAATAAATACAAAACGGGATAATTAAAAGCAGTTTCGAAGGATATGCGCGAAGCGCTCCTGTAGCAATGCGCTACCTTGGCAAAACGAGGCTAGACTGGGGACTCGCCTCAAATAGGTGTCCCTCGCCGGTTCCTGCGCACTGAAGCGCACGTAGGGAGTGGCTCCTGATCAAACACCCACCCCGGTCCAAGATGGCGGCGACAGTGATTCCCCCCTCAGGCCCCGGACCCGCCCAAGCGGCGGTGCTGAACAATTAAGATGCAGGTAAGGGGGTCCTTTAAAAACATGGGAAAACGAACCAAAGAAAAATAAATACAAAACGGGATAATTAAAAGCAGTTTCGAAGGATATGCGCGAAGCGCTCCTGTAGCAATGCGCTACCTTGGCAAAACGAGGCTAGACTGGGGACTCGCCTCAAATAGGCGTTCCCTCGCCGGCTCCTGCGCACTGAAGCGCACGTAGGGAGTGGCTCCTGATCAAACACCCACCCCGGTCCAAGATGGCGGCGACAGTGATTCCCCCCTCAGGCCCCGGACCCGCCCAAGCGGCGGTGCTGAACAATTAAGATGCAGGTAAGGGGGTCCTTTAAAAACAGGGGAAAACGAACCAAAGAAAAATAAATACAAAACGGGATAATTAAAAGCAGTTTCGAAGGATATGCGCGAAGCGCTCCTGTAGCAATGCGCTGTCCCAAAAAACAGGAGGAAAAGAGTGGCACAAAGGTAGAGAGGTCACAAGAAAGGGCAGAAAGGTCACCAAAAAACGGGGGGAAACGAGTGGCACAGAGGCAGAGAGGTCACAAGAAAGGGCAGAAAAGTCACAAAAAAATGGGGGGAAACGAGTGGCACAGAGGCAGAAAGGTCACAAATAAGGGCAGAAAGGTCACAAAAAACAGGGGGAAATGAGTGGCACAAAGGTCACAAGAAAGGGCAGAAAGGTAAAAAAAAACGGGGGGAAACGTGTGGCACAGAAGGCAAAAAGGTCACAGAAATGCAGGGGCAGCTAAGCAACAGAAAAATGGGCAGAGAGACAAGGGGGCCTCGGGGGGAGCAGAAGGAAAAAACGGGCAGAGAGACACAGGGCAGCGAGGGGAGCAGAAGGGAAACCAGGCAGAGAGACATGGGGGCAGCGAGGGGAACAGAGGGAGAGAATGGGCACAGACCACGTACAGGCAGCGGGGGAGACAGACAACAGCAGTCACAGACACAACAATGAAGATGCAGTCACTACAACGGGAGCAATGAAAGAAAATACAGGCAATACAGTGGAGGATGAGCAAACCTACGGCCTACCACTGGCCACCAGGGATGAGGCGCAGGTGGTAGCCTGCGGGTGGAGGAGGGCCTCGAACTTCCTAAGCAGCGGCAGCTGGGGCAGGGACACACAGGCTGTGGTGTGAGGAGGGGGAGCAACCTACCTGGATGGGGCAAGGGTCGCTCTCCTCACCGCGCAGTGGCCGACCTATATGGGGAGGAGCAGCTGGGAGGTGGGGGCAGCGAATGGGCAGTCAGGGGGGCGGGGACACAGGGGACGCAGCAGCGAGGGGCAACGAAGGAAACAGAAGGCCAAGGGCACAACAATTGAGGGGGAAACGAGTTGCACAGAAGGCAAAAAGGTCCCAAGAAAGGGCAGAAAGGTCACAAAAAACAGGGGAAACGAGTGGCAAAGAGGCACAAAGGTCCCAAGAAAGGGCAGAAAAGTCCACAAAAAATGTGGGGAAATGAGTGGCACAGAGGCTGAAAGGTCCCAAGAAAGGGCAGAAAAGATCACAAGAAAACGGGGGAAAATGAGTGGCACAGAGGGCACAAAGATCACAAGAAAGGGCAGAAAGGTCACAAAAAAAGGGGGGAAACGAGTGGCACAGAGGCACAAAGGTCACAAGAAAGGGCAGAAAGGTCACAAAAAACATGGGGAAACGAGTGCCACAGAGGCACAAAGGTCACAAGAAAGGGCAGAAAGGTAAAAAAAAATGGGGGGGGGGACGAGTGGCACAGAGGCAGAGAGCTCACAAGAAAGGGCAGAAAGGTCACAAAAAAATGGGGGGAAACGAGTGGCACAGAGGCAGAGAGGTCACAAGAAAGGGCATAAAAGTCACAAAAAAATGGGGGGAAACGAGTGGCACAGAGGCAGAAAGGTCACAAAAAAAGGCTGAAAGGTCCCAAAAAACAGGAGGAAAAGAGTGGCACAAAGGCAGAGAGGTCACAAGAAAGGGCAGAAAGGTCACCAAAAAACGGGGGGGAAACTAGTGGCACAGAGGCACAAAGGTCACAAGAAAGGGCAGAAAGATCAAAAAAATGGGGGGGGACGAGTGGCACAGAGGCAGAGAGCTCACAAGAAAGGGCAGAAAGGTCACCAAAAAACGGGGGGAAACGAGTGGCACAGAGGCAGAGAGGTCACACGTAAGGGCAGAAAAGTCACAAAAAATGGGGGGAAACGAGTGGCACAGAGGCAGAAAGGTCACAAAAAAGGGCAGAAAGGTCACAAAAAACAGGGGGAAATGACTGGCACAAAGGTCAGAAGAAAGGGCAGAAAGGTCACAAAAAACGGGGGGAAACGTGTGGCACAGAAGGCAAAAAGGTCACAGAAATGCAGGGGCAGCTAAGCAACAGAAAAATGAGCAGAGAGACAAGGGGGCCTCGGGGGGAGCAGAAGGAAAAAAAGGGCAGAGAGACACAGGGCAGCGAGGGGAGCAGAAGGGAAACCGGGCAGAGAGACATGGGGGCAGCGAGGGGAACAGAGGGAGAGAATGGGCACAGACCACGTACAGGCAGCGGGGGAGACAGACAACAGCAGTCACAGACACAACAATGAAGATGCAGTCACTACATCGGGAGCAATGAAAGAAAATACAGGCAATACAGTGGAGGATGAGCAAACCTACGGCCTACCACTGGCCACCAGGGATGAGGCGCAGGTGGTAGCCTGCGGGTGGAGGAGGGCCTCGAACTTCCTCAGCAGCGGCAGCTGGGGCAGGGACACACAGGCTGTGGTGTGAGGAGGGGGAGCAACCTACCTGGATGGGGCAAGGGTCGCTCTCCTCACCGCGCAGTGGCTGACCTATATGGGGAGGAGCAGCTGGGAGGTGGGAGGTGGGGGCAGCGAATGGGCAGTCAGGGGGGCGGGGACACAGGGGATGCAGCGGCGAGGGGCAACAAAGGAAACAGAAGGCCAAGGGCTCAACAATTGAGGGGGAAACGAGTAGCACAGAAGGCAAAAAGGTCCCAAGAAAGGGCAGACAGGTAAAAAAAAACGGGGGGAAACGAGTGGCACAGAGGCTGAAAAGTCCCAAGAAAGGGCAGAAAGGTCACAAAAAACGGGGGAAAACGAGTGGCACAGAGGCAAAAAGGGCCCAAGAAAGGGCAGAAAGGTCACAAAAAAACAAGGTTAACGAGTGGCACAGAGGCACAAAGGTCACAAGAAAGGGCAGAAAGGTCACAAAAAATGGGGGGAAACGAGTGGCAGAGAGGCACAAAGGTCACAAGAAAGGGCAGAAAGGTCATAAAAAAAATGGGGAAACGAGTGCCACAGAGGCACAAAGTTCACAAGAAAGGGCAGAAAGGTCCCAAAAAACAAGGGAGAAAAGAGTGGCACAAAGGCAGAGAGGTCACAAGAAAGGGCAGAAAAGTCACAAAAAAACAGGGGGAAATGAATGGCATAGAGGTCACGAGAAAGGGCAGAAAGGCCACAAAAAAACGGTGGGAAACAAGTGGCCCAGAGGCAGAGAGGTCACAAGAAAGGGCAGAAAAGTCACACAAAAATGGGGGGAAACGAGTGGCACAGCGGCAGAAAGGTCACAAGAAAGGGCAGAAAGGTCACAAAAAACAGGTTGAAATGAGTGGCACAAAGGTCACAAGAAAGGGCAAAAAGGTCACAAAAACGGGGGGAAACGAGTGGCACAGAAGGCAAAAAGGTCACAGAAATGTAGGGGCAGCTAATCAACAGAAAAATGGGCAGAGAGATAAGGGGGCCTCGCGGGGAGCAGAAGGAAAAAACGGGCAGAGAGACACAGGGCAGCGAGGGGAGCAGAAGGGAAACCGGGCAGAGAGACATGGGGGCAGCGAGGGGAACAGAGGGAGAGAATGGGCACAGACCACGTACAGGCAGGGGGGAGACAGAAAACAGCAGTCACAGACACAACAATGAAGATGCAGTCACTACAACGGGAGCAATGAAAGAAAATATAGGCAATACAGTGGAGGATGAGCAAACCTACGGCCTACCACTGGCCACCAGGGATGAGGCGCAGGTGGTAGCCTGCGGGTGGAGGAGGGCCTCGAACTTCCTAAGCAGCGGCAGCTGGGGCAGGGACACAGGCTGTGGTCTGAGGAGGGGGAGCAACCTACCTGGATGGGGCAAGGGTCGCTCTCCTCACCGCGCAGTGGCCGACCTATATGTGGAGGAGCAACTGGGAGGTGGGGGCAGCGAATGGGCAGTCAGGGGGGCGGGGACACAGGGGATGCAGCGGCGAGGGGCAACAAAGGAAACAGAAGGCCAAGGGCACAACAATTGAGGGGGAAACGAGTGGCACAGAAGGCAAAAAGGTCCCAAGAAAGGGCAGAAAGGTCACAAAAAACGGGGGGAAACGAGTGGCACAGAGGCTGAAAGGTCCCAAGAAAGGGCAGAAAGGTCACAAAAAACGGGGGGAAACGAGTGGCACAGAGGCTGAAAGGTCCCAAGAAAGGGCAGAAAAGGTCACAAGAAAATGGGGAGAAATGAGTGTCAAAGAGGCACAAAGGTCACAAGAAAGTGCAGAAAAGTCCACAAAAAATGTGGGGAAACGAGTGGCACAGAGGCTGAAAGGTCCCAAGAAAGGGCAGAAAAGGTCACAAGAAAACGGCGGGAAACGAGTGGCACAGAGGGCACAAAGGTCACAAGAAAGGGCAGAAATGTCACAAAAAAGCGGGGGAAACGAGTGGCACAGAGGCAAAAAGGGCCCAAGAAAGGGCAGAAAGGTCACAAAAAAACAGGTTAACGAGTGGCACAGAGGCAGAAAGGTCACAAGGAAGGGCAGAAAGGTCACAAAAAAACATGGGGAAACGAGTGCCACAGAGGCACAAAGGTCACAATAAACGGCAGAAAGGTCCCAAAAAACAAGGGGGAAAATAATGGCACAAAGGCAGAGAGGTCACAAGAAAGGGCAGAAAGGTCACAAAAAAACGGGGGAAACAAGTGGCACAGAAGCACAAAGGTCACAAGAAAGGACAGAAAGTTCACAAAAAAACGGGGGGGAAACGAGTAGCACAGAGGTCACAAGAAAGGGCAGAAAGGTCACAAAAAAACGGGGGGAAACAAGTGGCCCAGAGGCAGAGAGGTCACAAGAAAGGGCAGAAAAGTCACAAAAAAATGGGGGGAAACGAGTGGCACAGAGGCAGAAAGGTCCCAAGAAAGGGCAGAAAGGTCACAAAAAACAAGGGGAAAGGAGTGGCACAAAGGTCACAAGAAAGGGCAGAAAGGTCACAAAAAACGGGGGGAAACGAGTGGCACAGAAGGCAAAAAGGTCACAGAAATACCGGGGCAGCTAAGCAACAGAAGGCAAAAATGGGCAGAAAGACAAGGGGGCCGCGAGGCGAGTAGAAGGAAAAACCGGGCAGAGAGACACGGGGGCAGGGAGGGGAACAGAGGGAGAGAACGGGCACAGACCACATACAGGCAGTGGGGGAGACAGACAACAGCAGTCACAGACACAACAATGAAGATGCAGTCACTACAACGGGAGCAATGAAAGAAAATACAGGCAATACAATGGAGGATGAACAAACCTACGGCCTACCACTGGCCACCAGGGATGAGGCGCAGGTGGTAGCCTGTTGGTGGAGGAGGGCCTCGAACTTCCTCAGCAGCGGCAGCTGGGGCAGGGACACACAGGCTGTGGTGTGAGGAGGGGGAGCAACCTACCTGGATGGGGCAAGGGTCGCTCTCCTCACCGCACAGCGGCATACCTATATGGGGAGGTGGGAGGGAGGAGCAGCTGGGATGTGGGAGGTGGGGGCAGCGAATGGGCAGTCAGGGGGCGGGGACACAGGGGACGCAGCGGCGAGGGGCAACGAAGGAAACAGGAGGCCAAGGGCACAACAATTGAGGGGGAAACGAGTGGCACTGAAGGCAAAAAGGTCCCAAGAAAGGGCAGAAAGGTCACAAAAAACGGGGGGAAACGAGTGGCACAGAGGCTGAAAGGTCCCAAGAAAGGGCAGAAAGGTCACAAAAAATGGTGGAAACGAGGGGCACAGAGGCTGAAAGGTCCCAAGAAAGGGCAGAAATGGTAGAAAAAAACGGGGGAAATGAGTGGCACAGAGGCACAAAGGTCACAAGAAAGGGCAGAAAAATCACAAAAAACGGGGGGAAACGAATGGCACAGAGGCACAAAGGTCCCAAGAAAGGGCAGAAAAGGTCACAAAAATGTGGGGAAACGAGTGGCACAGAGGCTGAAAGGTCCCAAGAAAGGGCTTAGAAGGTCACAAGAAAACGGCGGGAAACGAGTGCCATAGAGGGCATCAAGGTCACAAGAATGGTCAGAAAGGTCACAAAAAAAGAGGGGAAACGAGTGCCACAGAGGCACAAAGGTCACAAGAAAGGGCAGAAAGGTCCCAAAAAACAGGAGGAAAAGAGTGGCACAAAGGCAGAGAGGTCACAAGAAAGGGCAGAAAGGTCACCAAAAAACAGGGGGAAACGAGTGGCACAGAGGCACAAAGGTCACAAGAAAGGGCAGATAGGTAAAAAAAACGGGGGGGGAACGAGTGGCACAGAGGCAAAGAGCTCAAAAGAAAGGGCAGAAAGGTCACAAAAAAAGGGGGAAAACGAGTGGCACAGAGGCAGAGAGCTCACAAGAAACGGCGGAAAGGTCACAAAAAAAGGGGGAAGACGAGTGGCACAGAGGCAGAGAGGTCACAAGAAAGGGCAGAAAAGTCACAAAAAAATGGGGGGAAACGAGTGGCACAGAGGCAGAAAGGTCACAAGAAAGGGCAGAAAGGTCACAAAAAACAGGGGGAAATGAGTGGCACAAAGGTCCAGGGGCGGTGGGTGACATTTCAAAGTGGTGGGGCGCAAAGTGATTTGCATACAGCACCGTAGTGAGCGAGCGCAGCGAGCGATCCCGAACGCCAAAAGGGGGGTTTGGGGGGGTTACCCCCCCTAGAAAATTTTGAAAAAAAAAGAAGAAAAATCGTGCATTTTCAAGCAAATTTGAAAAAGCAGGAAGGTTAATAAAGCAATTGTGAAAGTGCAGTTATTACATTAATAGATGGCATAACATAGGTAGCTGCTTATTCAGTATAACCACAGAATGACCATGCAAGGTTCTACAGCATATTCTAAAGCAGAACAAAACAAAACGCCCACTCTGCGACGTTTCCCACTTTCACTGAGCTATGATGGACTCTCTGCCCTCCTGCAGTCTATGGCACCCATGCCCTGTGCACCGTCTACCACTGCGTCACACTCCCCCATGCGCATACCACTCGGTTTGTACTTGTAACCCCATCTTCGAGCCTTCATCCGCTTTTTTTGTTGTTGCAGTTTTTATATAGCACAAACTCGACCAGAAGGTATTGCAGCGCTTTACATGAACACCAATCACAATACACATCATTTTCGATAAAAACAGGGAGATTAAGTAATTTGCCCAGAATCACAGGTTGTTGAGCCGAGGCCGAGACCCAAACCTGATTCCCCAGCTCCAAGGTCCCAGCTCCAAGGTCGGTAGGACATCCTGTCCCGTCACTCCCTCTGTGCCCTCGCTCATTCTATATCCGACAGGTGCAATATCACACAATATATGACCTTAAGTTAACCCCTTCTGTCCCAGCACCTTGTCTGACCCCACCAATGCTGTGCCCGTCTCCCCCATGCTTTAATGACCCCGGTCCGTACGCTAGGTACTTTGAAAAATCCGAGTGTCCTACAAAAAAACAAGTGTGGCAAATGTGCCATGCCCGTTCAGCAGGAGAATGTTTTGAGTGTGGTATGAAGCTGGTAGTGCATTTTGGAGCGCTTGAGAGGTAGCGCACTGTTATTTACAGAAAGTACATTTTCTGTTGAAATGGCAACTACATTTGCAAAGGTACAACTATTGGGAGATGGAGAGAACAAAGCAAGCACTTCAGGTCCATGCGTGGGTGGGCTGCACGGAGATGGAGAGAACAAACCAAGCACTTCAGGTCCATGTGTGGGTGGGCTGCGGGGAGATGGAGAGAACAAACCAAGCACTTCAGGTCCCTGCGTGGGTGGCATGGTGGTCATCTCTCTCTATCTCTCTCTCTGTGTGGTTGGTGTCACTTTACTCTGGCTGCACACACCTGTCCTCACCTGCTCTCCAGATGTTTCCCTTTGCTGAGGTGCAGAGTGTCTTCTGGGCAGCAGGGATGTGCCTGTGTGCAGTGCTGTAACCTAGAATACTTCACTGGGTAACAGCGCAGTGGTGTTGGAGGGGACCCCAGGTGTCTAGCCGTTGGACAGCCTGAGTCCTTCTTCAAGTGCCAGCTGTCCGATGACAGAGCCCTGCCTCACCCACACTCCGGAGCAGGGAGGTGACAGCAGGGCAGGGGCACGGCCGGTGGGTCCTTTCATTGGGCAGTGAGGCGGCAGGCCGGTTGCGTGGTTTGGAGTTCTTTGCCGTTTACCCCCGGTCTTGACATGCAGCACAAGTATTGCAGGGCTGTGGTAAATCACAGCTGTACTTCAGAAAAGCTGCAATTGCAGCTTTTCAGAGGTGCTCGCATGCATAAGCATTTAAACGTATACATTTACAAGGCGTACCTTTCACTATGCAGCTCTAACTGCTTAGAAACACACATTTATACTTTAAAATACTTTTCTTTTTGACAAGGAGAAACCTCCTGTCCTATGCTCCTATTACATTTTGAGGATGTCCCCTTCTCAATTTCCACGTGGATAGGGATTCATTCCCACCATTGGAAGGGGTTCATCTCCAGCAGTGCCTGTCATCTATTCCTTACATTCCCATTCCAAAGCAAAGCTATGCAACTCTTCTCTGTCAGAGAGTAAACGTAAACCCCGAAAGCGCCATTAGACCCGGCTTAGAAGTGAAAGTGCCTCTTCGTTAACTGTGTGCCTAAGATGGCAGTGGAGTGTGTGGATACAAGAATGTTTCAGTGATTGAATGAATGATTGAATAGGTGTGAGAGTGCATAATGGAAGGCTAGATGAATGGGCAAGTGCTTCAAAGCCTAAAAAGAAGGGCAGTGTGTAGCTTGCAACGGCAATGCAAGAGGCAACAGCAATGTGAGGGGCAAGGCAATAGTGGCAAAAAAGAGTGAGGTATTAAAGCTAGAACTACGAGGGTGTCAGTGTAGGAAGGGTCAATGGAATGGGCAGGAGCAGCGAAGGGATGGGTGATCCAGTGCATGGATGGACAACGTAGCCCATGGATGCACAGATAACTGTGCGAGTAAATGCACGGATGGGCTGATGGATAAATAGGTAAGTGAATGAACTGGTGAAGACGCAATGCTATTAGGTTGGAGCAAGGGTGTTTTGGGTTCAAGGGTAGTGTGTATGGGTAAATCCAGTGTGACGATGTTAGGGCAAAGGTAGTGATGAGATGCTGGGTGAGAGAGTGCAGCGAGTGGAGCAGTGCATGCTGGGGCTGCAGCTGAGGGCAGACGCAGTGCAGTGAGCACGACATTGCGTAGTTGAAATCATCCTGCAGACAAAGTAGTGTAGGCTCGCTATCTGGCTGTTAAAAAGCAATGTTAGCTGTAATCCGTCAGTCTGTGCTCCCTTTCCATTCGAACTCCACTCCTTACCCCTCTTTTCCTCGCCCCTCTTTCATAGTCATGACTAGAAAACACTAATTCATAAAAAGAGTGACTGTCAGAAAACCATTGTGTGAGTTGGGGTGGAGAGGGCTTACTGATTTGTGGGTAGAGGAGACCGGCTTTCGGTTTCCAATAACACATTTACCACTTTACATACTTACTTCCCTTTTCATTATCTTTCAATATTGCAAGCACTTAGATATGTGGTAATCCCAAGCATCAATTTGTAGTTCTACGACCGAGGCACTCATCTGAGAAGAGGCACTACCAGCCGAGGCATCTCAGGGGCCTGGAAGTTACATGGAGGTCTCTACAGCAGGCTCATTAACCTGCTCAGCTAGCAATCTGCAGCCCCCACGTGAGACACTGGGGCTAGACCCAGATCTAGCCAACAGGACCTTTAACAGACCGAGCTGTCTTACTGGATCGTAACCTTTCACCTGATGATCTTACCCATACCTACACCTATGCTAACCTTCTGAACCAACTTGCTGGGATCTGAACCCCTGGTCTGAAGACTACACGCAGGCAATGGCAACAGGAACTCCAACCCGCTCGGCTGGCTTTCTTAGACTCCGTCAATCGTGGCATGGCGTCCTGCACGCGGATCTATCTCTGCAGCACGTGCTGTGCCAGCGATCCACCACGCTGTGCTCTGCAGGAGATCGAAAGAGATCCCCAGCAGGTGCGACAACCACATGAGCTACCCTAAAAGGTATCTGATCTATGACACGACAGTCACACAGATCTTTGCAGCAGGTGGGTTAATCCGACGAGTTATCTCGATGCCTTCTCAAGGTTAGGGCATTGCAACAGGCGCTTTGACACGATAAGTTTTGATCCGGCGGCCAAAACTTGTGAAACGAAAAGGAAAGGCAGATCACCGCGGCGGCTGCACGGATGCCCATGCATGCCACTTGAGGGTCGCACCCACGCACATTTCTGCAGGAGGGGGGCTCACAGGGATCGCTGTGGACCTGTCTTGCCGTCTCCCCTCTGAGCGCGGCTCATTCTTTCTGTTTTGCTCTGATCTGTCGAGAGTCCTCTTCTCCTCGCACCATCTCTGGATACTTTTGGGTCCATCCCTTTCTATTCCATGATCCTGTTTAGATCTCCGTTAAATGCCTGGCTGGCACTTTCAGGGCCGTCACTGTCACATCCTCTCTTCCGATCACCTCCCCTTGAGACTCGCGCACTAGTCTTTCCTGGCACGTGTTGGCCCCTCGTCCACCATTTGAGCAGGGGTTAACACAACTGGGAAACAAGGAAAACAATGTCAGATGACCAGCTGGGTTGGTGACGGCATACTACAGCTCCACCGGGCATCAGCCAGGGTTGCTCGTGCACCGAGGTAAGTACAAACAGTTTTGGTATCCGCCCAGGGGGCATCATCAAAAGTCCATCGAAAGTGCCACCGGGTATGGGCCCTGTTGATCCGGCTCCATGGTGTGTACAATGCTCAAGCTTTTAGTCCATAGGGCATTGTCATAGATCAATTGGCAGCACCCATCCCGGATTGTCACATAATCTGACTTTGAAGTCAGAGAAAGAAAAGTAAACACCAAACTCCCTCTGAAGATAGAGCCTGACGATCACTTGTGGAAGAATAGGAGTCAGAGAGGTGGTAAACAGGCTTTGCTCTACCTAAGGGACAAAGACATGATGGACAGCATAAAATAAAGCCAGCAAATAGTAAGCAAGCAAATGTGAGATACAAACCACAAAGCTAATGTTATGCTAAAGAAATTACCAATGGGAAAAAGGGCTGCAGGCGATACAGTATGAGCTCTTTGAAATAGGTTTATACTTTCCTGTGTGCTTCTGTTGTTGCATGAGACCGCATGTAAGAATGTCCATGAAATAAGTTATTCTGTTTGCTGTGAGGTACTGGTTTGATGTGTCCAAAAAATATGATCATGAAGTCCACACAGTTCAGACAAGTACTATAAATCCACATTTCTGAACTGTGTCTGGCCTTCGTGTTCTTAATTATTATTAGTTTTTTTACAAATTATTATGCTCGTATTCTGCCTT
This sequence comes from Lissotriton helveticus, assembly GCF_964261635.1. NCBI lineage: Eukaryota > Metazoa > Chordata > Amphibia > Caudata > Salamandridae > Lissotriton > Lissotriton helveticus. Next base: position 1,596,559,674 of record NC_136061.1, read on the forward strand.
TCCTGGGTGAGGTTTCACAAATTGTTTCACGTTCAAATATTCAGGTGGAAGCACTAAGCGCTATGCTGTAGGCCGGTACATTTATACATTAGGTGAAACACAGTGAAATAACACTGCCACTGCACAACTTATTAAAAAACCCTACGGTGGCAAATGACATGTAAGGAACAGAGGTTATGGGCCCTCTCTCACTTGCTTGGCGTGGAACCACTGTCCTTGTGCAGGTATAGCTCCTCGACGCTGTGGCTGTCTATAAAACTGTTATGGAGTCACTGAGCAGTTCGGGATCCTATGGGGTGAACCATGACAAGCAGCTCAGATTTCTATAGAATGACCAGGCCTTTGCAGGTCAAGGGTGCCAGACGATAGAGCCTTAATAAACAGAGGCGTATCTAATGTATGAGGTGCTACAGAGAAATCCCGCCTTTCTAAGTGCCTTCCGGCTTTGGGCCCCTTTTATATCTTCCCATCTTAATCGTGTGCCCTGTTCTGTCACCACCTGTACCTGACACTCGCTCTCTATGCCCCCTGATCTGCGCTGCATTCTTTCCACCCTTTATCCTAATCTGTTGTACGTCCACCCTTTCTCTCCTCCCCGCCCCATTCCTCTTGCTTCCGCCTGTGGCCACACAGTACAGTGTGTGCCACTGCCATGTCCCTTCTGCTGCTGTTCATTGGCTGCAATAATGCGAGGAGCCCTGCACACATGCATGAAGTCACTCTAGGATCACCGCCGCCACGAGGCATGAGCACAAACAAACCTATTCAAAATATCGAACAGAAACAATATGAACTCAGCAGATTAACAGTTAACACAAAACCACACGGAGGGTGCTGCTGTATGTAAACAGGATACACAATCAAAAGATAGGAGGCGGGCCTCAATCCTGGCAGTAGGAAAACTGCAATCAAATGCAAGCCAGAAACTTACATCATTCGGTGGGTCAATGCGCCTGCTACAGAGATCTGTGTGAGACGGGAGGCTGCGGTTCATCACAGGTTTACTCGAGTGAGTGAGTGACTTGGTTTTAATCATTCTGTCCACTCCCACCCCCACCACGCGCGGCATCCAATGATGGATGCTGCGTGGTGGACCAGCCAATCCTAGTGCTGCATGCAGCGCCAGGATTGGCTAGGGAGGCACATTTGCTGCTCGCCCTGTCGCCCTTTGGAAACCCGGACTGTGGCAGCAAACAAGCACCCCTGGGTCCCGCTGGGGAACTTACAGTGCGCATGCTTGAGAAAGTTGCCAACTTTCCCAAGCATGCGCACTGTAAGTTCCCCAGCGGGACTGTCACTGCGCACTACGGTCTGCTGCAGCCTGAGTGTGGACTGTCACTCAAGCTGCAGCAGGCCACCCCCCCTGCGCAATTCCCGCCGGCGGCTGTATTTTATTTAGAAGATAAAGATAGTGATACTAGGATTGCGGCCGGCGGCCGCGATGCGGTCCATGGTGGCTGGTGGGGCTACGCCCCTACGCCCCAATGGACACACCGTGGCTGGAAAGGTCACAAAAACGGGGGGAAACGTGTGGCACAGAAGACAAAAAGGTCACAGAAATGCAGGGGCAGCTAAGCAACATAAGGCAAAAATGGGCAGAGAGACAAGGGGGCCTCGGGGGGAGCAGAAGGAAAAAACGGGCAGAGAGACACAGGGCAGCGAGGGGAGCAGAAGGGAAACCGGGCAGAGAGACATGGGGGCAGCGAGGGGAACAGAGGGAGAGAATGGGCACAGACCACGTACAGGCAGCGGGGGGGACAGACAACAGCAGTCACAGACACAACAATGAAGATGCAGTCACTACAATGGGAGCAATGAAAGAAAATACAGGCAATACAGTGGAGGATGAGCAAACCTACGGCCTACCACTGGCCACCAGGGATGAGGCGCAGGTGGTAGCCTGCGGGTGGAGGAGGGCCTTGATCTTCCTCAGCAGCGGCAGCTGGGGCAGGGACACACAGGCTGTGGTGTGAGGAGGGGGAGCAACCTACCTGGATGGGGCAAGGGTCGCTCTCCTCACCGCGCAGTGGCCGACCTATATGGGGAGGAGCAGCTGGGAGGACGGCGGTGGGGGCAGCGAATGGGCAGTCAGGGGGGCGGGGACACAAGGGACGCAGCGGCGGGGGGCAACGAAGAAAACAGAAGGCCAAGGGCACAACAATTGAGGGGGAAACGAGTAGCACAGAAGGCAAAAAGGTCCCAAGAAAGGGCAGAAAGGTCACAAAAAACGGGGGGAAACGAGTGGCACAGAGGCTGAAAGGTCCCAAGAAAGGGCAGAAAAGGTCACAAGAAAACGGGTGGAAATGAGTGGCAAAGAGGCACAAAGGTCACAAGAAAGGGCAGAAAAGTCCACAAAAAATGTGGGGAAACGAGTGGCACAGAGGCTGAAAGGTCCCAAGAAAGGGCAGAAAAGGTCACTAGAAAACGGCTGGAAACGAGTGGCACAGAGGGCACAAAGGTCACAAGAAAGGGCAGAAAGTTCACAAAAAAATGGGGGGAACGAGTGGCACAGAGGCAAAAAGGGCCCAAGAAAGGGCAGAAAGGTCACAAAAAAACAAGGTTAACGAGTGGCACAGAGGCACAAAGGTCACAAGAAAGGGCAGAAAGGTCACAAAAAATGGGGGGAAACGAGTGGCAGAGAGGCACAAAGGTCTCAAGAAAGGGCAGAAAGGTCATAAAAAACATGGGGAAACGAGTGCCACAGAGGCACAAAGGTCACAAGAAAGGGCAGAAAGGTCCCAAAAAACAAGGGGGAAAAAAGTGGCACAAAGGCAGAGAGGTCACAAGAAAGGGCAGAAAGATCACAAAAAAACGGGAGGAAACAAGTGGTACAGAGGCACAACGGTCACAAGAAAGGGCAGAAAGGTCACAAAAAAACGGGGGGGAAACGAGTGGCACAGAGGTCACAAGAAAGGGCAGAAAGGTCACCAAAAAACGGGGGGAAACAAGTGGCCAGAGGCAGAGAGGTCACAAGAAAGGGCAGAAAAGTCACAAAAAAATGGGGGGAAACGAGTGGCACAGAGGCAGAAAGGTCACAAGAAAGGGCAGAAAGGTCACAAAAAACAGGGGGAAATGAGTGGCACAAAGATCACAAGAAAGGGCAGAAAGGTCACAAAAAAAGGGGGAAACGAGTGGCACAGAAGGCAAAAAGGTCACAGAAATGAAGGGACAGCTAAGCAACAGAAGGCAAAAATGGGCAGAAAGACAAGGGGGCCGCGAGGGGAGCAGTAGGAAAAACTGGGCAGAGAGACACGGGGGCAGCGAGGGGAACAGAGGGAGAGAACGGGCACAGACCACATACAGGCAGTGGGGGAGACAGACAACAGCAGTCACAGACACAAAAATGAAAATGCAGTCACTACATGGGAGCAATGAAAGAAAATATAGACAATACAATGGAGGATGAGCAAACCTATGGCCTACCACTGGCCACCAGGGATGGGGAGCAGGTGGTAGCCTGCGGGTCGAGGAGGGCCTCCAACTTAATCAGCAGCAGCTGCTGGGGCAAGGACACACAGGCGGTGCTGTACGGAGGGGGAAATATGTCTGCTGCTCTAGCAACAGTATTTCCACATATCATTGTCAATGTCTGTGCCCAGATCTGCCTGCCAAGCCCATCTAACTTTTGTGTAGTGAGATTTACCCTATAGCTCTGTGCCTCCTTATATAGCTTGGACACGATACGTGCTGGAGATTCAGACTTGATCAATAGCATGAGAGCTGCCATTTCCGGTGGCTCCGCTAAGTCATTACCCAACATCTCCCTCAGGGAATGTCTCATCCTATAGAATTTAAATTGTATGAGTGGCGTGACCTACACGCCCGACTTATTGGCCCGACTTATCCACCCCATCCCATGTTTTCACTTTACCATCTGTGAACATCTCACCTATCGTCCTGATTTGTACAGCGTGCAGGGCTCAAGTAACCCCCTATCCGTGCATGCCGGAAGCCAGAGACACCACTCCAGGGGTGTTAATGGAGAATACAGAATAGCTCCTGCCTGTAATTTCAAAAGGTAATGCCATGCATGCACAGTTGTATTAATGGAGTCTAATATTTCAGTTCCGCGATCCGATGGCCTGAACAGAAGAGCCAAGGATTCAGCTTTCATGGTTATACCCCTCAATGGCTTTAAAGTCTTTGTGCTTCAGGGGGCACTGACCCCTGTTCAAACCAGTTCTGGGTGCCTCCCTGCCACTGACACCTTTCTTCATTTGATTAGTGGGAGTCTGGATTCTCAATCACTCAGCAGTATATGAGCCAATTGTTTTATAATAGCAACCCAGGCCTCTTCACCTCTAATGGCTTCTCCTCCCCTTACACTTCAGATGCAGGTCAGCCTGTTGCTCTCACACCTCCTACCCTGGGTCAAGACATTCCCCAGATCCTATAGCAAAACACAGCCACTTCTAAAAGAGTGGCTTCCGAACACACAATGCAAAAACTACTTACATAAAAAGATGTGTTATTACATTGTGAGTTCAGGCATACTAAACTTCACCTTTCCATCTTAAGCTTTTAGGAAGATAGGCTGGAAAACATTACACAGCCTTCCCGTTCTTTCCTATGGGCATGATGGCCTTTCAACAGTGAAAACCGAAATTGAGATTATTTCACTGTCATAACATGACATACACCTTAGTACATGTCCTACCTTTCACATGCACTGCACCCTGTCCAGGGGGTACCCTAGACCTACCATAGGGGTGTCTGATGTGCACAGAAAGGGAAGGGTAAGGTCTGGCAAGTGAATGCACTTGGCAGAACAACATGGCAGTTTAACAAACTGCACGCAGGCCTTGCAATGGCAGGCCTGAGTTGCCTTTTTAAGGCTACTTGAGTGGGTGGCACAAATAGCGCTGCAGGACCACTAGTAGCAGTTGCATTACCAGCCCTGGCACACATAGTGCACTTTACTAGGGACCTCACTTAGTAAGGCAATCATACCAATCATGGACTTCCAATTACCATTATTTTATACAGAGAACACTTACACTTTGACACTGTTTAGTAGTGGCACTGTGTCCATAGAATCGAAGTTGGCAACACTATGTCAGAGAAAGGTCTAGGGGGGAAGCAAAAAGTGTATCGACTTTAGCCAAAAATGGCCAAGTCCTACACAAATAATCCATGGAAATAAGCATTTTCTGTTTTCCTTTTTTTCCCTTTAAAGAATCAGTTACCAACTACTATTTTTTCACGCTTCAGGCACGCACTGTAAATAAATGTATTATTATTTCTCGCACAAGAGACACTGGATGAAAGCCTGACAAAAGTCTCTGCAGAAGGTATAATAGCCACAAGAAATCTCACAGAGATTGGAATAAGCTTTTTCACTTATGTGTGTCGGGAAAGGGGCCCGATGTACAAGTATAGTTGGATGATACTACTTGGCCGATTGGTGAACACACAGTTAGAACCAGGGCTCAAGTCTTTAAAAACAGAAGAGGTGGGACTCACCAAGTTGGGCAGAATGGGTGTGGCATCACCACGTGGGATATCCCGGAGTATGACACCACAGGAAGTGACATTACTGTGGGGGACATCACATGGAGTGACATCACATCATATGATATTGCATGTGGCATCAAAGGAAGAGGCCTCACAACCCATGAACTCACAGGAAGTGACATCAGAGCTTAACATCTCTCATATGTTTAGCAGGTGTATCATGGGTACATTTGAGCACATTACAATATTTAACAAATTAGATTTTTAATTGGCGTTGTGCCATAATATTGACTCAACCCCAACGCAAAATCTGGGACGCCACTTATGCATTTATCTTTTTTAAACACTGCCAAAAATAAATTGGCAACAAGGAGAACATGTAGCAGTAAATATGTTATGATTAATTGGCTGCAATGTCTGTATTATAAAATATCTTATGGGGTAAGGCACCTTATGCAGAGATATTTGTATGCCAGCTAAAGCTCAGGGAAGAATAATAATGGTAAAATAACTCTGGAGGATAATGTATTTGCTGGAGAGATCTGAGTTTTGCCTAGTCCTAGTTGTCAATCAAAGTAGCATAGAGGGTTAATAGGTCTCCTGCAAAGCACAATTTTGAACTTATCAGCTCGATGTCCAAGATACTTGTCACAAAATACTAGTCACAATTTGCCACTCGTGTTTTTGCAACCAGTGTGGTATTTTGCAAACCAAACTATGTAGTAGTAGGTCTGTTCACAATAAACAAATTGCTCACTATTGGACCTCCCTCGTGAGATTAATGAGGTACATGCAAATTCCGACCCACTACTATTTGCTGCCCCTACAGGTATGCTGGCCTGCTAGAGTCAGCAGACCACCACGTCAGTGATTGCTTTTTACAAATGCATTTTTTTAATGCAGCCTGTTTTCATAAAGAAAATGAGATGGGACTGCCTTTATAAATAAAAGTTTATTTTTCTATAGTTTGTTTAAGTGTAAGCAGTGGTCCTACTGTCTCCTATTAATCTAATATCTTTTCAGAATTCCTCTCTTGCAAGTAGATTACCACCATCTTTGAAGTGTCTGTAAAATATTAATGTTTTACAACCGGATTTCAGTCAGAAAACATTGATACATAACATACGGATTCTGCATTTGGATCAACACGTCCCTTCCAAAAATCGAATCAGTACCCATTCCTAAACACAGTTAGGGATTCGGAAACTTTCCCAAATTGATAATTGCATTTAGTACATAGGAATCTGCGCTTTAGAATCCACAACCCCACTGATTTACAGATACAGATTTTTTTCAGAATCCTTTGTACATCCGACTCTATGTAAGGTCGGACCAAGTAAGGACCAATTACATACCATCATTTTCATGACTAAGAAAACAGCCATCCTTGTTACAGTCCTACTGTCACCCTATGGACGAGAAATTTGCTTGCTCCTTCTTTATGATAATGTTATAGCCCCTCCCACTTTGCTATAACGTATGTCACTTGTCACAGCACATTCTTTAAGTATCAAGCCAAAAGAAACAGGAGACAAAGTTGAGAGTGGTCAGCAAACAGAACTGGGATGAGTAAGACTGTACTTGGAATAAAGAAGATTAGCAGCAAGCAATGGGACTCAAACACCTCAAACATCTTGCTTGTCTCAGTCTTAAAACACTAAGAAGTACCTTGCAGTAAAACACTGCCCACTCATAGCAATAAGCACCTGGGTGTCAGAGGAACTGCAGAACAGTGAGAATATTTTTAAACTGCAGAATCAGTAGTGCACAACCCCACAAAAAAATCAGCTCCAAAAGCAACAAAGTGAGGATCCCTATACCTATAAAGGCGTAACAAGGCATCAAGGGCAGGACATTTAGCTACGCCACATATGTCCAAAAACTTAGCAAGGACCCCTACCATGTATGGAAAAACTGTCAAAAGGACAAGAATAGGGAACGTTAGAAGAAGTATGAGCTCCCAAAAACCCAGATTGACCAAAAAAGAAGTTCTTCTCTTATTTAAGGGACCTATTGTAACAAAGAGAATAAGGCCTGCATTACAGATAGGGCGCAATGCCCAATTTTGCACCACGGAGCACCTTTAAACAGTGGTGCTGCTCACAGATAGGGACACTGCACCCTATTATGATGAATGCATGCCCTCAGGGCAACAGCGACCTTGTGCTGCCCTCTGGGAAATACGGTGCTGTTGTTTGAAAGCCATCTGTGTTTCTCTGTGTAGTCGGCAACCCACCTGCACTTTAAAGAGGTTTCAAAGATTCCCCCACAGGTTTGTTTACTACCTGACTGCACCTGCCTGCAAGGGTATACCCTGAAAGTCCATTGTACCCATTTCACCCTCCAGAGAGCTGTTCTCAGTGGAAAAACTTTCAGTGTGCCTCCTAATGGCCTTTTAGCTCCTGCACCAGTGTCCGTAATATGGCATGGGTGCAAAGACAAAGTGATCTGCTTATTTGCACAGGGCCACGCCCCCAAGCAAATGAGTGAACACTGTTTGAAGGTAGCCCTAGCACTACATGGGTGTGATGGAGTGAGGTTCAGAATGATATTTTGTTCTGACTCGCAAAGTTAAACTTCCATAAATCCATATCTGTATTAATCAGTGTGTGGTGAATTATTAATCAACTTAATTTTAAAAATGCATTTACATCAGAAACACGAGGGACTAACTTATGTGCTCTTTGTTGCAAAAGCAAGTGCGTATAAAAATAATAAACTAACCTTGTCTATTGTCTTTGTCAGTATTAAATGTGGCTGTTTAACTAATGGCATGTGCTTATTATGTGTGCTTATGTTATGTCTTTACGTCTTTATGTGGCATAAGCTCGTGGAGAATCCTGCGGCCTAATTGTAGAAGGTTGATATGAAATGCAGCTTTGTGTGCTCAGCTAGGTAACATAAATTAATGGGATAATATTTAGGAAAGGGGCGTGGGTAAAAGAATGGGTCTCAATTCTCTAATTAATTGATGTCTTGTGTTTGTTTAAATAATAGTTTCCGAGAGAGGCCTAAGGCCTGAAGAGAAATGGCAGTGGTCGTGAAACCTGTCCAGAGTGGAGCATTGTATTCGCACAGCAGTGGAAACTTTTACCACGTTGTTGATTTTGACAGAAAATGCAAACTTTTAACTGTGCAGAACCTACTCTCAGTGAAGATGGCTCAAGGACAGGAAGCCAAGTGACATTGCCAAGGTTAGGAAGTAGAGGACTGTATCTTGAAAGAAATGTTTCTCTTTTGAGGAAGCCAAAAGTCGCGTGAGGAAAAGGACAATAGAGTCAAAGAAAAGGCTCGATTTTGGATTGAAAATGATGATGACACGTAATGGACTGACATAAGTCAACCAATGAGGACAATGGATGGCAAAGAAAATTATACAATTTAGTGAGATTAGTTAGACAGAAAAGGTATAAAACCTGACCCCATGGGCATGAGGGCGCCTCTCGCTTTCCGATTCCTGAAGGGCGTGTTGTGCTGTTGGACTCTTTGGCACACGTAAGGATAATAGGCTTAAATGATTTTCCTTTTCAGGTGAAGCAAGAATAGATAGGGAAATAGTTTGAGGGAATGTAAACTGTCATATTACTTTAATTCATGCTTACTGATTTGCCCTAATGATGTCAGTCCGATAAATCATTTTCCTTGAAATGCCGCTTTAATTGCTAATAACAAGATTTCTTAATAAAATGCTCTTTCTTGAATAATAAAGTTAATAAAATTAGATTTTTGAAACAACAAGCTGGTCTTGTTTATTCATGGTCTAGTTACCATTAGCTGATTCATTTACCTTAGTGACTTAATTAAAAGATATATGTTTGAAAAAACCATGGTAAGAAATTATAAACTGCAGTTGTATATAAATATGTAAATAGTTTGTGAATAGTTCTGATTAATTAGGTCACATGATTCAGTTGCCCAAAAACTGTCTCGTTGGTTTATGGGCCTTGTGAGTGATTCATGATTAATGGTGAGTATTGTGGAGTTGGGTAGCATTGGTGAGACAGTTTTTCCTTAGGGGCGCTGGATCAGGTGCCATCGTTATCAGTATTCCAAAAGAAGCTGCACAAGCATCTGCAGCCCCTTCTGTAGTAAGTAGTGCCCCAGGGCCTCACTAAGCAGGCACACATGCCTGTTGCGCCCCATAAGAAATATGTGTAATATGGCCCAAGGATGGCAAAAAGAAACTGCACAGCCCCAAAGCACACAACACAGTGCACATCTTCAAGCTATGCAACAAGGAGTTCTCAGGAGAGAAGAGAGATGGATCAAATACATAACGAAATAAAACTTAGTTGAAACAGCACACAAAGGAAACTTTGGAAGGAAGGGAGCTCGGTGTGTAGAACAACCTTAGAAGGGAAAAACCTATGGTAAGGCAAAGCACGCAAGTCACAAACCCCTTCTCTTCTGCCCCATGTTAGAAGTAATTGTATCTTGAGGAGTACCTTAGTAAACAGAAGATCCCAAGGAAACGGGGGACTGAAGTGGAGGGCTAACTTACCTGGCAGGAGCATGAAAACGATGCACTATGTCCAAAGAAGATAGCCAAGGTAGAATATATTGCACTAGGAGAAAAAGTTAAGAAAACAAGTTCGAGGTGCTGTTTATAATTGTTTGAAATAGAGACCAAGTGAATTTCTGGCTCTAGGCTGAGACCTTACCCTAGGTTTTAGGCCTGGGATGTGGAAAGGGGATGAGGTGGTAATGAGGCTGGCACAACATGCTTCGTCAGGGCTTCAGGTTCTAGAACACATTTGTGGAAAATTTCGTAAACTTCATTACATTTTACAGAGATTTTTAATTTAATTGCTAGAAAAAAAGATCTCCACAAATATAAAAAAAATATATATTTTATTATAAGACAGACCCCAAACATACTTTTTACAAATTTGTTTTCTTGTAAAATAAGTGAAATATCTGTAGGGGTATTTTTCCAGTTTGCTGTAGTAAGAGACTCACGTAGAGACTTTTTTTGCAGAGAGATTTTATTCACAGAAGATGTTAAATCTAATCAGAAAATATTATGAGATAATACAAATGTTACTATTCCATGAAACTGCAAAATAACGAATTATAAGCCAGCACCCCCTAACATGCATCTGTTGTGACTGCACTCCCCTTCTCTGCCTATTCGATAACTTAAGTACGTTTCCCTTGGCATTAGTTTGCCTTCTTCCTTGCTTACCTACTTTTAGTGTGCTTACTCTACAGTCTTTTAATTAACTCCGCCAACCCAATGAACAGCGATTTTATTGAGAAAGTGTATGAACAGTTGCAACAACCACTAATCATATGTGACCGCTCAGCTTCCATTAGTATAAGTATGGGGTTGAGCGCCCTGCTGGAGAGGCAGAGAGTGGCAACAACAAAGCACTTCACAAGGGCAGGATTGGACAATTGTAGTTTTTTTAATTAGTAACTGAATATTTTGAGTGAGAAAAAAAAGGTTTAGTCATCGGAATGAGCAAGTGAGGGCACTTGTCACTTAGAATAAACTTCTTCAGATGACGAGTGTTTATTCCAGAGAGTACGGTACCTTGTACAACTCATCTGTAAGATTCCATATTTAGAATGTCAATTGTGGTGTGGGCAGAGGGAAAGTAAGTTCACTATTTATTTTTAAGCAATGTATTATGTGCAGATAACCTTCAAACCGGGAAGCATTAGAAAATAGAAACTGAAAAAATATATTTTTAAAAAACATACATTTCATAATAGGGACTTCCAAAATGTTGACCTTCTATACATGTCTTCCAACTAAAATTTTCTCCTGCACATAACGCCACTGTGAAAGACTTGCCCCAATTTTTGCTGTGACTGGAGTTATACAGCAAGCAAACTAAGTAAGTATTAGCTTTGTTGTGTCGGGCGCAAGGTCAACGCCGACACTTGGGAGCTGCACTACAGGTACGTTAACTTATAGTAACGACAGGAGCCAGGGATGTGGGTTAACTGGAGGGCTTCGTCTCCATCGCCAGACTCGCGTACGATTACAAAGCGCCCCTTACTTTTATTTAACTCTAGTCACATGACCAGCACGTCTAACGCGCACTCGTGACATCATCCCGGTCACGACATTACATTCCTCCCCAACAATAAGCAAAACAACAAACAGTCCCAGGATGATAAAGTGAAAAATCAGCAGTGTCTAATTGGGAGTCACCCCAGCACTTTTACTTTGCCATGAAAGTATATGGAACAGTCTTACGTGCAATAGTCCTTCAGCCGGCATGAAGGCTCGGGGTTTTTCCACAGCAGATACTGGGACTTGCTTCACCCCGAGGGGACGCTAGCTCCATCCCCAGAGGTGTCTTCACCTGAACTGCCTTCCAACGGAGCAGGAGATGCTTCCAGCTCCGCATGGCAGGGGTGGACAGGCCAGGAGCCATCCGAGCCGCTGTAGTCACCATCATCACTTAGGGGGACCTCTTTCATGGAACCACTGCGCCTGTCCTCACTTTCAGATTCACCAGAAGGTGATACTGCAGACCCAATGTGATATTTCTTGAAATGAGAAACATTGCGAGTCACAGTCTCACGTCCTTGGGTGGAAATGACCCTGGTCCCTTTGACATTGACAACAGTAAATGGCATTTTCTCGTAGGGCACCTGAAACTTCTCTGTGGAAAGTTGATTCTTGAGCAGCACCAAGTCTCCTTCCTTGATCTTTATTGGTTGAGCGTTTCTCCTCTGACTTACTTGGGCAAACGCCTGCTTGCGCCGAGCATCAATCCTTAGATCATCCGGGTTATGAGGTTGCCAGGCAGGAAGATGAGGTATCGAATCCGTGACTACTCGGCCCATTAGCAAGTGGGCCGGCGCTATTCCCGTGGTGGAGTGAGGAGTTTGTCTGTAGCTGCGGAGGAACGTGAATAGCGCCATTTCTATCAACTGTCTCTTGTCGTGGGCAATTCTGATTACTTTTTTAAGAGTCCTCATGAACCTCTCCTCTTCACCATTGGCTTGTGGCCATTGGGGGTTATTCGGCGATGTCGAATGCCACGTGTAGCGAGATATGCAGCCATTTCTTGTCCCTGAAAAGGAGGCCCATTGTCAGTGCGCAACTCTTGCATAAATCCATGAGCAGCCATCATTTTTTCAATTTTGGGTATCACTTCTGCGGCATTGGGGGATGCCACGATCTCAACCTCTGGATACTTGGAGTGGTCATCAATGGCTACTAGAATGTAGCGGCCGTCAGGCAGACTGCCAAAATCCATGCTGACACAGGACCATGGTAGTTTCGGCCGAGGCTCCGCAATGACGGGGACAGGACGGGGCATGTCTCCAGTGGCTTGACAGGATGGGCACGACCGAAACGTGGCCTCCACCAGCTCGTCCATCAGCGGGAACCACACCTTGGTCCGGAGTCGAGATTTGGTTTTTACCATCCCCTGATGCCCCACAAGGGCCAGCTGCACACACCAGTCAATTAGCGATGTGGAAATGACCAGCCGATGTCCTCTCAGCAAGCAACCCGTCGGGTCTTCCGTGAGTTCTTCTCTGACATGGTATAGACTTTCCATGATCCGCTGAGCCGGCACCGTTAGAATTCTCCAGTCATCCTTAACATTGTGCCAGTTGTTGCGTTGTAGAGCCAACCTAGCTCGCTGTAAGCATTCATCTGTGGACCTCGCCTCCGCCAAATCCTTCATGGACAGAGGAATGGGGCATGACCGGGCCATGATGCATTTCACATATTCTTCCGTGTCCGCCGCTTCTTCCATTTTCTTGTTGGTAGCTGCTCGGGGATGTTGGGATAAGTAGTCCGCTGGATTGCGGGACCCCGGTTGGTACTCTACTTTACAATTATAGTCTTGGAGCTGGAGCATCCATTTCTCAATTCTCGTGGGAGGTTTTGTTGAGGTTCCCAAGAAGAGAGGCACGAGAGGCTTGTGGTCCGTCGTGACTGTGAAAGGCTTTCCATAGACGTACAGGTGAAAGTGACGACACCCCCAGTGAATGGCGATGGCCTCTTTCTCAATTTGTTAATATCTCTGTTCCGTTTCAGTGAGTGATCTGCTTGCAAAGGCCCCGGAGCCCAGTCTTCCTCTTGATGGCGTCCCTGCAACAGCACGGCCCCTGGGACTGGCATCCACAGCTATTTGCGTCACTTTTGCAGGATCAAAAAACACCAGTGTGGTCGCTTCCGAGAGAGCATTGTTGATCTCCTTGAAGGCTTTAGCCTGATCCTGGCCCCACTTCCATGGTACGGAGTCCTTGGTAAGCTCTGGTAGCGGCAGTGTTAGAGTGGTGAGATCCAAGATGAACCTCCCGCAATAGTTTATCATGCCAAGGAAGCTGCGAACTTCCGTCACGCTAGCGGGGGCTGCAGCCTCTTTGATGTCCCGCACCTTTTCAGGATCTGGATTAACCCCTTGTGTGGAGAAGGTGTATCTGAAAAATTTGAGTTTCTGCTTCAGAAACTCGCACTTTTCTCTATGGAGAGTGAGTCCGGCATCTCGTAGGCGGCGAAGCACTTGGGTGAGCCGGGCATTATGTTCTGGGAATGACTTGGCGTGTACCATGTTGTTGTCACTTACATTGATCACCCCAGGGATGTCCATGATCAGCTCATATATAATGTTTTGAAAGACTTCCGCCACACTTGACACTCCAAAACTCAGCCTGGTGTAGCGTCGTAACCCCACATGGGTTGAGAATGTGGTAATGTTCTGTGACGCCTCATCGAGCACCAGTTGATGGTACCCTGACCGCTAATCAAGCTTAGAGAACCAACAGGCTCCAGCCATCTCCCCGATGAGATCATCAATCGTCGGGTAATGTGGCGCTCTCGTTTGATCGCCGCATTTGGTAAGCGCATATCGACGCAAATCCTCACTGCACCAGGCTGCTATGGTTTGCTCGTGACCACGATGGGAGAAACCCACGGGGTGGGCCCGGATACTTTCTCTATGATTCCAGCAGCCTCCATTTTCTTAAGTTCTTCTTAGACTTGCGGTCGTAGGTGGAACGCCATCCTTTGGTGTTGTAGGGCGACAGGTTGGACCATGGGATCAATGTGAAGATGGATCTCTTTTCCTTGGAATTTGCCAATCCCCTTAAAAACTTCTGAAAACTCGTCTAGTAAGTGCTGTATGGATTTGTGATGTACACTGAAGGCGAATGACACTATTCCTAGGTCTTCGGCGGCCCGACACCCTAGTAGCATCCCTTGGTCATCCTCAGTGATGTATACATTGGTGTTGACAGCACGTACTCCATGCGCTAAGGAGGTCTTAAACCGCCCTAGGATCTTCAGAGGGGTCTCTTGTCCGTAGGCAAATACCGTAATCGCTGAGGGGTATAGTACGGGTCTGGGATGCAACGTCCGGTGCAGAGCAGCTGCCATGATATTGATGGTGGCACTGGTGTCCACTACAGCCATGACTTCTTGGGATCCCACACGGATGTTACATTGTGGCAAGCGACGCGCTTTTCTGGTGGCGGTGTTAACCATGTGTACCTTGTGTACCACCTTCTCTTCCTCCTCATCATCGTCCATGTCGCTTGGGGACTTGTCCCCCTCCAACACTGCAGGCCCTCTGCCTTGGCCTTCGATATTTCTTGGATCGGCATACTTTTTCAAAGTGATTGAATCGCCCGCACCGGAGCATCTCTTCCCTTTTGCTGGACACTCTGCTGGTTGGTGCGGGTGCCCGCCACAGTATCCACAAGTCTTGGCTATTCTGGCCGTCGCGGCGGTAGGTCCTTTCTTGCTCCATTTCATCTCGGGTTTGGTGGTCATCGCATTGAATGGTTCCCTCTTCACCGGGACTTGGAGGGCGGCCTCCAAGTGGGCAGCACGGGCTTTGGATAACTCCTTGGTACGCCCTAGCGATAGGATGTCAGCGAGAGCCTTTCCCGATTCTTCCAGAATGCGTTCTCAAAGTTTGACCGAAGCACACCCCTGAATTATTTGACCCCTTATCTCCTCGGTTACGTCCTGGAACCCACACGTGGAGGCAAGGTTCTTCAGCCTTGCATGATACGTGTCCCATGATTCTTCCGGAAGTTGTCGCGCCTGTCTGGGGGCACCACTCCAGACTGCAGGCGCCAGGGGACGACGGCGCCAATCACCGGGGCACGAGCACCGCGAGCAACTGGTCACGCTCGCGGCCGCTTCTACGAGGAACACGGGGGCACGACCACCCTCGTCGCCAATTGTTGTGTCGGGCGCAAGGTCAATGCCGACACTTGGGAGCTGCACTACAGGTACGTTAACTTATAGTAACGACAGGAGCCAGGGATGTGGGTTAACTGGAGGGCTTCGTCTCTATCGCCAGACTCGCGTACAATTACGTGCCCCTTACTTTTATTTAACTCTAGTCACATGACCAGCACGTCTAATGCGCACTTGTGACATCATCCCGGTCACGACATTACAAGCTTAAGTGAGAGGCGTTGAGTACGAAATAGTTTATGCAGTTTTTTTCATTCTAAATTTTGGAATCTTTAGCGGTATATGTGCTCATTTTTGTGTGGGCGCTCTCGCAGTGCAGCACACTTTTGTTTTGTATTCGCGGATACTTTTCTTTAGAATAAATAGATATAGCCACGTGTGCCACATTGAGCAAGGCCAGCTGAGCGTGTGCAACATTTTCGTAAATCTGCCACTATGATTTTGCAGTCCATGGGTTACGGCTCAGTGCCAGTTTTAGGTAAAAGGCATAAAAGACAGCTGCTTTGGAAGTAGGGGCAGCTAGCAAAATTTCGCTTTGAAATGGGGTTGGCAGGACTTTTGAACACACAGGCTTCACCTATGTGAGATCTATTATCTTTGTCTATGTATTTTTTGGACACCTTACAAAGTAGAATGGGCTGTTGTTCAATATGGCTTAAGAAAGTTAAAGGAAAAAAGCTCTATGAGCTGATCAGCGCTAAATGCGTCATAGCGTTTGTTTACCCTTTGAGCTATGTTGCACAAAACCATTGGTACCTCAGCTCTAGCTGGACTGCTCACAAATGCCATGAGAGTAGCAGGATGGGGTGTTGATATAGCACCCGTTCACCCACTGCAGAATGGTGTAGCAGTCACTGAGGAACTGAAATTTGGATTAGGCCCTGTAAGTAAACGGAAGACACACAGTATCATTTAGAAATTAGCGTGATGTACCTATTCAATTCAGTGTAGGAGTCTGTGCATTAGTGGGTTTTACATATATACATAATTCAGTGATTGCTACTCACTCAATATGAATTTCTGTCATTTAATGGGTGTTATTACCTAACCCGACCAGCGCCATTTTGTGGCCTAGCCTGCTTGTAGCATTAGCCGAATCCAGACATTAAAGTCGGTAAGAGTCGTTCTCTCGAGAAATAGCAAGACAACTGTAACAAACAGCTGCTCCTGCTTGTTACGCCTGTCAAGGTTATAGGTGGGGGTAGGCCGGATAAGCACATTCCAGGAGGTGCTGTGCGAACCCTCCTGAGATAGGCAGAAGGGAGTTACCCTCATCGACCTTGCTGTAACGAGCCTAGCTAAACTGAAGCTTCTTTGTATGCCATATATGGTCTTTCCTCGTCAGCAAACCTGTACCAACTTGTATTTTTCCTTCTTAGGTAACGGTTTCGAAATGTAACAGTATATATGTGATCTCTTGATAATGTGCCAGCAGTTTTCTTGGCGGACCTCGAGGGGTTAGGTCGCGAGAAGCTCCTCTGGCAGAGTTGTTGTATAATAAATGATTGTACCTTCTTCACTGCCAACTAACTGGTTATTGGTAATTGGTAATTGGTATTGGGGGCTATCAGTAAGTATAGCTCTATATGGTATTATTTATTTTTCGGTACTTCAGTTGGCGACTCCGCCGGGACTCCGCGTTGGGGTCGGCCCTCCATAATCGGAAAAGAACGGGACATTCGAAAGGGTGATCTTGGTCGAGGGGGTGGACTGACCGCAGTTTGGGAGTTGCTCCACTCTCCCGATCAGGAGAATCTCAGCTGCTAGTGGCCCCACGCCACAGTCCTACGAGTGTAACCCAGAAGCAAACCGTTTTGGTATTCAGGAGTTGGCAGTGGAGAAACTTGCAATCGATCCTGAGTGCACCAGGTGAGTGATTCGTCTTGTTTTGTATTGGATATCCTTTTGATTTCGGGTTTTGGTATTTGGTGGTTTGAGACCACGGAGAACTTGGTGGGGGTCTGACGGGGCAGTACTGAGACTGCACGGGCAGACGCTCCTGTTTTGAGCAAACTTGGTGAGTAATAGAGATATGAACCAGACGCCTGGGTGTGACTTGTGAAAAGGTTCACACTCGGCCAGACTGCTCTTGGAAATGCTGGCGGTCACGATTGGGTAGCCCCTGGACAGATCTGGAGCGACGCTTGGAAAGCGGGCTGAGCCAGAATTGTCCGGGAGGTGAACCAGGAAGGCTGCCAGATGGTCCGTAGGTCGGTCTGTGGTTTGAAAACCTGTGTGGCTATCTCTAGGCAGTCTAAGGACAAGACTGCTTGACTTTGGGTTTCTTTTTGTTTAGAATTGGAAAGTACACAAGTTCTCCATGGGCAGGAGTCGACGGGCTCTGCCTTTTGTTTAGTACGAATTTGTTTTGTCCTTTATGTTGTCTGAAAATTGTTGTATGTTTATTGTATGTGAATAGTTGAAGTCGTTTAAACATGGTTATGTGTATGAGAGTATTGTGAGTATCCTTTTTTCCCTTCCAGCTAAATAAATTAGACTAAAGAAAGATAAGGCAGTGTTTCAGTAAGTTATGTTTCGGCTGTATTTGCCGGAGAGGCACGAGGCTGGACGAAAGCCAACTGGCCCCTCCAGAAGGGAGCCGTAGTCATGATATGTATTGCAAGCACGGGATTGCACCACTTTTGTTCAATACCTTATGGCATAAATATACAAAAGATAATGTAGAATTACAGTGGCCGTTGACAGGGTCTTTTGATGAAAAGAAGATCCAATATTTACAGGACCGTCTGTTTGCTAAACACAGCAGACAGGCCATGTTTGACACCCTTAATAAATGGCACAAAGAAGCAAAGCAAAGACGCATCAGAGCAGAGATATTGATAAAGATAAAAGAAGGGCAGACTGTCACCCAGAAAGCCGTCGCCTATGATAAAAACCAGACTGAACAGAATATTGATTGTTTGGATAAACAGTTTAGATTGCAGGTAGACAAAAGTTACGTTACTCGAAATGAAGCTGAAGATGAAATAGAGGATTTATTGGATGTTCGACCGCCTCCACCGTAAGCGCCGCAGAGCATATACCCTGCTGTTCCCCTCCAGTTAACCACTGCCCCCCTAGCCTCGGCCCCAGAGGCGGCTGTGTCTCTAACTCCTACAGGTACATCAAGTACCACACCTACCTCACTAAGAGATACAGCTACCCTAATTCCAGATACACGGCAACACGGGAGTTCTCGTGTGGTTTTAGCAACCCCGAGTCCCATATGGACCTCTCAATCGGCCGGTGCGACACCTGAAGTAAGGGACCTTACTCCGTTAAGGGATCCAAGTGGGCTGAATGCTAGGTGACTATTCACAAGGGCAGCATTGGGATATAGTGAAAAGGAAGCAATAGCAGAACAGGCGGTTAAATGGATGCGAAAAGATGTATATACTGAGACTGACTTATGGCGTACCATAAGGGATCTTGAACCCGTTATGCAACAGCATGCCTTGCATCAAATGTCTCGTTACCTTATTGAAATTTGGGAGAAATGCTTTCAAGACGGGTTGGCTCCTCAGATATTGTATGACATTTTGGATCAAACCCATAAGTTCGATTTAAGTCCGGGAGAAGTGTATAAGAACGTGGAGACGTTGGTAAAATACCAAAGTAGAATGTTTTTGAAATGTCCTAATTGGGATTCTCAACACCCAATGAGGGAAGTGCATCCCATTTTCCATCCTGAAATACCTGAACTACGATATGATCAGAATGTAGTTACGAGAGACAGAGTAGAAGCTCGGTTTCAGGAACAATGGGTATACACTCCATGGAAGAGAAGTGAAGTCCTAGCTCTAAAATCACAGCTTCCCGATCCCCGTAAGAATCCCACAGCGTACTATAGGGAATTAACTGAATCTGCGGCTTCAGCCGTAATGCCTTTAGCTGATGTTGAATTGTTTTTTGGGTTGTTGGTCCCTGTGGATATATGGTGACAGGTACATGACACTGATCATACGGCTGAATTAGGAGGAACCTGGGAACAGTTGAAAGAATGGGATAAGGACCGTAAACCCGGAGACAAGCAAAAGAATGACATTACTACCCTACCCGCCAAGATTATTGCTTACATGCATTCTTTGATCCCCCCTCGCAAGGTCGATTGGGATAAACTGACCGCCTGTAAGCAAAGGAAAGACGAAAGTATTTCCGATTTCTTCACTCGATTTGAAGGCACATTTATTGACTTTAGCGGACAGGACCTTGCTACAGAGGGTGGGATTCGGTTGTTCGTAAATCGTTTTGTGACTAACTTGTTACCAGAAGTCTCCACCCGGCTACAAGCCGCTGAGAGCACTTGGACTAC
Source organism: Lissotriton helveticus (assembly GCF_964261635.1). Classification (NCBI taxonomy): domain Eukaryota; kingdom Metazoa; phylum Chordata; class Amphibia; order Caudata; family Salamandridae; genus Lissotriton; species Lissotriton helveticus. The sequence continues at coordinate 1,596,579,623 of NC_136061.1, forward strand.
GTCCACCCCTTCTGTTATACTGAGTATGGCCCAATACTATGAGCATAGGGAAAATGAAAGTAAGGATAAAATGGAAAAGAAGGCTAAGGATCCTAAGACTCCGGTGTTATTGCAGCAAGTGGTAAGAGGACGAGGAAGAGGGAGAGGAGTCTGAGGGTCCATGTCCAGAGGGGTGGGGACAGGAAGGGGTGGAGGCCCAGTCCCGTCGTTGGGGATAAATCAGTGTGCATATTGTAAACAGGAAGGATATTGGAGAGCACAGTGTCCGTTGCTGTTAGCACAGAACGGAGCTGTCCGAGGGCGAGGACGGGGTCGAGTTGGTCCAGACCGAAGTGATATGCGTAGAGAAGAAGCAGCGCAAGGACAATTCGAGCAAAATCATTTTGATAATCCTCAAGGTAGGCAATACTTTAACGAGGACTATGCGTTCAGAGACCAAGATGGGTATGTTTATACATAGGACAGCCAAGGACAGAGTGGGGGCCAGGTGTCGATACTAGTCAATCAACAAGGACCCTATGTGAAGGGGGAATCGATGGGGACTTCCGAAAAATTTCTGATTGACACAGGAGCAATGAACAGTTCCGTTGCTCGATCATTGGTCCCAGGGGCTGCTCTGTCCGGGCAGAATAATGTTTCAGTAGGATTTTCAGGAGTTACGGTGGTAAGCCCCATCTCCAGACCGCTCCCATTCACTATTGGTCCGGTTACTGTTCACTCCCCTTTCCTGTTGACTTCGCATTGTGGTGAAAATGTATTGGGCTTAGATATGTTAAAGAAATTAAATGCGAAAATCCACTGCTCCCCGGACGGTGTCTACTTGACAATACAACCCCCTAATTTAGATATGAATCAATACTTCGCTAAAAACAAACCTCTTCCACTTGAATTTGACACTGTTCCCTCTATGCTGTGGGCAACGGGGGATACGGATGTCGGTAAGTTAGACATACCTCCCGTCCATATCACATTAAAACCTGGTGTAAAATTGCCACGGATACCTCAATATAAGATTTCACAGGCTGGTGAGCGAGCTTTACTCTCCATTATACATGACTTAATTGATAAGGGTGTACTTGAGGAAACAGCTGCTAATGTTTGTAACAGTCCTATTCTCCCGATTTTGAAAAAGACTTTTGACACTGGGAACTCAGAAAATGTCGATACATATCGTTTCGTGATCGACTTGCGGGAGGTTAATAAAATTGTAGTGCCTCGGTATCCAGTGGTGTCTGATATAACTACCATCCTTACCATGATCCCTCCAACTGCAAAGTATTTCTCGGTCATTGATCTGAAAAATGCTTTCTTCAGCATCCCAATCCATCCCGATAGCCGTCAGATCTTCAGCTTCTCATTATCTGGCCGAAGCTTTAGATTTTGCCACGCATGCCAGGCTATACCGAAAGTCCTAGCATCTATAGTCAAGCCCTTAAAGCAGTTCTAGACGATTTGATTTTGGCTGCGGGTAATGTGCTCTTACAATATGTAGACGATTTGTTAATTGCGTCAGACACCGAAGAAGGTTGTAAAGATGCCACTGTGAAACTGTTGCACCATCTAGTGGCAAAAGGTAATAAGGTGTCCTTGTCCAAATTCCAATATTGTCAACAGGAGGTGACCTACTTAGGTCATCTACTATCGAAGGAGGGAAGGCGTGTGACTCCTGAGCGTATTACTACTATCTCTAACATGTCTGTGCCTTGCACCCAGGGTGATGTTCGTGCTTTTCTTGGCATTACCTCCTACTGTCGCCAATGGATTCCTAATTTTTCTCTCCTTGCTAAACCTCTGTTACATTTAACCACTAAAGATGTGCATGAACCTTTTCCGTGGACCGATGAATGTCAACATTCTTTTGACTCTTTGAAATCTGCTCTTTGTTCTGCACCCGTCTTGGGTACCCCTGATTACCGTAAAGCTTTTGTACTGTATGTGCATGAGGTCGACGGTTGCTCGCTTTCAGTGTTAACACAAGGATTTGGTGGTAAGCAAAGACCTTGTGCTTACTTTTCGGCCACATTGGATAATGTTGCCAGAGCGCTTCCTAGCTGTCGGAGGGCCACTCCGACTGTGGCGGTGGCCATCCGACAGTCGGAGGGGCTCGTTCTAAATACTAGCCTAACAGTGATGGTGCCTCATGCTATGGATGCCTTGCTAAATAAAACGAAGACACAGCATCTTACAAGTGCACGCCTTACTGGTTATGAATTAACTCTGTTTGCCCCACATATCACGATTAAGCGATGTGCCAGTTTAAATCCCGCCACATTGCTACCTCTCCCTTCAGACGAAACTAAAAATAATGTACATGATTGTATGTTTCGGACAGAAGAAGAAGTGAAGGGGAGAATTAACCTCACAGACATTCCTCTATCTGACCCCCAGGGGGAATTGTATGTGGATGGTTCTTGTTTCAAGTTAGCAGATGGCACAACAACAGCTGCATATGCAGTCACAACGCTAAAAACTATAGTTGAGACTTCTCGAGTTCCCTATCGATCAGCCCAGGCCGCTGAGCTAGTGGCATTATTACAAGCCTGTAAATTGAGCGAGGGGTTAGAGGTTAACATCTATACTGACAGCCAATATGCCTTTGGCGTGGCCCATAGCTTTGGGCGGCTGTGGAAGGAGAGGGGTTTCCTTACCTCTCATGGTCAGAAAATACAGAATGGTCCCTTGGTGTTTTGCGATTACTTACTGCTCTGACATTACCCAAGAAAGTAGCGATAATAAAATGCAGTGCACATAAGGCAGTAGTGGATGATGTGGGGGAAGGGAATGCTTTTGCTGACCAAATAGCTAAACAAACGGCCCAGTCCACGCTCACCTCTATGTTTGTAACTTCTTCTGCAAGGTGGGTGGAGGAATCTGATCTGTTTAATAACACCATAGAAAGTGTGCAAGAAATACAGAAAGAGGCTACCCCGGTTGAGTTGGTTCGATGGAAGCAGGAGGTGGGAAGGTTGGATGAGAATAACTGTTGGGTGGATTTGACTGAAAGACAACGATGGCTGTTGCCCAATGCTCTGGTACAGGCCGTTGTAACTATGGCTCATGGCCCAGCTCATATTGGAGCAAAAGGCATTTGTGCCCTATTGGACCCAGTATGGAATAACCCCAATATTCAGAAGACGGCTGTCCATTTAGTCCATTATTGTATGGTCTGTTTGCAACATAATCCAGGAAAAGGGGAAACTGTCCTAAGCGGGAACTTTGCACCCCTGAGCTTACCTTTTGAGGTGCTTCAGATGGATTACATTCATATGGAACGCGTCAACAACCTGAAATATGTCTTGGTGGTGGTCTGTGCTTTTAGCAAATGGCTTGAGGCCTACTCGACTAAGGAAAACACTGCTTTAGCAACAGCAAAAGCTCTTCTCAAAGAGTTTATCCCAAGATTTGGGTTGCCCCGTTTGATTTGGTCGGACAACGGGGGACATTTTCATGGGGCCCTTGTCAAGCATATCTGTAATGGGCTGCAAATAAGACAGAAATTCCATGCAGCTCGACATCCTCAGTCAGCAGGATTGGTTGAAAAATATAACGGAATCTTGAAATTAAAGATGGCAAAAATACAAGAAAGTACTAACCTGCAATGGCCTGATACCGTACCCTTGGCCCTAATGTCATTACGAGTTACCCCTCATTCACGTTCTGGCCTGTCGCCCTATGAATTAATTTTTGGATGGCCTGCTAATGTATGGGGAGTACCTAGGCCAAGGTCATTTAAAGATGTTGAATATCCTATGTTAATAGACTATCTGTACACTCGGACTAAAGATCTCCGTTCTATTCATCAGCAGGTAGCATCTGTGTTGCAGCCCCTGCCAGAGGGCCCCAGACATCGATTGGAACCTGGTCAATGGGTACTGGTTAAGAAATATCAGCGAGACACCAGCCTGGCTCTAAGGTGGTCTAAGCCATACCAGATTCTCCTGGCGACACGGACAGCAGTGAAGGTGGACGGAAAGAAACACTGGATCCACGTCTCTCACCTGAAAAAGCTGCCCCTCCCGCTTCCTTATGATCAGTAGCATCCCGATGGAATTCTGATGCAGGACAGTGAGAGAGCCACCAGATTTATAACTTTTTACGACGCCTGTGAAATAGATCAGAGGCAAGAAGAACGAGAAGCGGGATCGGGTGAGGCAGCACCAGTGGAATCTGCAATTGCCTCTGATCCGGTCGCTGTCACTTCTGTTAGTAGTGGCTCTGATGAGGGAAACACACCCTCTCCTGTGTTATTTTCTGATCAGGAAGTCCCGGGTCATGTCCGTTACAACCTGCGGCCAAGAAAACATCACGGTACCTCAGACGACACGGCTAGGAGATAAGGAAAGACTTGAAAAGAATAGGGTTTGCTAGATTCTATTCTGAGGTACTGAGCGAGACACTAGACTGAACCCGTTGAGAGCTGGAACTTTGATATTTTTGCTCTGTTCAGAAAGAAAGACGTTTTGCATATTAAATCCCAGGTTGTCCGCTTGATTTCCTCGCTGCATCACGAAGTGTAACACGGATTGATGATTCTTTTGAGATGAACGATAGGAGTCTGCCTGTGAGGCTCTAGACGGACACAGGGAAGAAGAACCCTCTGGCAGGAAGGTCTGCTTTGGCCGAGTATAGTTTTGGACTTTTAGCTAGGAATTTACCCCTTTGGTCGTATTGTGCCTGAAGAAGAACGCCCTTTTGCTCAACGATATTTTCCTTTTTATGAACCCATGTTTTCTGCTTGGACCATGCGTGTGAAAATAGCCTTTGTAGTAGCGATAGTAGTTATATTAGTAATTTTTATGAGTGTATTCATATATTTAGAGTACCAGCATCCAATGCAAACAATGATGAAAACTACTGTTGCTCCTCCAGAAGATTTGCTGTTTTCCTTAGCTCCCCATAAGGAAAGACATCGTCAGACCTATGCTAAAAATGTATTTGTAGAAATGCTTCATCAAACACATAGTACCACTAACATTACAGATTGTTGGGTTTGTGGGCTTTTGCCATCAGTCATGCACAAACATGATTTATTCCTCTCCTTGCCCTTATCATATTTAGGAAGCTGCGAAGCATGGTTCCAGATGTTATCAGCCATGTATAACCATTATGTGGAGAACCCTAAACAGTACACAGAGAAAGATTATAACATGATCTTAGCTTATATAGAGACACACCAAGTTTTGATCCAGCAGGAAATGATGGGGAGGGATCTTTGGATCCAAATGCCTGTATGAACGTATACACTACTCATGAAAACAGTACCTGGTTGAAAAATGAACTTTATGATTTCGCTAACTTCAATCATTCACAGTATTTTCATCAGTTTATCACCAGAAATGTCACTAGTGAGCGAATTATGCCCGTACCCATTCTGAATAGCTCCTCTGCTTTTTGTGTACAAGGAATGGGACATGTGCAGGTTGGAAATAGTGTTTGTAACTATAAACCTGAATCTAATAATAAAAACAGATTTAAACAAAAAAAATCAATAAATGCAGAGTAGAAAAGCTTTAATGTTAATGATAAAATCAAGAACAATACTTTAAGAATCAATTAAAAGCTGTCTCAGAGATGCGTCACCTTCTAATGAAGCATTCAACACCTCGTTTGCAAGTGTAACAATGGAGAGATGACGCTCACATGCTTCTACTTATAGCAGGCAAACATTTGTAAAGGAGAGACATCAACCATCAAGTACCCACAACACTGCCCATGTCCCTTTCAAGATCCAACATACCCTCCTAATCCCGAAGTTATCCACTCGAACCTTACAGTTAGGAATCTGGGAGTTATTTTTTATTCTGAAACATTTTTGAGTTTTGGGCTATCACATTCATCAAAGGTACCAAATTTAAGCTGCGCCATCATAGAAGTAACATCCTATTGATTTCTCCCTAAAGGAGGGCTCAGCCAACCATTACAAACTAGGCTCTGCTGCTAATGTTATACACAGACCTACCATCAAAACTGCTTCACTCTGACTGGAAAATTACAGACAGCAGCATTACACAGGCCTGAAGTGAAAACACCATAGCTACCACAGGTGTAGATCACAACACATGATACGAGTTAAGCGCAACAGCATCTAAAATGACCTTAACATCCTTTAAAAAACTGTTTTCTCTAATTCCCTAGATTATTTGGTTAACCAAATAGGGAGAGCCATTCATACCTACAGCCATTTAAGATTACTGAAAGCTGCTAATTTAGCTCCTTACAGTGTCTATATGCTTTTTCTATATCAAAGTTCGAAAAAACATTTTCTAAAAACATTTGCCCAATAGTCCAATCTATATGTGTTGCACTTATCTGAAGTCTGTATATTTTATTCGACCAATGTATATGTGTTCTGGCGTTTTTCCTAAAGTCTACCATTTTTACGTCTGACCTTTGAGACAGCTTTAGCTGTTTCACCGGACTATTGCTGTTCCAAAACAATCACACACAATGTACACACAGAAAGGGACTTTTAGTTAACAAGTTTCATCCATTGGTCTTTTAAATTTTCATTCACATTTTGCTCCCACTTACACTCACCAGAGCATCCAGCATAGGGCAATGGGTATAGTCAACTTTACTTTTTGGATCCCTTAAGTTTGAGTGATTGCTCAAAGCGTGCACACATTACATTGTTTAATACAAGTTCCTTTCTATTCAGTACCAAAGCTGGTTCAAAGTGGGCATTTTTTTTATTTACTTTTTTTACATTAACTTCAAATACTCGCTATTTATTTTGCCTCCGCTCATCTCTAGAATTTCTGTTAAAAGGTGTTTAAGTGACATTGTGAGATGGTGGCTGCCTGTACTTTCAGTGTTAGGTTAGGTGGCAATTTTTACTTGTCTTCTTCAAAAATAAAAAGAATACAATTAGTTTCACAACATAAAAGCTTGTTTAAGCAAGCATTAGCAAAGTCAATAGGTCTCACCTGTGTGAGATCTATTGGCTTTGCTGGAGTGGAGTCCTGTGGACTGGCATGGTATTGAGTGGACTGGCTTTGTGTGGTGTGGCGTGGAATTGCACTCTGTGGCATGAAGTGGCATCGTGTGGCATGGAGTGTCATTGTGTAGATTGAAGTGGAGTGGTATTGCGTGCCATGGAGTGGCATTGTATGGCTTGGAGTGAAGTGGTATTGTGTTGCATGTGGTGGATTACCATGTTGTGACAAGGAGTGGAGTGGCATTGTGTGGAGTGGAGTGAGGTGGCATTGAGGGGAGTGGAGTGGCTTTGTGTGGAGTGGAGTGGAATTTTGTGGTGTAGATAAAAGCAGCATTGTTTGGCGTGGTGTGGCATTGTGAGGCGTGGAGTGGAGAGGCATTGGTTCCCATGGAGTGTCATTGTGTGCGCGGATCAGCGTGGCATTGTGTGGTGAGGAGTGGAGTGACACTGTGTGGTATGCAGTGGAGTTGCACTATGTGGTATGGAGTGGCATTGTGTGGCATAGAGTGAAATGGCATGTTGTGGCTTGGAGTGAATTAGTATTGCGTGGCTTGGAGGAGAGTGGTATTCTGTGGCATGTAGAGAAGTTGCATCGTGTGGATGGAAAATTTACCACGTTGCCATTAGCACTTCTAAATCTTGTGCTACATAAATGCAATCATAATAGATTTACCAATAATCTTGACCCACTAGCTATGTAAGCATCAGACGCTTTATTGCAGTTGATCGTATGCATTGCCTTGTTAGTAGGTACAATGCTTCTAGATGAACTGGTTTGTTAACAAATAAATGCGTTGTAGACCAGGAGTGCTAGTGGGTGAAAGAAAAAGATATATTGTACTGGTTAGGGAGAGGGCAGATAGAGCCAGGTCGCAGCAAGGTTGAGTAGTTACAATTGTTAAAACCCTTTTCCAAACAGGAGTAACAAACGTGCTGAGTACTAAGTCATGATAGATAATTCTTTGTTGTGATAAGAGGCAAACAGAACAGACTGTTCAATCAATCAATCAATCAATCAGGGTTGGGAATGCGCAACTACTCACCCGTGAGGGTCTCAAGGCACTGGGGGAGGGGGACTGTGGGTTAAACCATAGATTATCCAGAGTTGAACATCAGGGCGCTCTATGACCTATCTTTTCTCTCAGACGTTGTGGTGTGGGTGGCAGGGGAAGAAGCAAGGAGAAGGGATGACCGGGAGGAGGTTGAAGCACCACTGCCAAAGGGGATTGGAGGGGACCTAGAAATAATACCTCAATAACAGTGTAAGCAGTGGTTGGACACTAATTTAAATGAATAAATCTGTGCTTGCATGCTCCATGAACAGAAATAGAAGTAACCCCCGGCACGTGCTGGACAATTAGGAGGCAGCAAAGAAGAGTGACAATGATGCCAATTAATGCTAAGCAATGGGCAGGATCCAAGCCCTCTGTAGTAAAGAATTCCCCTTGCTGTAACGACTGCTCATGCTGTGTCAGCAGACAAGACCTAACAATATCACTAATTAAAGCGCCTCATCGGTGAATGTTGTTTAAATGTAAAGTTTTTATTGTAAGCATATGATGGCTACAGTTAAGTGGCAGCTTGCTTTCTTTTTTCTTTTTACTGTTTATGCTTTCAATAAAAAAAGAAATTGCTATTGCACCAGCTTGCCAAGGCCAGACCTATTGGCTTTGCCAATGCTAGTTTATTAAGTCCTCCTTATTCCTGTCCTTTGTCCTAGTGGAGATCAATGACTAGAGTGTGGCTGGTCCTTAGAAAAAGCTGCATAATGTCAAAGAAACTGAACAGCGACAAATGAGGTCAAACGCAGTCTCTTTTTTTGTCGGTCAGGATAAGCGTTGTGACTACAAATTTCAAGATCAAAGCAAAATTTAGGACATTGAATGAATTAGGACAAACGTTCTCAAAAGAGGTCGCTTACAGTTAGAGACGTGGGAAAATGTTAGAAGTGCAAATATGTTATGGAGATTAACTGTGTCAGACTCAATTCAATTACAGGAAAAAGGGAGGCAGGTCGACAGACAAGACTAAATGACAAAGGCATAGCGTGCTGGTAATTAAAGGGCAGTTCAATGTCGGACGATAGAGCAAGAATGAGGAGAATAATATTATGTAGCTGAGACTGCTCAAAGAAGAGGTGAAAACCACAGTAATAATTGCCATTGTAAAGGATAAATATACTATTCTAATACAATTTATATGATCTCTAGTGCTTGACAATCACTTTTACTCTGTGTATTGAAATGTATGCTTGACATTTATTTTCTCTTTATGTTTTGAAATATGTACTTGACAATCATTTTTCACTTTGGATTTGAATTGTGTCATTCTTATGTTGCCTTTTTGTATTGTACTTTTACTGTTTCTTCACGCCAATGTTAATTTTCCTCTTTGTACAGCGCTCTGATACCCGTTCTGGGTCTTGTTCGCGCTTTATAAAACTTTTCAAATAAATAAATAAATAATGATCAACTACAATAAACAATCTTCATTTCATAAAATTATATGTTACTGAATAAAATGTTAAGGAAACAAACTAGCCAGCAGGAAATGAGTCATTTAGAATACCTTTCCACATATAACTACACATGAAGTACATCCTTACTAAAATAGGGAATACATTAGCATTTGTGCAGCATACTCAAAACAATTCACCAATGTGGTCTGAAGTGCCTAGCACGTAACACTTTTTTCCATAATGAAAAACATTGTCCAACTAAAGTATCAGCTCCGAAATGTTATTTCCACTGAAGTTCTAATCTTGTGTTTATTAAAATACTCTCTGTGAGAAGTGACAATCATAAGATCTGAACATGAGTCTCCTGATTGCAAAGCATATATTTATCCCAACTTGTTTTTTTGTTTAAGAATGAGCAAACACATTGTGAAATACAATGTTAACTTAACATTGGTGTGTTATCTTAGGCATTTACCCCAAAGAACACATATAATAGTTCACCCACTCCGATTTTTAAAAAGTTGATTTTTGTTTGATTGTATAAACACTACACAAAAAATACAAATTGTTGTGTGGTTATATGCTAGGTCAGATTGCTTTTGAAGTGGAATTTGTTTGATACACAGTGCCAGGGCCAGATATAAAGTGGTGTGACCTGTACTGCTGCACCTGGCACTAACCTGGGGGGTATAAAGAGGTGACACTCTGTTTAAAAATAACGTCTAGATTGAAAGCACGTACTGCAGAATTCCTTGTGTGTCCAGTAGTTTTCAGCAGGAGTGGCCTGTGCAGCAAAGAGCGGTGAGGTGAGGTGCGAGGGGGGCCAACAGATGACAACGAGGGAAAATAAATGGAAAAAAAGAAAACCACTTACTCGCTGCATCACTGACTCGCCGATACGGCGAGCGCAAGGTAAGTACTTTCTTTTTTTTATTTTATTTTCCCTCGTCGTCTGTGAACTCACTCCCACCCCGCCCCTCCACTCTTACCTGCATGGGCTGCTCCTTGTTTTCAGGTATCAATAGAAATGTCAAGATAAATCTGGTGATTAATGTTCCTGCTTGAGAGAGATTGAAATGTTGTCTAGTGGCAGTTTTGACTCATCATAAAGTAGTTGTGGGAAAGGGCCTCTTTTGAAACCTTTAGCCCCCCCACTTGTGCCTGGAAATGATGTGGTTTCAATTGAAAGTGAACAGGGTCCCTGCCAGCCAGGTCTCCTGTGCCAGAGCTTCTACCCTATAAACTTTAAAATGATTGGCAGCTTTAGACCCCCTGCAAGTCCCTAGTAAATGATAACTTGGTACCTAGGGCATTGGGACAGAAGAGGGTCCCCCAGAGACCCCTCACTAAGGCCATACAAACTGTCACTGCAGCCTGCATGCCTTGGTGCAGAGAAAAACGAGGACGTTGAGATGGCACCCTCCTGTGTGCCATGCCAAGCAGCACTGCCTAAGGTATCGGTAAGTCACCCCTCTAGCAGACCTCACAAACCCTAAGGCAGTGGACATTGTATCTCAGGTGTGGGCATAGATAGTAGATGTCCCTATAATAGTTAGGTCTATTCTTAATATTATAAGTGCCAGTGAAGCCATAGAAAGAACATGGGCTGGAAACTCAACAACTTGAGTTTCCCAGCACCACAACGGCATTACTGAACCCAGGAATGTTTGGTTCAAACAACTCTCAATAAATCCACACTAATGTCAGTGTGGGATCTATTGATACATGTACCAAGAGGGAACCTCAGAGGTGCCCCCTGAAAACCTACCAACCCTGGTGTGGTCTCTGACTGGCTTTAGGCAACCTGCCACCACCAGACATGGTTCTGGAACCCTGGGCAGAGAACCCCTGCTTTCTGAGGCCAGAAACAAAGCCCAACCTGGGGGGAGGTGTCCCACTGCCTCCCCAGGATGAGCAGGCCTTGCCGCCTTTGTAATAGGACCCCAGCCTCTGCTGATAGCAGCAGATGGCAGCCCCTGGTTCAAACCCAACTTTTGGCGGGAGAACTGATGGCAAAACTTAGTGAGAAAATGAGGTGTGCCCCCTTCTCCAATTCCACCCCTCAGGTGCTGGAGGCGAAGTAAAGCCCATTATTCAGTGCCCACCTTCTTTAAGATGGTGGGACTTATATAATCAGGGCTAAGGCTATGCCACCCTCCCACAGGAGGGTGGCTTTATAGAGGGTGTAGACACCCCAAGCAAGGAACCCATTGATCCTACCTGCCACTCCCTTATTACCCCCAACAATCTAATATTTAGGTGGCACACCTAAATCCCTGAACTCAGATTCCTAATGACCTAAGAAGAGCCAGACACCACAGCGTTGCACCAGCAAAAAAAAATGCAGGCACCAAATTACTGGCCCCAGACCTACCGGCCTGTCTCCAGCCCTCAATGAAACTGTGCTAAAGTTGACCCATCCTGCACCCCAGAAACCTCCATGGCCTTGGGAAGACTGCTTGCCATTGACAAAAATCAAGATCTCCAGTGGACAGCAGACCTGTCCTGAAGAAACCAACTTTAAAGAGCAAAGATATCTGCCCTCAGAAACCGCAAAACCTTTGCCAGACCCACCTCAACACCAAAGCCCACGGCCTGAGTCCCAGTGGCCTACCAGTCCTGTGAAGGTTCCCTAGCACTTCTGAGCAAGATTACACTGTGGGCTGCCCCATGCCAAACTCCACCTCGACGCCTGTAGCCTCAACGCGAAGACTACCCCAGACCACAACTTGCCCGGTAAGTCTTTTCCAATGCCTAAGGACACCCCTATACCAAAGCCCCTGGGGCTTGGGGAGCACAACCAATGGTGTCCCTACATTCCCTAGCTTCTCCACTTACCTGGGCAGCTGTTGGTTCCCTCCGCCCGGCGTCCTGGCCTGCGCCTGTAGCCTTTCTCAAAGCTGATCTCTCCCAATGGTTTTTATTGGGTACCTGATGCTGTGTTGGCACTCTGCACCCAGTCACCAGAGTGCTGCTGAGGATGTAAGTTTGGTGCTGCATTGTGGCCCCCCGTGCTTACCTTAACCCCAGGAGGGTGGGTTACCAAACTGTGTTACTCACCTGTGAGCTACATCTCTTAGATTACCCCCTTTCTCAATTAGATAACATTGGCGTCAGATTCCGAATTTAAACCCGCCACCCCTGTGCCGCTAGAGGTGCACATTTGCTATTTACCTGAGCCTTGCCTGGAGCGGATTCTTCATCCTGAACACCAAGATTGTAAGTTGTATACTTACCTGCAAAAATGCACATTCTTCTTTTCCTCCCATAGGTTAACATTGCTGAACTGAAAACTGAACTGTGTCCACTTTTTAAAGTGTAAGGAATTTCTTATGAAAAATTTTCTTACCTTTTTACATATTTCTTGGTCTTAAATAAACTTTAAAGAAGCTTATGTTTATAAAAATCGGTGTGGATCTCCTTTTTAAGTCAGGTGTCAAATCAAAAATGACTTTATTCGATTGCTTTATAAGACAATCATACAAGTACATATTAACAATACAATCATTTCAAAACTGTAAAAATTAAAAAATATTTACAAAAACTTGAAAATCATCATACAAAAAGATCTTATTATAGTCCATGATTACAATATAATTGTTATCCTGTGGCGTGGCTAAGTACTTTTTAAAAAACATACATATCCTCCAGGCCCTGTGGATATCATCCAGGATCTGGCGTGCGAGAAAAGCTGGACGACATTGTCTCAGACCCAACTCCCTCAGAATCGGGACAATCCAAACTTTCCTCAAATTACTATAAAATCTGCAGAATAAAAAAACATGCATTGTTGATTGTTCTGAACAAATATCGCAGGGACACAGACCTAGAGTTCGTGACTAATCATTTATATCGGGGAAACTCACGAGCCTGTGATGAATGTTACATCTAAAATGAGTAAATAAAAATCTATCATAGCCACTAGGTACAAACAATAAATATGACTGAATATTAAAAGAAGATACAATCAATTGATTATGCTGAACAGAAGGTTTTGTACTCTCAGTAACCAGTCTTATAGTGTCCAACTGAATCAGTCCCTGTTTTTTTAATTCCTTTCTGGTAATCGACTGCATTGTACCTGGATTCTTGTAGTACTCTGGTGGCCAAGGTCAGACATAACATTTTTAATAAACCTCAGCCACGGAATTAGCAATGCTCCTTCAAGTTTCAAGCTGTCAGTTAAAATATCCTGATTTAGCTTAGTCTCCGGTTTGGACCATATTCTCTGCCATAGAAGGATTGGCTTCATTTTTATGAGGTCTGAAATGAATAGGAGACCCAGCTCTGCATGGTAAACATATGCCAATGTGCTACTAGGGACAGCTAAAATATATCTTAGGAAAATATGTTCCACTGTCTGGAGTGACTGCGTGTCCATAGCCCCAAACTGCCGCTCCGTACATGGCTGCGGAGACACACTTCGCTTTGTAAATCTGCAAAGTCATGTGTCATTTATTAATCACTGTGTGCATAACAAATGCCTTACAATCCTCTGTGTTAGGCCTAAAGATGCTCGACCACACTACAACAAATAGAGCACTTTGGGTTTACACTGAACCCTGTATACTTCTGGGGTAATCTCTGGACTCTTTACATAATATACTTAGCTATTGGTATACCACATAAGGAGCCAGCTTCCAATAATAGTGCAGAGGGATAGTGCGCTTGCTGCAAAGAATGTGTATTATGCAGATCACTGAACTGAGTGTGAGTGAACTATGAGTAGCGCTACAAAAAATTAAAAGCATGTCACATAGGGACTATGGAGAGACGAAAGGCATTGTTGGAGAGTGGTAGTGAGAGAATTAGTGGAAAAGGCAGGTCTTTTGGGGGAGGTGCAAAAAATACTGTTGCACCAGGCACCACCAGCACTAAAGCCAGTCCAACACTGTGCTTAATTGGTAAAAGAATATGTGCTGGATCCCATAGGTTTACTCAAAAGTCCACCATCAGCTTCTGAATGTTGAGGTAGCTGACTACCAAGGCGCTCTACTGTTGTTTCCACCTCATTCCTTTTTCACCCACCACCATACACTCCTTGTCACTTTATCTCAGTTTTTTTTCAATCCTGCTTTTTCCCTCTCCCACTGTTCTCCCTTTACTCTGTCTCCTTCTTTTCCCCTTTTCTGCCTTTCCCCCCGTTTTTGTGGGATAAAGTCCGATAATACAAATAAGTTCCGTCCCCATAAACGAGTGCAGGTGGGCCCTAACTGCAACTGGAATTAGCATACTGTAATAATTGTACCCACACTTTGCAAGTTGAAACATGTTTTGCAGATGGCAATGCATTCTCTTTCATGCTTAGTGCATTTAATTAAATGTGAACTAACATCTGGCATGAAGGCCATTTTGTTTTCAGTAAAATATATTTTTAGCTGAGAAAAATGTTTAACCTGAACGTTCGAATTCAGTAGCTGCTTGGTGTTGACAGGAATTGTAATTTGATGGAATAGGATATCTTTTTCCATTTTGGATGACTCAGGCAATCCTCAATGTCCCTTCACTTTCAGGCAAAATATTGTGCTTGAATTGATAAATAATTAATTGTTATTTCTGGATGCTCTCAATGTCAGACCTGACTGCTGAGACGAACAAGCATCGGTTTCTAAAATACAATGAAGGAGAGGGGATGAATATGTGTACTAAGAGACATATTTATGATCCAGTTTGTGTTGCCCCTGCACCACGCAACGTGGTACAAGGGCAACACAAACCGTAAGTCAGATTTCTGAAGCCATACAAAGACACTTTGCGCGGCACCATAAATCTGGAGTAACGCAATGCAGTGCAAACTTCCATGGTTTTTGACACACGCATTCACAGATTGACGCGACCTTGTAAACTAGGGAATGTGACAAAAAGACACCTCCCCAGGTGAGGCGTAAAAAGGAGAAGTATTTTTATTTCTCCTCTTTACTTCCTCTTTCTGTGTGCTGCATTCTGCAGCACAATATAGAGAGGAAAAAGCCTCTCAGGATTGTTTTTGTGCAGGAAGGTGCACCTTCCTGCGCAAAAACAATCCCGCTTACAACACAAGCACTCTTACACCATGGTGTAAGGGTGCTTGTCAGTGCTTAATTTGTAACAAAATATGTGCCTGGGCCCGTGGCAGGAGGCCACTGCAGCTTGCGCCACCTACTGCTGTTGCCAGCACTGTCACCAACATAAATGCAAACCATTACACTGCTACAAGTGTGACAGTTCAGACTATTCCATGCCCTCAATGCTATAAGAATGGGTTGGGGGGCAGGTATTAGTCATTTTTATGTTATAATGAGCGAAAAACAACTGTGCTTGCCCTGATCTCTAAATGAGATATGCAGCACCACCACGTGGCAGACTGTCAAAAGTCCCAGTGCTGACAAGTAAGTGCCAGTGCCCAATACTGGAAACCACCTGCTCAAATTAAACACTTGTGCCTGTGCATTCTTTCCCTTTCCCTGTGACACGAAGCAGCGCAGCCAGGTGACTTGCTGCGCTGCCCTGCACCACATACGTTATAAATATGCCCCTAAATTTGTTTCCACCAAATTGGCTCAACAATTATTTGTTTTGAATCCCTGAAGTAGTAAAAACCCAAATGCAATTTCTCAGTCGGACCGCACTTCTAAAGAAAAGGTTTAAATTGAAAGTCTAAGTAACATTTTACTTTCTGCTACCAACCTATAAGTTTATAACAACAGGAACTAATTTTATCAAACGTAATATATGCATTAGGATCTACCACATTAATTGAACTCTCTCTATTGCCTTCTCCAATTTTCTTTTGTCTCATTCACTTTCCACATTCATCTTTCCTCCCCTTGACCTTAAGAGCCAACTTACATGTATTTACAACAAATAAGTCAACACATAGGATTAATCATCTGGGGTGAATAGGCCTACCTAGGATTGAAACATGAGTTGTAGGCCATATTTTTTAAATGGTATAAGAACATTGGAATGTTGGGAGCTCCATTGAAAACAATGGAGTACTCCGGGCTTATAATGACTGGTATAAGCCTGGAGCTCAAACATTCCAATGATTCTTTGTTCTTAGCTCTGGCTGTGAACAAAGGCTTCAAGGACCCTGAGAGAATTCCAATCGCCTTCGGCTCGGGGCCTTTAATGCTGGAGAGGGCCTTTAATAGCCGGTATAGCCCTCGACGGCGGGCTATAAGGCTATAATATTGCCTCACAGGTTGTGTTTGTATGGTAGGTGATCCGAAATCAATTACGCAAGGCTAGGACAAATTTCAGTTATGCCTGCATAATCTTTCTTAAAAATGATGCTATTATGCCGTGCCACAAAATTACATGATGCTTGCGATAAAAAAATTAGCAACCAGGAATAATGTGAATGTTCAGAATGTAGACATCGGCTGTTTCCGGCACCTATGTGTTTTTCTCTTTTTGCGTGAAGTGAGTCCCATCTATATTAATACAGTGACATCTGCCTCATTGCCTGCCTTCTGCTGTGATACAAATGCATACCCCTAACTAGCCCTAAGCAATTCTGTCAAAATGATGTGCCGAGGGCACATCCCACAAGTCTTTAGGTCTTTGAACTGGTTCTCCATCTGAAAACTTACTCTCTTTAACACCACCACTACTGTCCAAAAGCTCATTTGATCAAATCGCTCTCTAGGCTCAGCCAATCATCAGCTTTTGTCTGAACTTTGACTTCATCATATGGCACTAGTGCCTTTTCAGTAGTTGCATCAAAAGAATGGAGCTCACTCCTAATCTTGCAATCAGAGCAGATTCTGGTATCGTTCTGAAACATGTTAGAAAGCGTTTTTAATTATAAAAGACCTTTTTTTCTTGACTGTAGTTTAGTTTTTATCTTTGGTCCACTGAATGCGTTGTTATTTATGGTCTTTCCACAGCAACAACAAATGTTGCAGATGTGTGCCATAAAAATACATTTAATGTAAAATCCTATACCTTTGCATAACACTGCACTTTATTCCGAAGTAATACCAAAAGTTAACTAAGAACAAGAATAGGCACGTGACAAATTACACTGGTCAGATATATTCATCACAGATTTGTTATCATTTGGACAGATGGATTTTATACCTCGGCTGTGGAGTGTAGGATGCTGATCATGTTTCAGCCACATGTGCCCTGTTAAAGGTTTGCTTTTTTGTTCAGCCCTTGGTAGCACAAAACTGGCCCGCCACTTTGACAAGTGGCTAGTTAGATACTGTGATGTATTAATATTAATAACCAGCACATTGCATGCTAACTATCATACTACAGACAACCTGCCAAGTTCCTCATGTGTTCTGTTCTGTGACAGTGGTGTAAGATATTTTCGTGTGAGTCGCAGAGTTGCACTTTACCTGTGTGCTATGTTTTCTTGGCTTATGGGAGCCAACGGGTTTTTATCACATTACTCCTTCAGATGTGGGCCAGTTAGTGAAAAAGTCCTGCTGTGCCACCTAGAAGGAAACAAGTATGATTGTTGCAGCTTCTAACCCTCCACATCTGCTCCAAATATATGTTTTCTAAACTGTAAGAAACAGATTGAAAGGGACAGAGGGCTGCATGCATCAATATTAGGCACAGCGAATAACTAATTGCGATTTTCAGCTAATTGCAATTAAGTAATCGCTCTTCCAAATGTATCAAACTCCAAGAGTTTCATTCAGCGATTCCTATGGGTTGCAAATTAACCTACCGCATGAATATAAATGAGGTAGGATGCAAAGTGCAACCCCCAAGGAATCACTAAAATCACAGGGATGGTGGCCTGCTAGGGTCAGCAGACCACCATATCCCTGATTGCTTTGCAATAAAGCAATAATTTTTTGTTAATGTAGCCTGTTTTCCTTTGATGGAAAGGGGTTGCGTTTAAAAGAAAAAAATGAAAAGTATTCATCACAATTCCCAAAGGGGAAAGGGTCCCTTGGGGACCTCGTTCATACATCCCGCTGAGCTTCAGTATTTGGAAGGGAACCCTAAACACGCCCATTCCAAAAAACGATTTGCAAACCCATTTTTTGATTCGGTAACACGTTACTGAATCGCAAAATAGGGTTTGACGCTTAGGAAAAGCGTTTTTTAAGTTCACAAATGGGCCAAGTCTGCGAATCGGCTTGTTTGCGAACTCAAAATAGGTTCATACATGTGGCCCACAGAGATCTAGGTCTGTTGGTAAAGATCAACTTTGCCTGCTGCTGACTTTGCTACTTGGATCCTTGAAGTGCTTATTGGAACCTTGAAATATCCTGTTTCGCATGCGGCTGTAGACCAGTTTGAAATCTCCAGCTAACTGGGGAACACCAGAGAATGACTGTGATCAGCTGTTTTCCAAAGGATTGCTTTTCTGGTATCCAATTCAGAAGAAATTAGTTTCAACAAACTACAAAAATTCTATTTTGTTGGTGAAGCCCAAATTTGCAGGAATGTATGCTTTTTGTGGACAGAAAAACACATCCTTATGGATTCTGGACATCAAAGGAGACCTAAGATACCCGTCTGACTGATCTTGCCAAATTCAAGAACAACCTTTCACTAAAGGAAAATGATTATGTTGTTTCCTTCTGTCAGCCCAAACCCCAGAAATAAACATCCTCAAAGGCATTTTCCCTCAACTTTGGTAGCTATGTCAGAGCAACAATTCAATTCTTAGAGAATTTGAACCAAATATAAAAACCTTTCAAATTAAGGACTTAAAAGACTAAAAATATGATCACAAATAACACATTTACAGCAAAAACAAAATTGCTCTCAACTAGAGTCAAAATCAAAAATGGTTCAAATTAAATAACATGACAATTGATCCTTTATGATACACACCCACTTGGGTGCAGCAGTGTATTGAGCCTTTCAGTGAAGGGGAAGGAGTCAACCCCAGGGAAGTTGTGCCTTTGCCCTGAGAGCAGGCAAACTGAATGCTGACTTTGACTCAGTGTACACTGCTAGAATGATGGTAACTTTATGGAAAAGTTACAAAGAATTTTCAAAGTTGCACCAGTATTGAAAAACTTCAGATGTTGTCCTTTAGCAGTTACAAATCTTAATAAAATACTGGGATTTATTACCATATGTCTGCTATGGAAGCACAGTACTTATTAGAAATGCGAACAAAATTATTCTAAAAATCTAATGAGTGAGGTCATCAATGATGTCATTTACCATGTCAAGAGTGATGTAATATGTGAGGTCATAAATTGCTTATGATGGGGTTACAAGTTATAATTAATTGACTAATCTATAACTGCTGTATTTCAGTTGTATTTGAGTTTTTTAATGTTATTTCTTGTCTCATTGCAGCATCTAAATATAATCTCACTTTAACCTTTGGTTGAGTCACATTCTACATTGGTCCAGCAGCCAACCTTCGATGAACGCCCAAACCCCACTCAGTAAAAGGCCTTAGACCGTGCGCAGTGAGGGCTGGCTGTAGGGACTGGCCTCATAGTCAGGCCAGGTGCTCAAACCTCATCTGCCACCCAATCTGTGCTGTGTAAGGCCTGTGACCATGCGCAGTGGGGGTTGCTTACAGGGCCTGGCTTCAAGACCAGGCCCTGCATCTAACTCTCAACAGGTGACCAACAACCACTGTGCAAATCTTTTGGAAGATCACAGTGGCAGTTGACCACTGGTTCTGTATCCAACCACTGATGGCATCCATCTAGATGCACTCAAACACCAATACTCACAAAGTTTGCCTATCAATATTTTAACTACTTCAGAATTGGGGGGCTGTTAAGTGAATCATAAAATGGGTAGGGCGAGCAAACAAATATGGAAAGGGAATGCTGTAATTCTGCAGGTGTCTCCCTCTTTTACCCTTTTTAGCCCTTTGAACCATTTTAAATGCCTTAAAATTCTAAAACCCTTACCTCCACTCACACGTTTAACCTAGTAGCTTCACATATGCATTAACATCTCAAAGCTCATTTACTTCGGCCTTCTCCTCAGAAAAGACCTTAAATTCAAAAACTCCTATTCCAATAAAATGGTTTTTAGGAGGACTTCACTTTTGTCATGAATACAAATATTGGCGCTCTAGTTATTCATTCAAACTATGTGGTGAAGATGAAGTTGGTCAGTAGGCACCTAACTGACAGACTGCTCCTGGTGTTGGAAGAACAGGTTTCACTCTGCATGTCAAAATGTTTTACAGATAAGAAAAGGTTTTGAGAACTCATGGAAAATATGTTCTAATTTAAGATTTCTAGAGCACTAGACAAAGTTTTAAACAGAAACCTCTCATTTCTTCATTTACTACAGTATCTTCTGTAGGAAATGCTTTGAGGGTAACATCTTTGAGTCCATAAAGATGGCGTTCAGGTATGTCACTCAGCTGGCATAAAACCAGGAAGTAATGGCTTCAGCAACATGTTATCCATGTTGGGGCCAACCAATCAAGGGGGAGTCTCTTTGGGAATCCACACCCTCCACATGCCCCTGGGGGTTAGGCTGTGCTCACCCTAAACCCTTTACTTGTTTAATTCATTTTCATGATGCAGAGACCACAGCCCTGAGTCCAGTAATGGCTGTCGCAACATATTGTTCATGTTATGGCCCACTAATTAGGATTGGCCAGTCCCGCTCTAAATTGACCAGTCTGAGCACATCTGGATAGCATCGGCCCAGATATCACTAACTTTTTTTGGTGGCTAAATCTTTTGCCAATCTAATTACCTTTTTATATACAATACTTTTTAAAAACTACTAAAATACCGTTTGGATTTACAGCAAATGTTCAAATGCACACTGTATGAGTAGAGTTCTAACTTTCTGAAAAATTCAATGTAATTACGTTAGTTGTGTTTTTTGTATCAGAAAGCAAACTTTCCTATTGAATTAAAAGGCAAATCAATGTTTATCAAGATAGATAGGTAGGTAGGTAGGTAGGTAGATAGATAGATAGATAGATAGATAGATAGATAGATAGATAGATAGATAGATAGATAGATAGATAGATAGATAGATAGATAGATAGATAGATAGATAGATAGATAGATAGATAGATAGATAGATAGATAGATAGATAGATAGATAGATAGATAGATAGATAGATAGATAGATAGATAGATAGATAGATAGATAGATAGATAGACTGATCCCGCTACCAGTGGGTAGTTATTGTTTGGACCAAACTTTCCATAGGAAAAGCATTTTTTTTGCCAATAACTTTGGCACCGCTTGATGCAGCTCCATGAAATGTTCACATAACTTCCCCTTTTTGGTTCAGTTGCTGTGATGACAATTTAGGGGTGATCGGTCAAGTGGGGGATGGAAAAAATGGGGGTTCCAAAATGGGTTTTCCCCATATTAAGTCTATGTGGATTTTTCATTTTTTTAACACGATTACAGCCCGAACTGCTGAACGAAATTACATCATAATTGGCAGAAAGCTAGAGGTTGGTCCAGAAAGCATGCTTTTGTGATTTGGTGTAAATCCATTTCAGTAGTTTTTCAAAAAAATTAGATACTAGGGTCTCTAGTCCTAGCAATGGAGTCCCACTTCCTACTAAAATGTGGTAGGCTGCCAACACTTCAATCAGAAAGTGTTGGCAGCCATCTTAGGACTCAGCTTAAAGCCAAGTCCGAGAAAAAAGTGCAAAATAAAGAAAATGGGTCAGGGTAGGCAAACCCTGACCTTCCTATATATGGATGGGAGGTCCCTTATGGACCCTGCTGGGGGCAAAAACTTTTTTTTTTTACATTTTGCCCTGGATTCCTTGGTTGAATCTGCCAAACCATAACAAACACTATGCTTTCAACACGTGAGAACAGAAAATGCTCTTGCTTGCTGAAAGAAGAGCATGACTGTTTCACTGCCCGCTGTCAAGCGAGCAGGGACACATCCCCTTCTCTTCTCAGAGGCTTTGAACCAAGGTTGTCCCTCCTCGGATAGGCGTGGTATCATCATCCCTCGACTCATCTACCATCCAACTCTACAATGACAACCTAGCTGGATTCCACCATGGAACGGATACTTCAGGAAATCTCTGCTGTGGATTGACCGTTGGAGGGCATGGAGACCTCTATATACGTCTATATCTGACCTCACAACTGAGAGTAAATCTATCCATATACACATGGCTGGATTCCAGAGCCGGATGGATGGCCTGTTGAACTGGGGTCACCAGTTCCCCGAGGGTAGCATGTCACGAGCGGGTAGGCATCCGAAAGCTTATGTGTAAAGCGAGCACACAGCACACGCAACCACTGAGACAGTAAAAATGGGCACTCAATGAGTGACGCCACTCCAGTGAGTATGTGTAAAAGTTAAATAGCTTTAATAAAGAGCAGAGACAGGGTAATCAAAAATTACAGTATCAATTACTTATTAGTTTTCCTTCAGGATACATATGTTTCAACACCTTGTAATAAATACTCAGAGGAATAAATAATAAATATCAGATAAATATTGAATATTAGATAATATTAAGTATAGATAACCACAGGCCTGACCGTAGCCTTGCTTCTTGTCAGCATCTGTAAGAAATACATTAAGGAGACAACCAAATGACATTGCATCTCATTGGTTCTGTAGGCATATTACCCACTTCTCACCAAGCAAGGGTGAGCGTTTCACCGCAGTAAACATGTAAATAAATAACTGAAGGTTTCCCGTAAACGTGGCACTAAAGGGGAGAAAACATTTCATTAAGGATAAACAACCCCTTGTGCAGGATTAACCATTTTAAGGATCACTCCCAGCAGGAATGAGCATTAATTATTATTCCATAGTAGAAGTAGAACTTTTGATTAGTTATGCACCAACATTTCATCCAGGAAGTAACCACTTCTCTGAGCAGAAGTAAACATTTAATAACAGGTAAACCATGCATAAGGCCTAGGCTGAGCAGGACACTAAGCGAAATTTGGATAATCCCTGGGTTTGGGCCTAGCCCACGCTAATACTCTTCATCCTGGCTCTGTAGGCATTCTATTACAGCCCCTAATCAGGGGTTAACCTTTTATGGATTAAGGCCTATAAACTGTGGGCCTTGGGACCTCTAAAACAGTCCAATACCAGACTAAACATTTCCTGCAGTAAAGATAAGCAGTTCAACAACACATTTCCTTGGGGTAAAGTAAAGGGAGCAATTCACTAATGCAGCACATACATTAAAGGCATAGCCTTTCATTACTTCCTAATAAGCATTTCAGTATAACAACCCCAGCATTTCATTAACCCAGCATGGAACATTTCCTCATTTACTGGTGGGTAATTACCCATCATCTTCCTGAAGAAGAATAACCATTAAACTATCCTCATTACCCAAGAGTAACCATTTTATTGGGCAGGGATACAATCTTTCCTTAATCAGGAATAACCATCTCATTATAGAAGTAAAGGGGGTAAGTCAATAAGCAATATAGCACATCTCCATAAATATTCCCTGAAGCCCGCTCCTGCAAGGAATTCAGTACAAGGCATTCAATTATCAGTTCAGTTAGCAGACATAAAACATTTCCCTATATCACTGTGGGCATTCAGGTACGATGTGCTCCTCATTAAGAATAAGTAATGCACCAAGCAAGGGTACTTCATACCTCAACAATTAACTCAGGCATCAGGGTCTACCTTAGCCGACATTTACCTTGAGACACTCTCCCCCTATTCCTGGAGTAAGTCATATTAGGCATCAGGCAGCATGAAACAGTACTCTCCTATGCAATACCAGACCCCTAGCCAGGGGTTAGCTTACATTAGCTGAGGACCCAAGATTGCTTCTGGGGGCCCTAGTCCAGTTCGGGGCCTTCCTTGGCTAGAGTAGGGCCAACGGGCCCAGTCACCAATTCTCTGCCTTCTGCAGCAGTTAATGAAGGCCACCGGGCCTAACAACAGCTTTCCCCGTGGGGAGGGGCGGTTCCGGGGCCTCCTACTCGCTCCGGGGAGGCCCCGCATCTACCAGGATCTTCCGCCCTCCCCCGGGCTTTACCTGGACTCTTCGGCCTCCTCCGGGCCCTCCCGCGGTCTCCTCGCTGCTGGTAGGTCCGGTCCCGGGCCTCGGAACCAGTCAGGGCCCAGCAGCGTCGCAGCGGCGGCAGGACGGGCCCGGGCTTCCCTCAGCCCTCCCCAGGCCCGCAGACCACTTGCAGAGGCGGAAGGGAGGCGCGCCCGCGGCCGCCAATGACAGCGCGGCCGGCGAGGCGAGACAGCCTCTCCTCCAGTCACGGGCACTGATGGCAGGGGGCATGGCCAGGGACACCACGTCCCCCGTCACGTGTCAGAGGGGGAAAGGCTTCAGGCCCTGTCAGGCCTAGCGCGGCCTGACAGGAATTCGGGCGGCCCTCTCCTCCCACCGGGGGCCGCCGCAGCAGGACATTCCACAGGACAGGAGGCTCCAATACGATCGCGGCGGCCTCCCCAAGGCTCTGGGGGACACCGCAAGGACCGCACACGGTCAGGACGGTCAAGGCCCTCCACACCACAGCGGCGGCTCTCTCCTGGCACCGAGGGCCGCCTGGGGCAAATCACGATGCCGGTCAGGGCAGCCTGGGCTGCGGCGGTGAGTGGGGGGCAGATAGCGCTTCCAGGAGACAGCGCTCCTGGGCACACACATCGCTGGACAGGTTGCAGGATACAGCGCTTCACAGGCTCGACAGGGGTCTCTGGCGGCACAGCGCTTCAGCAGGCGGTAGGGGCAATTACCACAGCGCCTCGGACAGCAGTCTCATGCAGAATCAGCGCTGGGGCAGCTTCTTTAATAGCCCTTCAGGTCCACTATACCAGGGCACAAAGCAGAGCAGCACTCGGCAATCAGCAGGCTCAGTGCTTCTCACAGGGACACAGTAGATAAGCGCTTGAGGGGCAATATAGCGCTTAGCCAGCAGACAGTTTATTTAAGTTGGAAGCAGGTCAGCAGGACCAACAGGACAGGACACACAACCGTGTCAAACCAGCAAAAGGGGTCCCAGGTGGCATCAGGGAGCGCGGGGAGCGACACAGCGCCAATACCTGGTTGATTCCTCAATAGTCCTGTGGTGATTTGGTTTCTTCTCGGCGCTTCAGGTTTCTTGCGCCCTTGTAAATAGCAGTCTCTGGCTTCCTTGAAGGAAGGGGTTGGAGTTGATGGCTGATCTCTAATCTCCTCAGCCAGTTCCCTTCAAGTGGTCCCGGGGTTCCCCTCCCGCCGGGTCAGGTCAATGGGCTAGCTCAGGATACCTCAACACTTGGAAGGCAGCACCTAAGCCCTGTCACTCCCAGTATCATAGGTCCCTGACTAGGCCCCACTGCCTAAAACTCCTGCGTAGGTTCTCCCCCAGGTCTGTGCTCCCTCAGTCTGACAGGAAAGTTTCCCTCCCTTTCCTTATATAGTGCCAGTTGACAGTTGGCAGTGGCAGTTGGTGTCACCTCACCTGTTCCAGAAGGTGCCAGGAGGTTCTACCATTCTGGCTATGGGTAGGCTGGCAGGCTAATATTGATACATTGTTTGGTGGGTTCCAGCCAGCTCCTGGCCACTAGAATGTGCCTGAAAGGACCACGCTGCAGTTGCAGGGGTCAGGGGCAGCCATGTTAGGGGAAGAGGGCACCTGCACCTTAACATTAGTTTAACATTACACAGGGCCTCTCCACTACACAAGGCCTATACACTTTTATTACAATGGGTGGGGGGGTGGGGCATCCTAAATTAAGGGAGTAAAAAGCGAAAACTTTCTGTGAAAAGGGCCAAGTCCTACATGGCCTAACTGTTTGGGTGGTAGCGGTAGGGAACCGTCGCAATGTTATTCCGGACCGGGACAAAGAGCTTCTCTTCCTCAGGAGAAAAGTGGTAGATCTGAAAGCTGCAGTGACAATGTCCACATTTTTGAATTTCCGGAGAATATAGAAGGTTCAGACGTCAAATACTTTCTCAGAGAAGCCCTTCCAAAGCTCACAGTTCTTACTTTTGCCCCAACCATAGGATTGCTCAACACAGGAAAAAATATACGACCGCATCCGCACATCATGAACAGGCCAGTCATTTGATCACAGTGGCACATCTCATGGCGCATTCACATTTGAAGGTCATGAGATCAGAATGGGAGTGGACTTTTCAAAAGAAACTAATGACCATCACAAAGCTTTCCTCTCTCTTAGACCCCGCCTGCGACAGTTCAATATTAAGTATGGCCCCTTTGAGCCCGCATGTCTACGGATTACCAAAGATGGAATATCCAAGGAGTTCTTCCACCCAGAGGATCTTAGACAATTTCTGGACAGTTTTTCCCCTCAAAATTTGGAATATACCGTGTCTCCACCAGAGTTTGGATCCCAACTACTATTATGGAACTCTACGGTACCCTCTGGTGAGGCTCAGGTTGTTCCCTGAGTAGGGGAAGAGACCCAGATTGACCCGTCCGCTCCCTGGGAGATCGAGCACAGGCCTTTCAAGCAGTGGCTACCCTCACACAGGAAAGACATAGGTACAAGTCACGCTCTCCTCTAAAGCAATCTTCATCCGAGGAGGGTGAGGCCTGAACTGTGGCAGATTGACCTTCCTACATCTATGAGAACATTGAATCTCGTTGACTCAACGTACACTGAAGAAGAAGATTGGCAGAGTACCTGAATACTTGCTTCCTTGTTATATATTATTTTCTCTATAATGTTCCTCTTCTCCCTGATCCCTTCTGCCATATCCCCTCCCTCCTCTCTTAACATGTACTAATGTTAATATTTAACTGTCATCGCTGCGTTTTGCAGTGCTTGTTTGATTGTACTTTTTATATTTTAAACTTTATATGACATAGCCTTATACAACTGGCTGAATACCTGAGCACTTGTTGACTTCTTATACATTATTTGCTGATCTTCTCTTTTCCATTAACACTGCATTCCAATATTTATTGTTTCCTCTGTCCTTTCTCCCTTGTTCCCCCTTGACTATTAAACCTGACCTCTATAACATAGACTGAATACTGTTAACATGAACATCAACAGAATTATTACATTGGTGCGTTTTCCCTACCGATTCTGCTGCCAGAAGGGACTCCTCCGACCCGCAGAGAGCAGTCCTATTCCCCTGTGCTGCTGTGCCTTCCTGCACAGTACATCTGTTCCTTATCCCCTCTACATTCCCTTCCTCCATCTTCTCCAGAGACTTGCTTCTTCTCCTTCTCACCTGTTTTCCCACATACAAGTATGTGACTCTCACACCTCCCTGTTGTAACCCCCAGCTCTATTACGAATCATCTGAGAATGTTATTGTCCTTTTATCCTTCGTCCTTCTCCTACCCCTTCTCACTCTTTTCTTTTACTTCCCTATCCTTACAAAGACTTTCCCCTTATTCCTGCCCCCACATTTTTTCCTGATACCCCTCATTTGCACAGCTTCTACCTCGCTATCTTCCTTCCTTTTCATGCCCTTTTCCATTAAACTAACACTTCCTTACTCCTCCTTCAGCTATCTCTTAACCGCTTTAGTGCTGCCGTTGGCCAACGGTCGTCGCGAGTACTACCGTGCCAGTGCTGCGCACGTCCATTGGCCGATGCGGCCGCACCCGTTTCTTCGAACGTTCAGCACTGGCGCGGAACGTTCGAAGCAACAAACGGGTTAATAACCAACCTCTTCTTACTCTCAATGTACACATGGCAGAGAATGTTATTGCCCTTTTATAATTGGTCCTTCTGCTACCCTTTCCCACTCTTTTATTTTATTTCCCTAGCCTTACAAAGACTCTCCCCTTATTCCTGCCCACATTTTTTACTGATACCCCTCATTTGCACAGCTTCTACCTCTCTATTTCCTTCCTTTTTGTGCTCTTTCCCATTAACCTAACACCTCCTTCTGATAGAGCGCGCGAGGCCACCCGACCAATAATTTCGCCGTTTTCCGGCGTCAGGGCCCATATACTTTCAAATCACCATATATATTGACCAGGTGACTTCACGAGCTCTACCAATTTGTGTGTGTTCCCTACTAATGTTTCTCAGTGCACCCGACTTACCATCCACCGACACGGGTACCTAATGACCACAATGAATCAGGGAGCTAGCTGTAAAAGGAAAGGCAACAAAATACAAACCCAACCAATAACATTCAAAATACTGTTGTGAAATGACCACGGACAACTGGAAGTTTTAAAATGTTTATCTAAAGTTCGTTATTTTCATGCATAAGGTGTACAAGAATAAGGCATTCAAGAACTAGTATAATGTAAATGATATAACTATAGAGAAATAAAGACAAG
This sequence comes from Lissotriton helveticus, assembly GCF_964261635.1. Classification (NCBI taxonomy): domain Eukaryota; kingdom Metazoa; phylum Chordata; class Amphibia; order Caudata; family Salamandridae; genus Lissotriton; species Lissotriton helveticus. The sequence continues at coordinate 1,596,608,152 of NC_136061.1, forward strand.
GTAATCATCGAAATATTGCTGTGGAATGCAAATGAGAAAAATACTACACAATCTCAAAATGTTCATGTAGGGACAGACTATGCATGGGTAACTTATTGGAGGGCCTATAAAGAGTAACACGCTAAGCTTAAAGTGAATGGACCTTTAAACAGTCTAGGTAAAGAGGTTCTAGACCATATCAGAAATGACAAACTGCAATGCAAAATATAATTTCTAACAGGTGAGAATTCATGGAACACGCTTATGAGAATGTAAATGACTTTCAATGGTTTGCGGAAAGCATGGAAAATAACATATGCAAAGGTATCACTTTATTTAAGCAAAAGGTAGAAATATAGAAAGGTGCAAGTTTTAAAGAACTTAGAGCAGTATTTTCCTAGACTGGTGTGGAAACCAAACCCTGGCCACGGGTCAGTTAAGGACAGGAAACCCTCAAGGTAGGATACCCCTCAAAGGACAGCAGGTGCAGAATGGACACCCTGGACAGGACAGGATACCCTCGGATTGGGAATCAGGACAAGACCTCAGGACAGGACAGCAAACCCTCAGGACAGGACCGGAACCCACAGTTCGGAAGCAACGCCTGCGCTCCACCCTCTCTGCAGCTATCGATCAAGACCCCGATTGGGTCAGCGAACTCCCAGCAAAAGTGCTTCGCCAGCACTTTAAGGTTCAGTAAAACCTTAGTCTATGGTCAAATTCGGACAGAGTGCTCCGCAGCTCTCTGTATCTTCAGTCACCTATTGAGTGCGATGGGTCAGTGACAGGTCAGCTAAACCAGACAAGTCGGACCATTCCCTAGGTGAACCCAGGGTAGATATACTGTTTTGGGGCAGTGTACCACCCCCCAATGTTGCAAAGTGTCAAAATCCTTCAATTTGGATTGGTCCTAAGGTAGGATTTGGGTAACACACCAATCATAACAGAGTATTTGTATGCCACATTACCATATTCTGGTACCGCCTAGTGAGATAGGGGTTCCCATGAGAGACTACACGGCAAACAGTAGCGCAACATTACAATGTAACATATAAGGAGCCACATTCGCTGTTCTCGCGGGGCAGAGGTGACTTTCTCAGGAACATCTTGCCCATCACTGCCAACTGGCTGTGTTCCATCAGTCAAGGTCCACTGTGCCGCAGAAAGTTGCGCAGGCGCAGAAGGGACCTCCAATATGGCTCTCCTCTCTCTCAGACCCCCATTCCCCGCGGTACATGAAAAGTAAGCGAAAACAAATTAATACATAATAATGTCATCATGAAAACACATCACAGGGTTTGTACTTCTAACTTATCATCAAAAAATATACTTATGCAATCTACATGTTAGCTACATAGAAACAATGACATTAGCAGTGGCACGAGCAGTACCACATTGGGCCAAGCTATGTATTACGCATGCGCATAAATTTCCCTCCACTTCTGCAGACGCGTCAGGACACGTGAGTGTGACTGACGCATGCGCAGTAACTAAATACAAGCGGCGGCCATTTTAGATGACTTGAGTAAATTATTTTAGTAAAACACATGTGCAAGCTTCAGAATCCCTATTCAAACTTAATATAAACGTTAGTAAAACATACACTTGTTACCTTATTACATATAAACGAGGTTCTTGAGTACAGCAAGTCCGCAAAATATGCGAAGCTTTGCTTCATCAATCCCCTCTTTGATGATATTTACTATCATCACAATATAAATGGAACCAGATGCCAACTTTCTTTCACACTTTATACAGCTCTATCTCTTCCAACAATCGCTCCAACTTCTCTCTCTCTGTCCTGGTAGGGTGAGAAGTCTTCACCTTCTTGTATATCTGATCATTCACTTCCTCCAATTCGATCTCATCCACACTCCGTTTCAACCCTCTTGCATTTACCTCGTGCTTTTTGGTGCGCTTGCGGCATTTACAACAGATAAAAATGAGAAATATGATAAGACCTATAATTCCAATTGGCATCAGTATCTTGAACAATAAGCTTTTACCTACGCTAGCAAGCCAATGACCTACATTTGAGAGACCATCTACCAGTCTCTTCCAGGCACTATCAACCTCGAGTGGTTTGAGTTCCTTTGTCAAATTAGTAATGTTTTTCACATATCTTTTGATCTGTACACTTTTGTCCGGAATATAAGTGCAACAATGTTGCGCCTTCAACATCCGGCAGACTCCGCCCTCTTCCGCTAATAAGGTATCAAGAGCAAGTCGATTCTGCAAAACCATTGATCTGATCGCAACCATTTCGGTATTGACCAGCAGAAATCCATGAGCTGTCTCAGTAGACAATACATCCACTATAGTAGACAATTTACAAATTCTGTGAGTGTTCAGAACCACTCCCACTCCAGGTATCAGTGCACTGAAAATACTACCCATAATTTCACCTATACTTTCTCTTTTACTACGCACTAAGTATTTTCATTGCTTCCAGCTTTCCCATTCACATGGTATATTTTCGGGAAGACAATGCCAAAATAGCAACTTCCATACCAGTGATCCGGCAATTTGAAATAAGCCTTGTCCCCACAAATATAATAAATTCCAGGAAACACAGGCTCTGACCCATTTTTGAAACCCCAACCTCCAATTACCTTGTAATTATGTTCGCATTCACTGGAACCAATGAAAACATTATTATAATAGCTAGTCTTCTCGCGGTGAAGACATAGCTTGCCTTTCTTTTCAAAATCCAGCAACAGAGCAGGTCCCGCCCCACCATTTGAGGTGCCTTCCATGTTCTCAGCCCACTTTGGCTTTTTCTGACTTTCGTCATTAGCCTTCTTTTGTATTTTAATTCTTCTTTTCTCTGCCATGTTCAGGAACATCTTTTCCTGTTCACGCAAAGAACAAGTCAAGTTATCTCTGTGTGCGTCCGCTATGTCAATGTTACCTATAGTCAGGAAGTAGTCTCCCATATATCTTATTGTGTCACTTTTGGTATGTACAGGATTCAAGTTCCCACGGATAGGAAGCTCAGAAAAGATCACGTCATTGTTAGAGTAATAATACTGTAACGGTCCTCTTTTGTAAAATAAACTAGCTAAAATGCTACAGGAGATTCCATATGTCAATGGCAAGTGATGGTATGTCACGCCTTCAGCTACAGAAGTAGGTAGCTTCATGCAGACATAGCAATCTTCAATTTCCATAGTCTCTACATAGTGTATTAACAAGTTTGCAAAAACATTTAAGTGTGTCCTGTTCTTAATTCCATGATAATGTAGTCCTCCCTCATCTGATGCTTCTAAGTCTTGTTTTGTTTGTCTCAGTGCTCTCTCATGTCTAGCTACACTCTGTGTTGTCAGCTCCTCACTGTCTGTATTTACAATTTCAGTAGGGACAATGTTAGTATCTTTACTCACTGCAAAAGGGATGAAAACTGTTAGTCCTATCCAGATTACTATCAGTACTACTATACTACATATACACACCTTGCAGCACGTCTTGAAACGGCTGCAACTAGGTCTACCATTCACAGTTGAATCAGACATTTCGGCTCAGAAGAAGTTTCTCGACCCCTCTTTGTGTCTTTACACAGCTAGCTTACTTTGTGCAAATTCACGGTGGTTCGTCTTCTTCTTCGGCAGAATACTCAGGGACGGGCTCTCCGTCGCTTACGTCAGTTATATCAAGATCTTCAAGTTCTTCCAAAACGAGTGTCCATTCAGGAGACTTGTACTTTTTGTTTTGTCTTTTTATTCGATCACTCCTTCTTTTGGAAGAGTTTTCTTCTTGCTCGGCTATCCGCGCACTTCTCCTTGCTTCTGCGCGTTTTTCTTCCACCGTCTTTATCCTTAGTCTCAATTTCTTTACGAACCTAGGCTCAAGGTGCTTTCTTTTCTTGAGTCTCTTAGTTGGTACTTGGACTTCGTTTTCTTCTCTTATCCTCTTGTTCTCTTTAACTTGTGGCAATTTTGCTTCACTTTCTTCTTCTTCCCCTATCTGGCTAGTTCCAGGGCAAGCATCTAGTTCTTCTGCCTGGTTACTAATCTGGCCTTGTTCAGGAATATTTTGTTTTTGGCTTTCGATTGCCTCTGTTTCTGTTTCTGTTTCTGTTTCCTGAACCCGTTCTTCTAACCCTATCTGGTCCTGTTCAAGCACTTCGATCTCTTGATTTTCTTCTGCTCGAACTATTATTCTATGTCTAAGCTGTCCTTTATCCACATCAGGAGTTAGTGGAGGTGTATCGAACACCTGTTCTGTCCCTGTCTGACCTTCTCCTTCCTCAGTTTTGATGTGAATCTCAAGCGGCTGAGGTTCTTCGCTTGTGCCTTGCTTTTCCTGACTAGTCCACTCTCTACCTTCACAAAGTCGCTCTCTTGTTCGGATGGGATCTTCGGTCAGATCAATCAATGGTATCCATTCTTCTGGCCATATGCTTGGCAGCTCGTCATCAGCTACTCCTGGCTCAGTTTCCTGGACCTCTTCAGCAGGCTGGATTCTTGGCAGTTCGTAGTCAACTACTCCTGAGCCAACGTCTGCTGTTCCCGCAGCTTGACTGGTGCTGGGCTGTTCGTTGTCAGCTGCTTCTGGTCTGGCTCCTGCAGAGTCCTCTGCTGGATGCCCTTCTTCTTCAGGTTCCTCGTCTGGTAATACCTTCTGGGTGTGGCCGGCGTGGATCCACTGGGGAACACCTGCGCACTTCACTGCAGTGGTTGTTACCAGGATTACTTGGCGTTTCTTTCCCCACCTTGGTGCCAGACAGCTTGACCGAGTGTGCTTCTTTATTTTGACCCAGTCTCCTGGAACCAAGTTGTGGAGAGGAGTCGTTGGATTGAGGATGCCGTCGTCTCCAATCTGGCGAGAGATAGAACGCACTTGGTCACCCAATCTTCTGCAGTATTCAAGCACCAAATCATCAGTAATACTCAACAGTTTGCTTCCTGGCACCCATGCTTGTCTCATCACTCTTCCCATAATGATTTCATGGGGACTTAGGCCTGTCTTGCGGTCAGGAACACTTCTCAGTCCCATCAGGACCAGGGGCAGGGCCTTCACCCAGGTCATGCCAGTTGCATCAGTCAGCTTTGCTAGTCTGTTTTTGATAGTTCCATTTACTTGTTCCACTATCCCAGAAGCCTCTGGATGATATGCGCAGTGAAGTTTCTGCCTTATTCCAAAGGCCTTACAGAGTTCAGCCAGTATTTCATTCTGAAAATGTCCACCCTTATCTGATTCAATAATGAATGGCACCCCGAATCTAGGTATCAGTTCTTTTAGTAAACACTTCGCTACTGTCAGTGCGTCACTTTGGGGAGTAGGGTAAGCTTCTACCCACTTTGAAAATACGCAAACAATGACAAGGACATATCGCTTCCCTTCACAACGGGGCATGGTGATGAAATCAATCTGTATCCTTACAAAGGGACCCCCTGATCTCCCAATTTTGCTCAGTTCAACCATTGTCCTCTTGCCTGGGTTCATCTGTTGACATGACAGGCACCTCTGGCAGAGGGATTCTGCTACCTTCCTGAACTTCTTACTGTACCAAGTCTGTTGAAATACCAGAATCATGGCATCCCTACCAATGTGTGATCCCTCATGTATTAATCTTGCCATTGTGCCAAGCAAGTGTCTGGGTAATACAGGCATACCATTTGGGCCCAAGATGACACCATCCACACGTCTCGGTCTACACCCATCCTCCTTCCATTTCTCTCTTTCTTGCCATGGGGCCGCCTCCTGCCACTCTCTCACTTCATCCCAAGTAGGCACTTCTTCAAACACTTGAAGTTGGCAGCTGGCTCCGATCCCCCCTCGTTTAGGATTAACGATATAGTGATCTCTGGCGCACCATTGGGCCACTCGATCAGCATAATCGTTTCCCAGTGATACTTTGTCCATGCTCTTCTTATGAGCAACGCATTTTACCACTGCCAGTTCCTTGGGTAACTGGATGGCCTCTAAAAGGTCATGAACAACCTTTCCATTTCGAATGGGAGTACCTGAGGAAGTCAGGAATTCCCTCTGTAGCCACAATTGGCCAAAGTCATGCACAACACCATAACAGTACTGACTGTCAGTGTACACTGTTATGCGTAGGTTTTTCCCAATTTGGCAAGCTTTTATCATAGCGATCAATTCGGCTACTTGTGCAGACTTTATGTTATATAGGTAACCTGCTTCTTCAATTTTTGTTAAGGAGACTACTGCATAGGCAGCACTCAGGCCTCCTAGTTCATGTCTTAGACAGGAACCATCTACAAACAGTTCTTTATCATGCACAGGCAATGGCGTTTCTTTTATGTCTGGGCGTGGTTTGGTGCTGAACTCTGTCAGATCAATGCAGTCATGTTCATCATCATCCCCACCTTCCATGTCCATGGGGTCGGGGAGTAAAGTGGCAGGGTTCAGAATACCGCACCTAACAATGCTTACATTTGCTGCACCCACAAGAATCCTCTCGTATTTAGTCAGCCGACTAGGGGTGAGATACTGCGTTTTGGTTCTGGTCAATAGAATTACCACTCCATGTGAAACATACACAGTCACAGGATGTCCCATGACAATGGACTCACTCTGTTCTAAACTTGCGCAGGTAGCAGCTACTGCTTTCAGACAGCCGGGTAACCCAGCAGCTACTGGGTCCAAGGTGGCAGAGAAATAGGCCACAGGCCTTCTGGTCGTGCCATGTTCTTGAGTCAGGACTGACAATGCGCAATTATCGCGAGTGTCACAGAATAGGGCAAATTCTTTGGAATAATCTGGCATTCCCAACGCAGGGGCTGTACACAGACAATTTTTCAGTTTTGTGAAGGCCATTAGGCTTTCATCGTCCCATTCTACAATATCTGGCATTCCTCTCGTGGTCATTTTTATCAAAGGCCTGGCTAAGACTGCAAATCCCAGAATCCACTGCCTGCAGTACCCTAGTACACCCAGGAACATTCTGATTTCCTTTTGAGTACGGGGCAACTGCATCTTTTGAATTATTCTCACTCTTTCTGATGTGACTTTTCTGACACCCTTTTCTATCTGGTGTCCTAAATATTTCACTGATTTTGCACAGAACTGAAGTTTGTCAGGGGCCACTTTATGCCCTTTCTCACACAGATGATTTAGTAGGGCAATGGTGTCAACTACACAGTCCCTATGACTTTTAGACGCCAGTAGGAGGTCGTCTATGTACTGCACTAGGACAGAGTTCCCAGGTAAGATCAAAGTCTCTAGACATTTTTTCAAGATCTGATTAAAGATAGAGGGGCTCTCTGTATACCCTTGAGGGACCCGGTTCCAGCAATACACGTGACCTTCGAAGGCAAATGAGAAAAGAAATTTGCTGTCGGGGTGCAAGGGTATCGAAAAGAATGCATGACACAAATCAATCACAGTGAACCACTCAGCATCCCAAGGAATCTGGTACAATATCACTGCTGGGTTCGGGACAATAGGGCAGCAAGGAACTACAATTTTGTTTACCTTTCTCAGGTCTTGCACTACCCTGTACTTGCCACTAGGCTTCTTGATACCCATAATCGGGGAGTTGCATGGGCTACTCATCACTTCCTGTATGATGTTTCCTTCTAGTAATTTTTGTATTTCCAGTGTGACACCGGCTTTCACTTCAGCATTCATTCGGTAGGGCTTGGTGTTAGGGTATACTGCATTGTCCTTGATGGCTATCTGTATGGGGTCTACATCCTTCATTAATCCTACATCTTTTCCGGTGAAGTCCCACACCTCTGGCTTTACTGCTTCTTGGAGTTCTTTGGGCAAGTCTTGCAGGGTCAATCGTTTAATTTCTGAGTCAGGTCTGAGCAACAATAATTTATAAATGCCATCTTCATCCGGGGTCTGAATTTCAACACCTTTTGGTGTGCAAAAGATGGTACAGTTCATTTTGCACAGCAAATCACGACCCAGTAGATTCACTGGACTGGTGTCACAGACGACAAACCTATGCATTTTTTTAAAATTTCCAATTGAAATCTCCATTGGTTCGGTAACAGGAGTACTAATCAATTGATTAGATACACCCACTACTTGGATATTTTCTCCCGAGAGGGGTAGGTTTGGAACGTCCACTGTTCTTACAGTAGAACGGGTAGCGCCAGTGTCCAACAGAAAGGTGACATCATTTCCGTCAACCTTTCCTTCAATGTATGGTCCAGACTGGTCTACCGGCAAGGAAGCGCCAAGTACGCACTCCTCGTCCTCCCCTCTCAGGCCCCGTCAGTACTGATCATTACAAAGGAAGGTATCATTCAGCAGATACTGCGAAGTTGCTGTATTTCTGTTCTCACCGCTTTCCCAAACTTCTATCTCATCACCCTCTGCCTGTTTTCCCCTGTATACCTGCTTTGGTGCTCGAGGCACCTGGACTGTTTTTACCTGTGGTTGAGTCTTTCTTGGTCTTTCTTTCTGCGTCTGTGGAGTTAAATCAGGTGTTTTGGCGTTATCATCTATCAAATAGGGACACTCGTTACGCCAGTGTCCAATTTCGCCGCACTGATGGCAGGGAAATTTCTTCATAGCCTCTTCCCTGCTAAATTTGGGCCGGGGCTTTCCTCCACCCCCACCCCCAGGACCTTTGTTCTCAGCATTTTTAACCATGTTACTCAACTGTTTTTCCTGCTGTTCTGCGAGCTTCACTTGAGCCCACATCACTTTCTCCTTAAGGGCCTTTTTCTTTTCTGCCATCTCGTCCTCGCAGTACTTTGCGTACCGCAGGACCTCATCCATCTTTTTGGTGTGCCAACAGATTTTATTATCTTTTATCCACTGACAAATTTCGGGTCTTAAACCATTTACAAACCTGTAAATAAAATGCGTCATGTCTTTCATCTCGATGTTATCAATACCACTGTATGTTTTGAATACCTGCAATAACCTCTCATAGAAGGAGTGCACTGTCTCGTCCCTTTCCTGTGTTGTCCTATCTATCTTGGTCCAATCAGTTTCCTTTGCGGGCACCTTTTCTTTCAAATGCTGAATTACCTGCTCATATTTTCGCATGACATCCTTCGATGGCTCCCCTGTTTCTTTATTTCTTCGGTACTCTTCACTAGGCCAGTCTATGGCTATTTTACACTGGGTCCATAAATCTACCGGAACAACAATGTCGAAAAACCCATCCAGGTCTTTCCACAGACATTTCTGTACCTTCACGAACCTTTCCACCTGCCTGTACCAGTCTACTGGTTTCTCTCTTAATTTTGGAAAATCGTTCGTAAAGGACACAATATCCTGTCTGGACCAGGGAACGTGCACATATTTTCCTCCTGGTACTTCGCGCATGGGGCATAACTGCTCAGGTTTTTCTACCTCCCTTAAAGCAAACTCAGGAGTCACTTGTCGGGAGCGAGCCTCTTCTTTCTTTCTCGCCCACCTACTTCTCCATCTTTCCACATCTCCCCATTTTTGCAGTACCGCCAATAATTCTTTAATCTGCAACTTTTTCCCTGCCACATTCAGGTGCTCTATATCTTTGTCTGAGAAGTCTGCTCTGTACGGTTTCTGCAAGGGCTTTGATTTTGAAATATCTACCCCCATACTGGCTGCGGTGTCTGTCAGTTTTTCGTGGAGCACTCTGGTGTTTCTTGTAAGGCTTTTACACATAAACGACAATTCTTCTTCAGAGTAGGTATTCAATCGATCCAACCCCACATTTCCTGCCATTAATTCTTCTATTTCTACCCTCAGCTTGTAGAGGTCTAAAGGTTTCGTTTGCGGAGTCTGTTTCTCTAATTCGCGACTCCAACTCTCAATTTCATCCGGAGTTACCAGAGAGACACTCCTAGTACCTGTTGCTGATTCTAATTTAATTTCTTTCGCATTAAAAGGGTTATGCCTCTGCTGCATTCCCTTTCCGGTCTGTTTGTTTGGCAAGTCCAAGAACGCAACTTCAGACTCGCACTCACTGGACTGATCATCTATGATTATCGGTTCCTGTCTCGGGGGTGCCATGACTGGGGTCATAACTGGAGTAATCGGATTTCCCTGACCATTTCCGTATAACGGAACCACTGGTCCAATAGTTACTGGAATAGTCAACGGCTCAGGACTAGTATTTAACTGGGAGATTTTCTGAATTATTTCTGTCCTTTGTCTAGCTAGAGCCTCTTGCTCCTTTTCCACTAGTATCCTTCTTAAAGTCGTGTCATGTAATATCTGTGGGGTCAATGGAGGAGTAAAACTCGGGGCAGTAGGATGCGTTTCACTTGGTCCCCCACCATAATTCGGTTTTGGGAACAAGGTTCCGGTGTTAAAGGACCTGCGCTCTTCCTCATATGGAGGTTGAACAAAAGGCAGTCCTGAACTCGATGGTTTCTCTTCGTTTTCATACAGGGGTCTGGGAAAGAAAACTTTCGTACGTGAATATTTTTCTTCTTGGGTTGCGGGCACTTTGGGATATATATCCCTTGTTTCCGCCGGTTCGGGTTTCTCAAAATAGGGCAATACCTGACCACCCCCTCCCAGTCCTAGAGATCGGTCTTCTTCCTTTAGGAAGTGGCGACGGGGAGCATCTCCTACACTGGAAGGACGGGCCCCCTCATTATAAGGTGGCGGACTTCTGGTACAGATGTCATCTATCAATTCATCATCTGACTCCCCAGGGGCCCCCCAATGCTTGCACTTTTCTGTATTTTTCTCACCCGCTGCAGGGTTATGACATGCTGGCATCATGGGAAACAGACCCTCAACAATCATACTCTGCCTCCACTGCTTCATCCTTTTATCCCTGGACTCCTGCTTTAGGCTGGGGTACCACTTGGTCAGACCTTTGTCCATTCGGGGTTTCTCTCTTTCAAAAGCCTCAATCTCCCATTCCTCTAATGCCTCATACTGCGTTAGTCTCGGTCTGGGGTGTAATTCATTCATGCGGGTTCTCAAATTAAATAAAATTCTGCCATTGAAAGTGCCGTCTAACGGAAAAGCCAATACTCCGTCATCTTTAGTGTACTTTACCCAATTCTCCAACCACACACAGGTGTTGTACCCTCTGTCAAACATCATGAATGAGGCAGGAGTATTTGGTGGCGGGATAGTTACGCCCTCTCTAGACTTAATTGGTTTGTCTGTTTTGAAATAATTCTTTACCCTACTTACAAGGGACATCGTTCTTTTAGCTCCGTACATGATATCGTATCTATTAGCCTTCCACTGATCCCTTTCGAACCCTTGGTTTCTTGGATCGGGTCTAGTCTCTGGACTATACGAGTGCCACATACGTTTTCTACGCTTAACTCTGTTTACAACTACCTCCAATCAGAACGCGCTTCGGAAATCCGTGCAACCAATGGGTGCGCGACTCTGAATAATCTCTGCCAATGGGTGCGCGGCCCCTTCGTGAGACAGTTCCCACGCTCCGGCGCTCACCCCTCCTTTACAATTCCAGCTCCGCTACCCGCCCGCTGCTTCTACCAATCCCAGCGCGGCACAGAGTGACGTCAGAGGCGCTTCGCGACTGACTCCCTCCCTTCACAAGGTAACGGAAACTTTCTTTCTTTTAAAGTGCTCAGTGCTTGGTTATTTTACAACAATTACACATTCGCCACAGTGCTCAAGTGTCTAGACAGGAACGCTTTTGTTTTACTGCAAGTAAACTACTTCCATTTACTTTTCACACACTGCGAGTAGATCTCTTCCGCCTACCCTTCACTTTAGCATTGGTGAGCCTGATATTCCCCTAAACTCATCCACTTCTCCGGGATATATCTGAGTCTAAGGTTTCCCAGCGGACCCCTCTGCTTTCACCCTAGCTCCGAGGAACCTGCTACTCTTCCGATGTGACCCTTACTAGGTTACGCCACTATGGGAATTTTGCCAATGAACCCCGTTACTGACATTTATTCACACATGTATTCAGAAAACCCTAGTTAGTGCTTCCCGGTTATCTTAACCTGCACCTAACTTTCCTCGAACCTGTGACCTCAGGACAATGGATTCTATTCACCACTTGCCCTTTCAATTCCCCGGGGAGTTCGGACAACACAAAACTAAACGGTTGACAAACGCGTGGATTAATACATATAACAATATAAGAACAAGAATAATGGCAATACAACAATTCATGAATTTCAAAACAGCGTATTCACAAGAGAATGATCAGGTCTCTTTAGAACAGCCGCTCTTCTAGCAGCATTAATGTACTAGCAGCTTCCGACTCAACTTAGTCTAACCAATCCTGCCTAACCTTTAGCTAGTCCCTAACCATACCTCTGCTACCAGTAAAACTGATAGAGCGCGCGAGGCCACCCGACCAATAATTTCGCCGTTTTCCGGCTTCAGGGCCCATATACTTTCAAATCACCATATATATTGACCAGGTGACTTCACGAGCTCTACCAATTTGTGTGTGTTCCCTACTAATGTTTCTCAGTGCACCCGACTTACCATCCACCGACACGGGTACCTAATGACCACAATGAATCAGGGAGCTAGCTGTAAAAGGAAAGGCAACAAAATACAAACCCAACCAATAACATTCAAAATACTGTTGTGAAATGACCACGGACAACTGGAAGTTTTAAAATGTTTATCTAAAGTTCGTTATTTTCATGCATAAGGTGTACAAGAATAAGGCATTCAAGAACTAGTATAATGTAAATGATATAACTATAGAGAAATAAAGACAAGGTAATCATCGAAATATTGCTGTGGAATGCAAATGAGAAAAATACTACACAATCTCAAAATGTTCATGTAGGGACAGACTATGCATGGGTAACTTATTGGAGGGCCTATAAAGAGTAACACGCTAAGCTTAAAGTGAATGGACCTTTAAACAGTCTAGGTAAAGAGGTTCTAGACCATATCAGAAATGACAAACTGCAATGCAAAATATAATTTCTAACAGGTGAGAATTCATGGAACACGCTTATGAGAATGTAAATGACTTTCAATGGTTTGCGGAAAGCATGGAAAATAACATATGCAAAGGTATCACTTTATTTAAGCAAAAGGTAGAAATATAGAAAGGTGCAAGTTTTAAAGAACTTAGAGCAGTATTTACCTAGACTGGTGTGGAAACCAAACCCTGGCCACGGGTCAGTTAAGGACAGGAAACCCTCAAGGTAGGATACCCCTCAAAGGACAGCAGGTGCAGAATGGACACCCTGGACAGGACAGGATACCCTCGGATTGGGAATCAGGACAAGACCTCAGGACAGGACAGCAAACCCTCAGGACAGGACCGGAACCCACAGTTCGGAAGCAACGCCTGCGCTCCACCCTCTCTGCAGCTATCGATCAAGACCCCGATTGGGTCAGCGAACTCCCAGCAAAAGTGCTTCGCCAGCACTTTAAGGTTCAGTAAAACCTTAGTCTATGGTCAAATTCGGACAGAGTGCTCCGCAGCTCTCTGTATCTTCAGTCACCTATTGAGTGCGATGGGTCAGTGACAGGTCAGCTAAACCAGACAAGTCGGACCATTCCCTAGGTGAACCCAGGGTAGATATACTGTTTTGGGGCAGTGTACCACCCCCCAATGTTGCAAAGTGTCAAAATCCTTCAATTTGGATTGGTCCTAAGGTAGGATTTGGGTAACACACCAATCATAACAGAGTATTTGTATGCCACATTACCATATTCTGGTACCGCCTAGTGAGATAGGGGTTCCCATGAGAGACTACACGGCAAACAGTAGCGCAACATTACAATGTAACATATAAGGAGCCACATTTGCTGTTCTCGCGGGGCAGAGGTGACTTTCTCAGGAACATCTTGCCCATCACTGCCAACTGGCTGTGTTCCATCAGTCAAGGTCCACTGTGCCGCAGAAAGTTGCGCAAGCGCAGAAGGGACCTCCAATATGGCTCTCCTCTCTCTCAGACCCCCATTCCCCGCGGTACATGAAAAGTAAGCGAAAACAAATTAATACATAATAATGTCATCATGAAAACACATCACAGGGTTTGTACTTCTAACTTATCATCAAAAAATATACTTATGCAATCTACATGTTAGCTACATAGAAACGATGACATTAGCAGTGGCACGAGCAGTACCACATTGGGCCAAGCTATGTATTACGCATGCGCATAAATTTCCCTCCACTTCTGCAGACGCGTCAGGACACGTGAGTGTGACTGACGCATGCGCAGTAACTAAATACAAGCGGCGGCCATTTTAGATGACTCGAGTAAATTATTTTAGTAAAACACATGTGCAAGCTTCAGAATCCCTATTCAAACTTAATATAAACGTTAGTAAAACATACACTTGTTACCTTATTACATATAAACGAGTACAGCAAGTCCGCAAAATATGCGAAGCTTTGCTTCATCACTTCCTCCTCCATCAGCTATCTCGTAATAACTAACCTCTTCTTACTCCCAATGTGCACATGGCAGTGAAGGCTCCCTCTTCTTCCTACCTATTGCGTATTGTCTCATGGAATGTCAATGGTCTCACACATTACATTAAAAGTAAGAAAGTACTCTCCTATCTGCAAAAGAAAAGAGCAGATCTTGCCTCTTTACAAGAGACACACTTGGATGCTTTGGAATCATCCAAGCTACAACGAGAATGGGTAGGAAAAGTTATCCATTGCGGTTTAACAACACAGACCCCCCACCAGGGAGAATAAACCACGGAAATATGAGTGGCTCTCCACTTGCTTGGGTTGATCCAGACGTCAAATATGTCATTGCTAAGTTAAAAACAGGGGTTAGAATCCTCTGTGTTGGTTCAGTATATGCTCCAACAGGAGCTAAACGCTCATATCTCCTTAGCCTGATTCGACTATTAGTGGAAATTGGAGAGTCCAGTTGTGTCATTGGAGGGGACTAGAATCTTACCCGTGATGCAGGTCTAGATAACGCTGGTCCCTTGGACAGAAGTAATGAGGGAGATAGAGCTTTATTGGATGACATAACATCTGATCATGGACTAGTGGATCATTGCTGCCTCTGTCATTCTACAGACCAGGAGTATACCTTCCTTTCCTCTGCTCATTGCACCCAATCCAGGATAGACTATTTCCTTATATCTCACTTGATAGTTGCAATTACTAGTGAGTCCTATATATTGGAAGCTGCTCTCTCTGATCACTCTCCAGTTATCCTAACTCTTGATATACTTTTATCCTCCCCAGGCCATAAACCAAGGCGAATGAACATCCAGAGATATTGCTCAGAATAGCACTCAATATTCTATACACCTCCAACGCTAAGTATGGCCTTTAGCATCTAAAAGGCAGGCATTATGAACAAGGAGAGAAAGCAGGCCAAGTAAGTACTTGGCCTGCTTTCTCTCCTTGCTCATACCTCCCTTTACAGCTGAAACAGTGTGAGACTGCCTTTGCTATCCCCGCCATACAGATGGAAATGAGTGTAATTCTTACAAAACCCAAGACATAGTAAACAGGTTTGCATCATTCTATGAGAGGCGCTACAGCCCTGAGACCCCGGCATCCGAAGACCTAATAACCACCTACCTTGTGAACAGTGATCTCCCACACCTCACAGATGAAGTTAGATATTTACTTAATGGTGGAATCAGTAAAGAAGAGATTGCAGCCGCCATTGCCAAGTTAACATACCACAAATCCCTAGGAGAAGATGGATATCTTGCAGAATATTATATAGGGTCTGAGACAGAGGCAATTGAGATCCTACATGCCACCTTTAACGAGGCTGTTCAGACAGCCTCACTAGAATCTATTTATAACAGAGTGTTGATTTCAGTCATTCCTAAGCCAGGCAGAGACCCATTTGTGTGTGGTAGCTACCACCCTTTGTGCCATATAAATGGAGAATCTTGGCTAGTATTTTGGGAGTACAACTTCGGAAAGTTATTCCGTCCCTCATACACCATTCACAGGTCGGCTTTGTTCCAGGACTTTCCTCAAGGAAATGCCTTGGAACACTAGCCCATGCTTTGTGGACTGCAAAAGACATGCCTGAAGACACTGTGGCTCTCTCCCTTGATGCGGAAAAAGCATTTGACCGCATTGACTGGGGTTACCTATTTGCCACCATGAAATGCTTTGGTTAAGGCAACCAGTTTATAGCCAAGGTTTGTCTGCTACACGAAAAACCTGTAGCCCAGGTCAATTGTGGAGGATTTCTTTTGGACCCTTTTCCAATTCGAAGGACTACACGTCAGGGCTGCCCCCTCTCCCCCCTTTTGTTTCTACTGGTGATGTATCCCTTTGCCAGGCGCGGCCCTTGGAGGGAGTGCCGGTGGGGCAGAAAGGCGGGGCGGGCGGGGGAGGGGCAGGGTGGGAGGGGCTAAAAACTGGAATATGGATAATTGGAGGTACGTAAACATTTAATTATTAAAACGAATTTCGTATGGCTCGCTGCATCGCATTTTGCAATGCAGGGTGCACTACGAAATTTGTTTTATTTATCAAATTGTTTACTTACCTCCAATTATCCATATTTCGGTTTTTATCACCCCCCACGCTGCCCCACCCCGCCTTTCTGCCCCACCGAAACTCCCTCCATGGGCCGTGGCTGCCTTTTGCTAACCTTATTCGCCATTCGGCATGGATCCAGGGCATACCTTTAGCAAGAGGTGTATCCAAGCTATAACTATATGCTGATGACATCCTTCCTGAGCTCAAGGATCTTCCTCAGTCTCTGCCTCCCGTACTAGAGATTTTTATCTACAGTATGCAGGGTCCTTTTCTACCACCACTTCCTTTTGTCCTTTATTTTACCCTTTCATTTCTCTCCCTCTCTGCTATTCTGTGCAGCTTTCCCCTTTATTTACGCACTTATACCTGTACTGTCAATAGACTCCTGAGAATCCGTCATGCTGTACATTACTCATATGGATATGTTCACCTTTAATTTTTAATAAAGAATTACAAAACAAAAAATTAAAGGCTATCTGTCCCAAAGGATTGAATGGGAGTTTATGCATATTATCTTATAAATATAACTTTCCACTGGGGCAAGATAGGAAGATAAAGTTTAGTATGCATGAACTCAGAATCTAAAGATGCATCTTTTAGTAAAGACGATTTTTCCATTCTGTGTTTGAAAATACCACTTTTAGAAATTAGTTAGTTTCTTGCTTAGCCATCGTCTGTGGCTCTGCTGGTTTGTGTATTGACTGTTTGCCTTTGGAGTGACAGGGGCATGGGATAGTCAATCAGCAGAATGATCCTGCTTCTTTTTTGAAGGAGGCTGTAGAGGAGATTAGGTGAACATCCGGTGGTAGAGAGTTCCATATCTTGGGTGCAATAACCGAGAATGCTCTGGCACCCATATTCTTTTTGAGGGTTCCTTGTGGTTTCAGAAGCAAAGTGTGCACACTTCGCGAGGGTCTGCTTCCCCCTGATGTTTCTGGCTTTTGAGCTGGGGGTATTGAAGTGTAACACTTTATGCGTAATGCATGCAATATTCAGTAGGATTCCAGCTTTGTACGGAAGCCAGTTTAATGTCTTTAGGGCCGGCGAGATGTGTGTGTTTCTTTTTGTTCCAGGTACAAGTCTGGCTGTCGCGTTAAGGGAGGCTCTGAGAGGGGCCAATTTGTATTGAGGTAAGCCAACATAGTGTGGCACTACGGTAATCCAGTCTGGGAAATACAAGAGCTTAGACCACTTGTTTTAGGTCTTCATGTGAAAGGTACGGTTTAAGTGTCCGTAGAATGCTCAGTCGGTAGTTTGCTCCTTTGGTGGCTGAGCTAATGTGATCTTGCATATTCAGATGTTTGTCTAATGTAATACCCAAGGATCTAGCAGAATCTTATATTGTGGGGTGAGCATTTGAGGGCTGTTAGATGTTTCAACCAAAGATTAATCTTGGGGATGTTATTGGGCGGAGAGATGAGAAGAAATTTGGTTGTGGCAGCTTTGAAATGCTTATCCGTGAGCCTGAATTGTGTACTTTGGAAGATAGGATTGAGGGATATAATGTTCTCTGGGGAGGTGATTTTAAGATATAGCTGGGTGATATCAGCGTAATATGGCAATGTATGTTAATAGATTTTAGGTGGTTTGCCAGTGGTTCCAGGAATAAGTTGAAGAGAATGGGTGAGAGAGCATATCCATAAGGAATGCCAAGAGTCATCGCGCGGGGCTTAGATAGAGATTGATTTATTTTGACTCTTAGAGATCTGTTTTGAGTCAGGGCTGGGCTGGATAGACCTGGGCACCATTTAGTGTACGGGGAGGAGATTTCCTTACACCTGAATGGGCCTGGTCTGCCCTACACAATGCTGTTTACACCTCCTGCCAGGAAGCTACATCAGAGAGGACAGAACTGTTTTTTGCTGGGCAAAAAGATTCTCTGCCACCAGAGAACAAAGGAATAAGTGCTATAAAAGTGGGGCCCAGACCCCAGACTTTTAGATCACTTCTATAATTCAAGGGGAACCATAGCCAAGGACAAGAGCTGGAGAAACTGTGAAGAAGTACTGCCCCTTTGCTGTGTGCTGTCTGGAGTTGGCCTGCTGTGGCTCTTTCTACCAAGGAAAGGACAAGGACTTTGCTGTGTGCTGTGTCCTCAGCTTGAGAAAGATCTCCAAAATGCTTGAAGTAGAGCTTACCTCCTGTTCTGAAGTCTCAGGAACACAACGCCATTACTTCCAGACCCCCTGAACTCCTTTGCTGGGAGTTCTGCCCTGCCAAGAGGTTCTACCAGTGTTCGGGCCTCTGGAGGTTGTTTCTGGGGGTTTGGAACTGCAAAAGACTAAAGAACTGTGAAAATCGACGCTCTGCCTGGTTCTGATGCATCGCAGCGGTGCGGGAAGAATTTCCGACACATTGCTGCAGCTGAAGAATCGATGCAGCCCCTGCCCACAGCTGAAGTGTCTGCTGTGCAATTAGTCATGTACACCAATCTCCGACATCCAAGATCACCATACCGACTCTGACTCAGTCTGTGCTGTGTAAGAACCAACGCATCGAGGGGATGCGGCTGCAATCTTTGCAGCGCATCCTGGATCTTCACGCATTGCATCATCCCAGATCGTCACTCATCGCATAGAGGCATCAGGTCTCTCGCATTGCTGGGGGATGCAGTAGGAAACTGATGCATCGCCTCCCTATGCTTTAAGAAACTGACGCATCACCTCATCTCTGGTAAGGAACCGACACATCACCTCCCATGTGCAGCAGTAAGGAACCAACGCATCACCTCTCTCGCAGCAAGGAACCAACGCATCACCTTCCTTGCGACCCTTTTTGCTTGTGTTTTTGACGCATCCAAGGTACTTTGCGTTGAAAGTATTCCATCCACCATTTTCCATTAAACAGAACTTTTTCTACATTTGAAAGTAATATTTTGATTACTGTATTGTGGATTTTTGTAATGTTGGTCTTGTTTGGTTTAGATAAAGATTACTTGTTTTTCTAAACAGGTGTGGTCTCCACTTCTAGTGTTTTCAATGTATTACTGTATATGTGGACAAATGCTTTACACTCTGCCTCTGAGGTAAGCCTGTCTGCTCGTGCCAAGCTGCCAAGGGGGTTAGCAGGAGTTATTTTAGAAGTGTATCCCCCTTACCCTGACTAGGAAGAAGGGTCCCTACTTGGACAAAGGGACCTACATCTGCCAACTAGAGACCACATTTTTAACATCACCCATATACCACTGACACACATATATTCACTCACTGACACAGTCATACTCCCACTCAATCACCCATACAGCCCATCACAGGTGCACTCAGTCACTCACACATACAGACGCTGACTCACCCACTCACTCATCCATGCAGGCAGTCACACCCACCCTCACCCATCCATAGAGACACTCATGCACCCATACAGGTACTCAGACAACCAGTCATTTACTAACAAAGCCTCTCATGTGCACACTCACCAACCCATTCAGCTACTTAGACACATATTCTATTCACTCACCCATACATTCACTGAGACACCTAATCACTCACTTATGCAATCAGTCACGCACCCACTGAATCATCCATACAGGCACTCATGCACTCATACACCCACCAATACACTTTGGTATATATATTTGACACTCAAACCATTTTAAAATACAGTCACTGGATGATGTCATCAGTGATGTCATCAATGTTTCCATTTGAGATGTCATCAGTGATGTCACTGACCATGTCATGAGTAATGCAATATGTGAAGTCGTAAGCAGTGCATTGCGGGGGTGTAAGTTATAGTTAGTTTAGCTAACTATAACTGCTGAATTTCTATGGTTTTGTACGAGTGAAACCTGTGCCTAACTATAATGTCTCTGTAACCTTTACGTTTTTTTCAGTGAATATATATATACATATACATATTTATGTATTTATATATACATATATGAGCATTTTGAGAGTCTTTACTTTGTACAATGAAACAAGATCTTATTCACCTTTTTAAAAAAGGAGAGCTTTATCAAAGGTAAAATTACATTTTAGCTCATTACAGCACAAAATACTTTCATATAAACATACTACACAAAGTAATTACATTGCTTAGCAATAAAAGAACAAGGTAATCTAATGAAAAAGTACAAAGAATAAAATGTGTACTGACAAGCGTTTTGTAATTTAAATAGAGTACTGCTAAATTAGAGTTTATTTAAAAAATGCACAACAACAAAAGAATAACAGAACTCGATGTGATAATACCTGTTTCTAAAGACGAATGCACATCACAGTGTTTGCACGAAAATATATTCAATTAGAGAGAATGTTTAAGACCATCTGCGCCACCCACCTGACATGCATTCCTTTCTGGCTGCAATTATGCTTACGAATCCAGGGATCTAGCGTGGGTGCTATTATGATGAATAAATTCACGATTTAACCAGCCAGTGGGACACTGGGGATATAAAAATGCTTCAGTGTAAAACTACTCCAAGGGCCGCTGTGTTATTATCTGCTGTATTATCAGGGCAACATTTATTTCACCTTCTATCACAGAACTATAAACAGAGACTGTTTAAAGACTTGTTAATGTGCACCAGAGTATTTTTTTATGTTTTTGTTTTCCTTTTTATAGTTTGGTGAATAACTAACGTGTAATGAATGCAGGGAGAGAAATCTCTGTTATTGGCTATGTGTTCAGAACAGTAACCACTGACTATATGATCAGCTTGCAAGTGGCCACTGTGTCTTGATGATCTTTGGGTCACATTCGCAGTTTTTATGTTCTGGTCACTAAGGCGCTGAAAATTTTCCAGAGGTTGAGTTTTATTACGTTAATACACAAATTAGATGTGATAGACCTTGAAAAGCTGTGGAGGTTTCAGGAACACCTGTCGACCTCTAATCACACGGAAAATGCATGTAGGGTTGCAAATAGGCTGTGTGAAGCTGTGAAGTCCTAGACACATCAACTTTGCAATGTTTTTCTCAAACTCCTTAACAAGCTTTATATATGGCACAGCGGGAGAAGTATATAGCAATAATAAAAATTCGAACAAAAGCGGCTGTGAGCTGCAGCAGCGAGTGAACCCCTCGCCAGTCTATTACCATTGCTCGCCTCTTGTATTTTCTGCTGTTTTTTTTATTTACAGGTCGCGGTGAATGGAAATGAGGCAACTGCTGAGTGTCACGTTTTGTGCGTCCCTGCTGCAACTCAAGAATAGGGACACACGGGCCTCCTTAGCTCAGAGTGGCACTGGGAAAACATTATTAGCTGCAGTATGATGCCCTTGAAATTGTTACATGGGCACCCTGCTGCAGTGAATATAGTTAACTCAGAGAAACTGTGGGCATGATTTAAAATGTTGCGTTTGGCCTGTCGTCTTCTAGGGAAGAGAAGGTAATAAACACAACTGACCTGGCAGACACCCACCCGCTATATTGAGAGATCTCAGCCTGTCTGGAGGACAGCTCTATGTTTTAGGAGGCACAACCATTGCAGTGGCATCTTTGAATGCATCGAACGTCTGCTGAGTGGCTGCCATGTTTCATGCAGCACTTCTAATTGTTTACTTTTGCAAAAACAAACTACTGAAGTTGGAGTTTGTTAATGTAAACAAAAAAAAGAATGACCCTGGCTCCCTGGGAGTTTTTTTTCCAAGAGTTTGGGCGTTATAAGAAATTAGGTTACATGCAGAGGAGGGTGGAAGACCCACTCAGGCAGCAATCATAATATTTGACAGGGTGAACCGCAAAATTCACTTAATGAATGAAGGACTTCAGTACCCAGGCTGCATCAGGACCCACTCACTTGCCGCGAGTGAGGGGGAGGCATTGCCATCGTGCTCAAAAGCGCTGCCTCTCCCCCCGTGGTGTGGGCGACTTTGCTGTTCGAGCCGTGGGATTGCTGGAGGCTCCTCGAGAAGGCGGGTTCCCTTTGCGCTGAAGACCGACGGAATCATCACTTGCAGTTGGGGTAAGGACTTCAGTACCCAGGTTGCACCGGGACCCAGTCAACGCCGCGAGTGAGTGGGAGGCGTTGCCATCGCGCTCAAAAGCGCTGCCTCTCCCCCCTTGGTGTGGGCGACTTTGCTGTTTGAGCCGTGGAATTGCTGGAGGCTCCTCGAGAAGGTGGGTTCCCTTTGCGCTGAAGACCGGCAGAATCATCACTTGCAGCTGGGGTAAGGACTTCAGTATCCAGGCTGCACCAGGACCCAGTCACCGCCGCGAGTGAGTGGGAGGCGTTGCCATCGCGCTCAAAAGTGCTGCCTCTCCCCCCGTGGTGTGGGCGACTTTGCTGTTCGAGCCGTGGAATTGCTGGAGGCTCCTCGAGAAGGTGGGTTCCCTTTGCGCTGAAGACCGGCAGAATCATCACTTGCAGCTGGGGTAAGGACTTCAGTATCCAGGCTGCACCGGGACCCACTCACCTGCCGCGAGTGAGTGGGAGGCGTTGCCATCGTGCTCAAAAGCGCTGCCTCTCCCCCGTGGTGTGGGCGACTTTGCTGTTCGAGCCGTGGAATTGCTGGAGGCTCCTCGAGAAGGCGGGTTCCCTTTGCGCTGAAGACCGGTGGAATCATCACTTGCAGCTGGGGTAAGGACTTCAGTACCCAGGCTGCACCGGGACCCACTCACCTGCCGCGAGTGAGGGGGAGGCGTTGCCATCGCGCTCAAAAGCACTGCCTCTCCCTCTGCGGCACGAGACGCGGCGCGGGACGACAACCGGGACGACGACCGGGACGAAGCCTGGACAAAGGGCGGACCTGTCTGTGCCTGTCCGTGTCTGGGAGAGACTGGACTGGGTCCCCCCCCATTTGACTTTGGTAACAGACTATACTTCTGATTGCACTGCCATTGCTGTTAGATATAGTTGTCCGGTTTGCTCTGGAAGTTATCCCTGGGACTAGTACGATCTTAGTTAAGTGGCATCCCTTTCTAGGCTGCCTATCCCTCACGCTAGATTATACTAGCCCTAGTAGTGTAGTGTAGTTACTATATTCCCAATAGGCTCTGCGCATTGGAATAACATAAACAATAGTTTAGACATAGGACTGAGGTCGACTAGGTCTCTATTGAATATGTTAGACTTAATTATGAATGCCAGCTAGCTCAGAGGTCACTAGAAACGTTCTCGAGTAAACAGGAAGGTGTTAACTTTCCTGAATAGACAAGAAGGGATTAGTTTCTGACAACCGCATAAACATGACAACTTTGCTCCCTCCAGAATAAGGAGTATATCTCCAGAGTCGCAGAAACAATAGACAGTTATTTTACTCAGTCAATCGTGCATGCTTAGTTTCACCAGGAGTGCAGAGAAATAGAGAGACGGGCGTTTTCAATAAAAGTGGTTATTTATTGAGCAGTCTTCTTTCTCATGCAAGAGAAGTGAATTGCCACAATTGTAATACTTGTCATAAAGTAAAGTGCGTACAGTAAAAAGAGTATTATGAAATAATACTGTAAAAGCATTTATATGGTTTCTAAGCCATAAGATACTTAAAACGGATAAAATACATACAATGATAAAAGTTGACTAAACGTGCTCAACTGGTGTTTCTAAAATACGCCTACCCCGGTGTACCTAACCTAAGCCTAGTATGTGGGAAGGAGTAAGTGAGATATAGTTTTATTTAAGGTAGTTTTGCCAAGAATCTGAATCAAGAATTCTCTAAGGGTCTAATCAGCTCCGTACCTTGGTTATAGAATGAAGGAGGTCTTGTATCTCTCTCTCAGGACTCGATCTCCCAGTAACCCGCAAGGGTGACTGGAAACACTGGAGCTGGATTTCTAGGCAGGAGAAAAGACAGCGTCTCTCTCAGTGCGCCAATGGGAGTGTCGGCTTCCTTCAGCACTCGTTTCAGCAGGGCGTCGGGTAAGTAGATAGCCGATCTGCTCCAAACCACCGTGTGTTTGCTAAGGCAGATGCCGGTATATTTATACCTGGAAGGTGCCGAGTTTGACGTAAGGTTGGATATAAGACGTCACTAAGAACTTGCAGTTCTTTCAGGACTCCAGGAGTTCTTGGACAAATCAAAACAGAAGCAGGGGGAATTCCCGGGCTGCTGGAGGCTTGGTTTGTTTTAAGAACGCGTTGTACTTTCTAGGAGTCTATGGGAGTAGCCTTGCCGTATTTGGACTACATTGGCTATGACTAAATATGGATATGATTCTTATGCCTTTATAAGGATATGATTTGTTATAACCACACAAGGGCATAAATCGGGGATATTTAAATAGGGTCCTAGATACGTTTACAACAGTAGTAGCACAGTCTTTGGTTACCAATGGGTAAATCCTCACCTTCAAATGCTCGACCCATGACAAGGCAGAAATCTAAATTACCTGGCCACCCATCCCACTGCGATTGACAAAATGCTCCTACAAGCTATTGGTGCCGTATCTAGCGCTATTGAAAGCACACAGAGGCGCCTGTCGCTTACCCCCCTGATTCTACACGACTTAGCAAACCAAGGGTTAGAGGTTTCTCACACTTCTAATATTTGTACTACTGCGATTGAATCTCCTATAGCAGAGATACCATGTGCGCAACCCCTACCCATGGAATCCTTAACAACAACGCCTCAACACGCTAAGGGTCCCAAAAACAACAAAAAGGTTAGCCTGAGACAAACAAAAGTGAGGAGAAGTAAGACAGCTAAAAAACTACATACAGTTGTCAATGAGGAAATTGTGGGAGCCCAGGAGGGTACTGACATTGCACAGCACTTACAAATCCCTCCAGGATGGGCGTGTCATCTGTTGGCAGATCTACACATGCACCTAGAGAACTTTATTAAATCACAGTTTAAAACTGTGCTAAGCCGGATTGACAAAGTTGTCACCCTGTTAAACACCAAGGGACGTTGTGTGGGTGGGAACACCCGTGCAGCAGTAACTGAGAAGAACATCACTATCATAGAT
Organism: Lissotriton helveticus; assembly: GCF_964261635.1. Taxonomy (NCBI): domain Eukaryota; kingdom Metazoa; phylum Chordata; class Amphibia; order Caudata; family Salamandridae; genus Lissotriton; species Lissotriton helveticus. The sequence continues at coordinate 1,596,633,304 of NC_136061.1, forward strand.
TCTGCTAACTGAGAGAACAGTTTGCCCCCAGTAGCCCATGCACCTCCAACAAGCTCCTCTGTAGTGAGGCTTCCTTTTGAATTGTCCTCTACTTCGATGCCCAAAACACCGGCTAGTATGCCTAAAAAATGCACAAATGAGGCTAATGTTCTAAACCCATCAACTAACACCCAGGGTGCAAGACAAAGGCATGAACAACTGACACTAGCTCCCACTGGTGCACAAATAAAACCACACCCCAACGATACCAACAGCCATCTACCCTGTTTGAATTTGCCACCAGTGGCATCTCCCCATGTAGTTGTTTTAGCCGGGGTCCCGATCTTAAAACCAGATCACCCAGAATCTAATCCTGAATTAAAAAACAAGATAACCTTCTGGTTGAATAGGAATAGACCACTTAATGGACCCGAGCAGGGAGAAATTTTGTTTGCCCGCGGGGTTAGTTGGGTCGGGTCGAGGCTCAAAGACGTCTCGGGGGACTGTGTAGTGATTAACTTCAGGGATCGAGGTGTAGTCAACCATATACTTGAGTGGGGGTGCGGGAACACAGTTGGTACTATACAGTCACTCCCACTGGGTTATTTTTATCAATCTGATGGGATGACCTTTTTGGGAGGACCTGACTATATGACAAGGGAAATTTGTACACTCAGGGGCAATAGGGACTTCCAATCCTCATCTGGAGTGTATGCCGGGAACTTTAGTGTCCCTGTTATTAATAGATTTAGTTCCCTTGAACTAGTTGATTGACTGCAACTCCCATTAGTAACACACACAGAGACGTATCCACACTCTCACGGCATTTGTCCAGAGGTGACCAATAATGATGATAGATGCATTGGTAGGGAGGTATTGAGTGTTTCTCCTGTTCTGCAATTACCTCCAGGAAATACAGAAACTAAAGGGTATTTCTCTATCCGAGCTGAGCTAGCTCTGAGCTCCCCCCTGCTCCTAGCACCTTGTTAGTCGAGTGCCCTAATATTAGGAATATATCCTGGAATATCACAGGAATCAGTTCAAACCTGGACATCCCTGGCAGGGGGGAATGTATAGACAAATTTGACCTGTGCCTATTCCAGGAAACCTGGGCCCTGACAGCCCCGCATAGAGCGGGATTCACTTCATTCTCAACCCCGCTTCCCAGGGCGCTAGGTGGACACCGTCTGGGGGTCTCTGCCCTTGGGTGGGCACCCATTTAGGCACAATCTCCAGCTATTTTGTGTATCCTCGCCCTATATCAATCTCACAGACATCGCATACTCTGACTTTGCTTGACACCTTGCTTTCTTCCCTCTCTGCCTCTGTATATAAAATTATAGGGGGTGATTTCAATTGTCATTACGAACCACTGCCTGGCATTAATTCTATTACCCATGATGAAGATTCGGTATGGTCCATCCCAGAATGTAATATGTATCCCAAGCGTGGTTGGACCCCCCTAGGGGTGCAGCTCAATAAGCTTACAGTCTTCCACTCACTTAGAGCCTGCAGTGGTAGATTCCCTCTGGATACTCCTGGTAGTTTTACTTACAACTGGCCTGGAAGCAGTTCCACCATAGATTACATTATGGTCAGTGTTGAACTCTGGAGCTGCATAAAAACTTCAGGGTAAACTCTAGGTCTGACAGTGACCACAACCCACTGGTCTTGGAATTGAAATCTCTCGTAGGACACAGAAACAAACACCCTTCTGAGGAGCTTGCCCCTCACTCTAATTTAACAGCAGTTAATGGAAGGAGAAGAGTTAGATGGAGCAAATTTGTACAGGCACAGGATAAGGTCGCTGCATTATACCACCTTGCCATTCCCTTTCTAGAGAATGCTTTTAGCCTACCAAATGACAGCTTTAGCCAGGTCTACCTTTCTTCTTTCCAGAACATCCACCAATACTACCACTGATTTTAAGGCACGACCCCACAGTAAGAGCCAACGGCACAACACATCGTGTGGTTTAGCCAAACGTGCTTAATTGTGGAAATCAAAAGGGGAACAGCCTTAAGTAGAAGGGCTGCTAGGGCCCATTACAGGAAAATCATTTCTGAGGCGAAGTGGGAATGGGAGGCGGACAGATGGGAGAATATTAAATCTGCCCTCGACAACCGTGATCTTAGGACTTTTTGGAATCTTGTCAAATCGGGCAAGATTGAGGGAGCACCAGCAATCGAGCCCAATGTCAGTGAAGCAGTGTGGAGTCTCCACTTCAAAAAATTATATTCTATGGGCATAGAAGATACTTCCTCTGACTCTCCAGTCGCTTCTGCGACTCCCAGTGGTACATTCAATCGCAGTAGTATAGCTAATAGTATCCCTCCATGTACTATACAAGAAGTTGAGATGGCGCTGGATTCTTTACTGCCAGCGAAGGCCCCGGGTATGGATAAAATCCCTGGTGATTTGTACCGCAGCGAACGTAACGTTTGGGCCCCCTATCTATGGGTATTCTTCAATGCCCTTCTCCAGGGCATGAAGCTACCTCCAACCTGGCTGGGAGCGGAAATTGTGCCCATATTTAAAAAGGGTTTCCCCTTAGATGCGGCAAAATATCGCCCAATCAGCTTAATAGATGTCTTCCAGAAACTATATGCATGCTTTTTATTGGCGAGATTGCAGTCTTGGATGGAAGAACATCAGATCCTTACACCGTTACAAGCTGGTTTCTGGTCGAAGGTATCTACCATCGACCAGATATTTAGACTGGAATTGATTCATTGGAAGACCGTTATTATAGAAGGGGGTAGCCTGTACCTTACCTTTGTTGATTTAAGATCCGCATTCGACATGGTCCGGCGCGATAAGTACTGGGCCATAATGAGAGCCATGGGTGTGCCATCATACCTATGTGACCTGATTGAACGCCTGCATAAAGATACATTCGCAAGGGTACATTTTGGGAAAAAAGGGGAATAAACAGCCCCCTTTCCGGTGGAAAAGGGGTTCAGGCAGGGTTGTGTCCTGGCCCCCATACTCTTTTCTCTCTTCTTCAATGGCTTGATTGCCGATCTATTGGCCATAAAAAACGTAGATTCCCCCAGGCTGGCGAACCGTAAGATTCCGGCACTCATGTTTGCGGACGACACGCTTTTATTATCCAAGTCCCCTACCGGATTGCAAAGGACTTTGATAGAGTTTTGCAATTTTTGTAAAAATAGAAACCGCGAGATTAATCTCTCTAAGACAAAATACATGTTTTTTAATGCAAAGATTCTCAATTGTCCTCATCCCCAATTGAATGGGATAGCTTTGGAGAGAACGTCCACTTTCGAATACCTGGGGGTCAGTATTAATGACCAAATGGACAGGGGGCCCCAAGTAACAAAAGCAAATCTCAAATTGTCACAGTCCTCTGGTGGTATCCTTAAGGTCCATAGTAAATTCAGTTTGAAAATGGTGGGAACCCCGGTGGAAATCTATAAAACCCAAGCCAAGGGGGAGCCCTTTACGGGGTTGAACTGTGGGGCCATTGCTTCGATAACTCACTGGTCTCGACAGAGAATAACTTCCTTAGATGTTTTTTGGGGCTCCCAAAGGGTACACCACTCGGCCCTTTGTGGCTTGATCTGGAAGTTGAGCCTATAAAGGATATAATCGCCAACCATCCTCTCCTTTTTTTGCGACAACTTTGCAGCGACCCCGAACTTGCTATTTAGAGGGAGGAATTAAAGAATGTTCTGTCTACTTTGGGAGCGGGAAGGCTACCATGGCTTTAGCACATCAGAAACCTTTCCTTTAAAATTGGGTGACCTAACCTCTAGAACTCACAGGAGTATTCATGTCCCCTTATTTCCAAGAAATCACTCTCCCTGGCATTAAAGGAATACAATTTATTGTGTCTAACACAGAATAGTCTTCTTGGTGCCCTAACCAATAGCTTTTTGGAGGTCAAATATGTGTATAAATTTGAGCAGATTCTGGACAATATCCAGTCCCTCATGGCAAAGAAACTTTATCTACATTTCAGGCATGGAACGCTCCCATTAAGGGCTCTAACTAACAAATGGAGAGGTACTCTTACCACTCCTTTGGGCTTTCCGGGCTGCACAGAAAAGGAGGAATCGGACCTCCATGTTGTGTTATTCTGCCCCTTTTATAAAAAAGCCAGAGTAAGGTAGATTCGGAAACTATGCAACAACTTTGGATTCAGGAACTATTTAGTAGTATATAAGATCCTGAAATATGATTCTACCCCATTGATTGCCTTTGCCACCTCAAGGTTTCTGTTCTCAGTGTGGTGCACTGGCAGAGCTAGGATTAAGGCTTTAGAAAGTCTGTGTAGCTAGGTTGCTGTACATTAATTGCTATGAATGATAAGTACTCCTTGTCCTTAAATATCTTTGCCAAATGGTGTACGCTAGCCGTTCCTTGCCTATTTTCATTTTATTGTCATTTTAACATTTTATAATATGTCATGCTGGGCGGAGTCAAAGTCACAAGTAAAGGCCAACCAAAATAGATTGTGTTGGACCTTGTCCTTTTTGCAGGGTTATCCTTAAACCTTTCACCTTCTTCCTCCTATTGGTTCTGGCCTGCTTGTGTTGGCTTTGGGACCCTGGGAATGTTATCACTGCTTACTAGTGATAAAGTGCATATGCTCTCTGTCTAAATTACATTGGTGATTGGTTTATCCATGATTTGCATATTTGATTTACTAGTAATTCGCTAGTAAAGTGCACTGTGTGTGCCCAGGGCCTGTAAATCAAATGCCACTAGTGGGCCTACAGCACTGAATGTGACACCCACATGAGTAGCCCTGCCTCATACCTCCATTTACAGTGTCTGTGTGTGCAGTTTTAAACTACCATTTTGATATGTCAAGTGCACCCACTTGGCAGGTCCAAACCTTCCCTTTCACTACATGTAAGACACCCCTACGGTACACCCAAAGCAGCCCCATGGGCAGGGTGCAGTGTATTTAAAAGGTAGGACATGTACTGGTGTGTTTTACCTGACCTGATAGTGAAATACTGCTAATTTTGCTCTTCATTATTGCAAGGACTATCTCTTCCATAGGGTAACATAGGGATTGCCTTGAAATATCGTTTATGTGTAATTACCCATTGGGAGCAGATAGAAATTTTGAGTTTGGGGTCTCTGAACCCACAATTTTAAAATACATCTTTTGGTGAAGTTGGTTTTTAAATTGCATGTTTGAAATGCCACTTTTAGAGGGTGGGTATTTCTTTGCTTAAACCATGTCTACATGTCTGTAGAATACATGTCTGAGTTAGCTGGCAGTTGGGCTCTTGTGCACTCACTCTAGACAGTCACACAAAGGGAGCTGAGATGCACCTTGCATATACTGATGGGTCACCACCAGGCTGATGGGCCTTCCTGAGCTAGAGTGGTGAGAGGAGTTGTCACTGACATCTGAATAGGGCTCTGCTTTCCTCACACAACATTGTCTCCACTCCCCTGTAGTGTGTCTGGAGCCACGTCAGGTAAAGGGAGGGTCTTGTGCACTACAACGACTTTCCTTTGAATTTTGCCTACTTCTCTGACACCCCAAATTCGGAACACTTCTGGAATGAGGTCATTCTGCCAGGAAGAAGAGCTGTATGCTGTAAGAGGGACTGCCACTCTCCCTGTTGATTTGTTGTGCTGGCCTGCTGATTCTCTCCTGGGAGTGAAATGCCTGTACTTTGCTGTCTATATCCTCTTTCCTAGGTTCTCCAAAGGCTTATGCGTGGTTGCCTCCTGTGAAGAAGTTTCAGGGCCATTAAAGACTTCACCTACCTGTGCCTGGGCTCTTCTTTGGATAGTTCGGACTTGCCAATTGGTGCCAAATCCAGTTCTTTGGCCCTTGTATAGCAGAATCTGATGATCTTAAGTAGAAAATCCATGCACCGACTCCCAGTGCCTGTTTTTTCGAAGTATGGGTGCACAAGATTAGCTCATCTACGTTGTCTGGCCTGAAACATGGTTCCTGATCGATGCATCAACCATGGCTTTCACTGCAGGCCCAAGCTCACCATCGAAGAGTGTCAGAAATGTTTTTTTTTCCGGATTTATAAAGCTATGCTGAGGTGTCAAAGGGGATCTTAAAAGACTGTGACTAGCAGCCGCGGGTCCGTGGATGGAGTTGCGGTGGGGCAGAGTAGCGCGCGCTGCATCGCATTTAATTAAATTGTTTACTTATCTCCAATTGTCCATATGCCGGTTTTTGTCAGCCCCCACCCTGCCCCTCCCCCGCGACGCCTCTCTGCCCCCCTCAACTCCTTCCACGAGCCGTGGCTGGTGATTAGGAATCCCCAGTCTCTCCACTTTGGAGGGATGTAACCATCCCAGGCTAAGAAAACACAACCTGCCCAGTCAAATTTCTGACACCTCTATACAGATGTACAAACCGAACCCCACGCAGCCTGTGTAGCATATCGCTAATCATTGGACCAGTAAGTTATACACCAAAGGAATAAGAAAGGGAAACAGAAAGAAAAAGAAGAAAATACAAGGAGAGAGAAAAGACCAAGCAAAGGAAAGGTCTAAGGGATTGTGTCAGTGAAGTGATATTTGCATCAGTTATCCCAAAGTTCCCAAAACTTTGTTCTTCTTGAGTAAAAAGTGCGCGGATCAAATTTACATATTCTTTGTACTGATCATATCCATTCTATCTCCAGGGAAGGACAAGGGAGAATTCACTTAATACATAGCTCTCTTTGTGCAAGAAGAATTAAAACAAAAATAAGTGAGTTTTGTGCCTTAAGAAGGCATTTTTTATATTCCCTCCAACATCCAGCCTGAAAATTACCAAAGCCAGGCTCACCCTAATCTCTTGGCCCACAATCCTCGAAAGAGTCTTACCAACTTTATACCAAAAGATTTCGATTGATGGGCACTGCCAGAACATGTGGACATCATTCGTGCTTTCTTCTCTGTACTTAGGACACTTCTTCACCTTCCGACCTCCTAATTTTGACAGTTTCCGTGGTATCCAGTAAGCCTAACGTAAGAAGATGATTCTTTCTGAGTGGTGCAGACTTGACAGATGACCACATGTAAGACCTAGATACTTGCCAGAGTGATTCAAGGTCTTGATCCGGCAGTTCCATCCTCCAGATCTCCATGAGCAAGGTTTGTACTTCTTACCCAGCCTCGATTAGCACACAATACCACTCTGAGTCTTACTTCTGCAAAGACGGCTGCAGCTGTATCCTGTCTCCCCAATACTGCTTCTCCTTGCCATCCTTTCCTAGAGTTTTTATCCAACTCGATAATTAGTAGTATTTAAATTTGGAGATAGAGCTCTCGGAAATCTCCAACAAATGCTGCCAGGATATTAGCTGATTATCCTCTATTAATTGGCCTAATCTGTGGATGGCACACTTGCGCAGGGGGGTTGTGAGTGTCTAGGAGACGAGCTGGAGTGCCGGGGGAGTCCCATATCAGAGCGAAATTACTGTAGTAAGGTACTTGTAAGGAAAGTCTTACTTGATACCACAGCTTACATGCATGCGCTAGGATCTTCTAGCTAACTTTTTTTTTCTATTTTTCGGGTGGCCGAATTTGAAAAGAAGAAAATCTCCATGTCCAGAAGGCCCAGCAGTGAGAGCTCTGAAAATCAGGGACAAGGAGGAGCCTCCCATCAACAGCTGTTGAAAATTCTTTAAGTGAAAGGCTCGAAAATATTGATAGAGATCTGTGCTTGCAATACCAGCATCTTCCTTCTTTCTATGCAGCTTCTTCCAGGGGATTCTAGCCCTTTTATCCCTCCAAATAAAACTACTAAATTCTCCTTGTCCCTTCTTAAACCACTCTTTCTGAAATTATAAAGGATTAGCGTTAAATAAAAAAGTAAATTTAGGGAGAATAGACATTTTCAGTAGATTAGATCTACCTATAAATGACAGTGGAAGAGTGCCCCACACCCTGAGTTTTTTTCTGGCTCCCGGAGGTGCCTTGTTGAAATTTAGCTGAGCTATTCTATGAAGGTTGTGCACTACTTGAACTCCCAAGTACCTTATTTCTTGTCTTATTAGGTCACTTGTGTATTGTGTGTTCCATTGTATTATCTCAGTTTTTTGCTGACTCAGAGTATCAAGACACCCTTTCATATCCTTTTCGATTCTCCCAAATTTCAGGGATAGATTTAGGCAAATCTCCTTTATAAAACATCACAATGTCAGCATGTAAACCAATGTTTTTCTCCAATCCATTACAGGCAAAGGGAGAGATATTCCTACATGCCCTCAATTTAAAGGTTAAAAAGAAGAGGGCACCCTTGCCTAGTCCCCCTTCCAACAGTGATTACTTAGATGAGGTTCCTGTTAACCAAAATCGTGGCCAAGGGGTTTTTGTACAATGAGCGCACTGCCGCAAAAAAGACCTCTCCTAGATTAAACTGCAAAATCATCCTGTACAGAAAAGGCCAGCTGGCCCTATCAAAAGCCTTTGCAGCATTGAATGTAGATATCATCACATGTTTTCTATATTCCCCAGCCAGGTCTATTGCTCCTATTAGATCATGAGTAAGATTGTTGAGTTGCCTTCCTTTCATTAAACCTTTCAGATTGTTATGAATCAGAGTGCCCATCACCTTATTGAGATGCTTTGTTAGAATCCTGGTGTTAATTTTATCATCACTATTAAAGAGAGAAATGGGTCTGTAAGATTATCATTCCCTGGGGTTTTTCTTTTGTTTAAGGATTATGTTTATAGTGGCTACATACCAAGAAGGCGGAAGGTTCCATCTATTTACAAAGGCAAAGTTAAAAGGTTGTAACAGATTAGGTACCAGCTCCTCTTTCAAAACCATATAGATCTCATTGGGGAGGGAGTAAAGGGCAGCTGCTTTCACTTTTTTTATAGCTACTAATAACTTTGAGTATTTCCTCAAGACAGATGGAACCATCAGGCCCTCCCTAGAGGCCTCCGGTAAAGATGGTAGTTCCAGGTCCTGAAGGAAGCTCTCAATTTGATCTCCCCCAATCTCAGGTCTTTTATATAGAGATATTGGAAAAACTGTGCAAAGGCATTTTCAATATCAATGTCGTTGGAGAGTATTTTACCTGTATTTTGACAACTCACTGCCTTTATCATATTCCTGGTCTGATTAGACTTAATCTTCCAGGCAAGCATTTTGCCACAACCCTCCCTGCATTCATAATGTGACAGATTACTGGCTTCCCATCTCCTTCGCACTATTGCCTCCAAATACTCAATAACTTCTGATCTTGCTAATTTTTGTTTTTGTTTCGGTTTTGTTCGCTGACCTTCCTATTTTGGGCAACAGTCAAACTAGTTAGAGTACCTCTTAGGAAAGCTTTATAAGCATCCCTTACAATATGCAGAGAAGCAGAATCTATATTAGAGAGGAAAAAATAACTTGTGGCAACCTTCAATTTTTCAACCACCTGTAAGTCTAAAAGTAAGGTCTGGTTTAACCCCTTCACTGCGGCGGCTATTCCGCCGCAGTGCTAAGGGGGCGGGGCGGCCGCGCGGTGGGGGCATGCTGGTGACGGAACCGCTCCGTCACCAGCCGCGGTTGCGCTGTGCTCATGACGGAGCGGTTCCGTCACGGCCCCGTCCGCTCAATGGAACGCTCAGCGCAGGCGCGGAATCCGCGCCGCGCAAGCGTGCCGAGCGGGCCATGACGGAACCGCTCCGTCGTCAGCACAGCGCGACCGTAGCTGATGACGGAGGGGGTCCGTCACCAGCAGGGGAGGGGTTAAAATCCATCTCTGGGGAAGAGACCTATTTGTTAGAGTGATCTGTAATCTAACTGCTGAGTGATCTGATATGTGCTCCGGTACACGGCTTGCTCTAATGGTATTCTTACTGGTAACAGAGTCTACAAGGAAGAAGTCTAACCTAGACCGATGACCATATTTTTTATTATGAAAAGTAAACCTTCCCTCTGCGTTCTTCTCTTTACTGCCCACTAGTCTCCAGATATCAATGAGTCCAATATCTACCATTAATTGTTTCAGCACGATTCTCATATTGGGTGCCGCCCCAGTGCCTTCCTAGACGATGTGTCTTGGACAGGGTCAATAACTACATTAAAGTCCCCTCCCAGTATGATATGGAGATTGATTTCAACAAAATAAAGAAATAAAGGCCGAAGTGGGGCAGGGTCATCTATATTGGGCCCATAATGTTGTGTGGTTCCTATAGACCTGTATAGGATTTGCATGTACACTGTAGGATTGGTGTCCGGACTGATTCTAGTCACCCCCACCGGTTATGTTAGCCTGTTGTACCAGCTAACTCACAGTGACACTAGAAACCCCTCTTACCAAGGAGAGAATAGTTCTCGGCAACTATCGCACACAACAACCCGGATCCCCCAGGATCATGGAAACAGTGCGATACTTTTCGCTCAGTCACTTATGCTCACTTTGTCTCAGAGAGATACACAGAATAAAAGGTGGGGAAGTTTTCCAATAAGCATTTATTGAACCAGAGTCATTCTAGTGTAAAATAGGTGTGCTGAAACAAACGTTAGGCCGAAAGCAGATCTAAATGATTAGAAGCACTAACAGAGTAAAAGGATGATAGATTTGTGCCATTGTGCTAATAAAATGAATACAGGCAAGTATATAAAATACATGACAGTAGTAAATGCGTACTCCTATCATACGATCCTAAATAGATGTACCTAAGTGTACCTACTATGTGTGTAGGTGTAAAGTCAAGAATCCCTCTAGGATAAAGGCAGCCCCATTACCTGAAGAGAGAGACTGTGGGAACCCGTCTTGGTTTTGAGATGGACCCCCACAAGCGATGTCAGACCACTGCGAGCTAAAAAGGGGCACCAACCCCTTCACGAACACGATTGAGTGGTACAGCTCTTTGAGGATCGCCTGCAATTCCTCTTTTCGTAAGTGAGACTCGTACAAAAGAAAGACCACACTATCTGAGAACCTAAAATATTCCAAAAATTCTCTTTCTTCTGGGAGCAACTCTAAGGCCGTTAACATTCCAGGATAGAATTTTCAAGTGTTTAAGTGATCCTACACTTGTCATTCATTAAGTAAACAAATTTAAAATGGCCAGGAGTTTCTCGGTGTAAGAATGTAAACCAGGTATGTCTACCTGAACTACTTGATCCATTTTGACTAAAGAGGACTTGTTTTCTTTTTTTCCCCACATGCTCCCCCACCAAGTGGGAAAACAAAGTGGTTATTTTTATATTTTTTTCCTGGTGCCTCTCCCGGATAACTAAAGGTATTCTAAAAGATTACCTCTTTGAACTCTCCCCCTATATTACGGCGATGAGGTCACTTCTGTTGTGCTTTAATCTGTTTAATTATCATACTGACTTCATTGGGGTCTCTAATATTGTGTATTTTGTTATTCCACATCACTCCAAGAGAGACAGGAAAGCGAATATTAGCAGTAGCACCAAGGCCTTTCAATTCTTGAATAACTTCTGTAGCTCCCATTGCCTGTCTTGCATGGCCTGCAAAATATCCGATCTAAAGCGGTAAGACCAGTCCCCCTTTGTGTATGATCCCACTTTTAAAGCCCCTACAAGAATTTTCTCTTTAAATGAGTACGACTTAAAATTAACCAGGATCTTCCCGGGGGTGTTCTTTGCAGGTCTTCTCATGAACGGGTCACACTGTACTCTTTGGATATCCTTTTCTAATACACGTATGTCTGGGTTAAATTCTTTAAGCAGGCTGATCGTGAAGCCCCTAACGTTCTCTCCCTCAAGCCCCTTCTGGTATTTTGGTATTTTAAAAATTCTGATAATAGTTCTCCTTGCACTATTTTCAAGGGTTTCTATCTTGTACTGGAGCTCTTTAGCCCCTTTCATCAAACTTTGAATCTCATCATTATTAGTATCAACTTTTTTAGAAAGGTACTCCAAAAACAGCTCCTTCAGCGCCACTCTTTCCGTCAAATTATTGATCTTTTCTTCTAGAACTTTGCATGCCGCCTGGATCTTTTGTTGGTTTAATTCAGGCACTACAAATGTTTCCCTAACTTCTGTTAAAAAAAGTGGAAAGAAATTTCTCCATAGTGGCTTGTTCAGCCTGTTTGTCCTCCTCTGAATACGGCCCTCCAGAGTCATTAGATTGAACCAGAGCAGTCAGCGATGTATGGGTTCTCTGTGCTCCGTGTTATCTGTGTTATCTCTTACTGCTAGGGGGCTGAACCTGATATCTAGGCAAAGAATATCTTTAGTCCTTGTATTAACCACTGTGTCCTCCATTGCTTTAGAACAACTGCTGGGTTCAAAGACGTGTAGAGGGGCACAAGGTGCCGATGGAGGAGGAGAGGCAACTTGATCTCCCTTAGACTTGGAATGGACCTTGAGGTAGGAACGGAGCGAGGGAGTTATCTTCACTAGATCCGTTTTTTTTTAACTTTCTTCCTGCTGTTTTAGGTAATGATTTATCAGCTGATGATTTTATGGCTACAACGGGTAGGGGAGAGAGGTTTGGTTTGCTTTATTGATTTTCCCTGTGTAGTTGTGTCGGATTCTTTTTTATGGAAGAGGAAATTGTAGGGGGCTCTAAAGTGCCTTTCTCCCGAATATTCCTACTTCTCAAATTATATCTATTAGGGGGCGAACTATCTCCCCACATACCTCCTCTGGGGAGACTGGTTAAGATTGTTCAGGTGCCCCCCAGATGTAACAGTCTCCCAATCCCCTTTTCCCTTCCCCACCGGGATCATGGGTGGCCTGTAAACAGCACCCCCCTCCTTGCTGCCGTATGAGGCGATCGGTTGTCCGGAAAAATGATGTTCTCTCCTCCACCGGTTGTTGCTCTGCCACTGCTGCTGCCCTGGAAGCTGATCCTGGTGGCAGCTCGCCGGCCCCTGCTGTGTTGCAACCTACGCCCAGACGCTAGTTTGTGGTGGAATCGTCATAGAGAGCTAAGCCACGGCTCTGAGCCCCTCTACAATCTGATAAACTCCCACCGATACCTTCAAACAACAATTCCTGCAATGCCCCCCCAAAAAAAATGAACCAGCTGTCAACACCGAAGTAAGCATTACTAGTAAATAACGCCATATACTGCTGTATAAGAGGGACAGCTCATGACCGGCACTACCTGTCGTCCGCCATGGTCCCTAAGTGTCAGAAAAATTGCTGCAGCGTGAGTTAAAGTACTAAAAAATATACCATAGAGCTATACTTACCAATAGCCCATATTCCTTATTTCCCATGAATAAGTCAGTCGGCAATGGAGAAGGTTCAATCGTTTATTTTGCAAAGCGCCCTATATAGGGGAGCCTCACTCTCACCTTCACCCACAAAGGTGCGCTGAGGAGACTGCTGGATTACATTCAAAACAGTGCATATATACTTTCAGCATAACTCATGGAAACCCCATACGTGGAAAAGTACCACTTCTCGTGAAGCCAACAGGAAAACCCATATAAGGCACAATTGATTGATTCGAAACTCAGCTTAAGTTATTCTGAGGGTAGGTCAGTAAAGGTGCCTCCCTTTCGTTCTGGGGCACGGGAGTACAGGTATGACGCCTGCAAGAATGTGCTCATCCTACAAGAAAGACAGATGCGACCTTGAGTTTCCTAAGTTAGAATCAATGGTCCTTTCATAGCCCAGGCCGGCCTCTCAGGCTCTCTATACAGTAGCAGGTCACGTGCTTTCCTAACTAACGAAAAAGACACGGGGAAATTAAATCAAAATGGCTTTCATTCCGTTTAGGCCCACTTCTTCATGTGGGCATGGTTCGAGTGTATTTACAAGGGGTTTTCCTAAGGTAGCCTTGATATATTGGATACAATAAGCCAACATTATATATTATCGATTTTATATTCCTTCAGAGTCTCGGGCATCATATCACCGAAGTTTGTGGCAACCATGCCCACTCTTACGCAGCACCTTGTTGGTGGCTGTGGAATCGATCCAGCACCTGCTTTGCGGCTGTAAAATTGATGTAGTGCTTACTTCACTGCTGTTGTATCGATGCAGCGCTTCTGGGTTTTGTTGAATCATCCCTTTATGCCGACTCTTCATGGACACCCCACCACAGTAAGGAACCTAGGCAGCGTGTCCGGAAACCCACGCATCACCTCTCCCACCAGTAAGGGACCAATGTATCATCTCCCCTGTCAGTAAGTAACTGACGCATCACCTCCCCTACCTAGCTGTATGGAACTGATACATCACCTCCCCTGCCAGTAATGAACCGATGCCTAACCTTGTTGTGTGTCGATTTAGATACTGTATATAGGTTTCCCGATTTATGACCTTATAAAGAAATACTTCGCATTACCCATATTTAGGCTTAGAAATCCTTCCCTTATTTAGGCATTATCCATGCTAACCAAATAGAGGCATGGCCAACTTCATCTACGTCACAACGAGTTCTTGCAAAACCAGACTCTTAAGCCTTTAGGACTTCCCCTTGCTTGGATATTGATTTCTCCAAGAACTCATTTATTATGCATGAACATCTATTCCTTAGGGGTTCATTCATGACGCTTTTCTGCCCTACTTTTCGGTCAATACTGGCATGCCTAAACCCCTTCAAGGTATAAATATACCTTCACTTACCATGGCAAACCACGGTTCGGCTGCCTAGTTGCACAACGCGGCTCACCACAGCAAGTTCAGGAGGGAGTCAAGACCCCGCCTGACGCACTGACCGGGCGCTGTCATCCTCCTCGCAGAGAATTCCGCTCCAGTGTTTCTGACACCCCTTGTGGGGTGTTAGAGATCGAGACTCAGAAAGGGATTCCAACCTCACTCATTCTAAGGTATGGACCGAACTAGAACCTAGAGGGACTTTGGCACATCTTGGCAACTATAGCTAAACTAGACTATAAACAAATAGCACCTACTTCTTACCACATACTACACTTAGGTTAGGTACACTGGGGTAGAACTAGCTAGAAGCATCAGATGAGTATTCACATTTTAGCCTGTGTTATTTATGTACGTATTTTAATTAATATCTGTCATAGCTACAAACCATGCTATTACAGTATTATTTTATCTTACTGCGAACGCTGTGCGGATTATACTTCTCATTCTGTCTTACGATTGTAGCAGTTCATATCTCTTGCACGAGAAATAAGACTGTTCAATAAACCCTTTTAATTGAAACGCCCGTCTATCCATTTCTGTGTAACTCTGTAAAAACGAAGCATGCACGATTGACTGAGTGAAACTGTTATCTATTGTTATCACGATTCTGAGATTGTTCCGAGTGTAAGGGAAACTAAATTGTCATGTTTAAACGGTTGTCAGAAACTAATCCCTTCTTGTTTATTTGAGAAGTTTCTCGTGACCTCTGAGTTAGCTGGCACACACAAGTAATTAAGTTTAATGTACTGGATAGAGACATACTGACCTCAGTTAGATGTCAAAACTATAGTGTATATTATTCCAATGCGCAGAGCCTATCAGGGATATAGGAATTACGCTACAACCTCCCCTGTGTAGTAAGGAACTGACATATCACTTTTCTTTTCCACTGCCTCTTCTCCCCTGCGCCTTGCACCATCTTTGACTTTTGACACATCTAAGGTACTTTGGGCTAAAACAAACGCATGCATATGATTTCTATGGACTAAACTTGCTTAATCTTTTAAAAGTGATATTTTGATGTGTGCATGTTGGATGTTTTGGTCTTGTTTTATTCAGATAAATATTTGCTATTTTACTAAACTAGTGGGGACTCATTTTGGAGTGTTTTCATTCTGGTAGTGTGTGTGTGTGTGTGGGTGTGTGTGTGTACAAATGGTTAACACATTGCCTCTGAGATAAGTCTGACTGCTCGTGCCAAGCCACCAAAGGGTTGAGCAGGAGTTATCTCAACTATGCGACTCCCTTACCCTTACCCTGACTAGAGTGAGGGTCACTACTTGGACATGGTGCAACCACTGCCAATTATAGACCCCATTTCTAACAGAATGCATGTCAGATACGTGGACCAGGTTCGTCCCGGAGAAGAGTTTGCTTTCTCCCAGTCTAAGTCCACGTGAGGAGTTTCAACCAGATCTTTGCGGTGGCAGGTGCCACAAGGAGATCATTATTGGCACAAAGAGCAGGTCCTCACTGGAGTTTTTTGTGGATTGGAACACCGCTGACCACTGTTAGCGCCAACAGCAGGTCGCCATCTGATATTTGAATTGGTGGGAGATGCTGCAGCTATTGCTGAGGCGCAGTGCAGGTTGCCCTTTGATGCTCACAATGTCAGGTGATGCAGGTGGTCATTCGTGGCAGCGAAAAGCCCAAATTGTTTGGATTTTCTCCTACAATTTAGTTCTTAAATATTTCAGTAGAAGTACACTCTGATGCCAATTAAGAGTTCAGGAAGGGGCACCTTTTGGGGGTCAAGGATCTAGCCGGGCCAGCAGCAGGGCTCAGGCTGGTTCCGTTGGTGCTGTGCAGCGTGGCAGTTATAGGGGAAGATGCTGGAAGCTGGTTTTGTCCCTGTAGCTCAAACAGGGGGTCAGCCAACTGGCCCTTGGAATTACTTCTGGGGATCCTGGGTTCAAAGCAAACAGGTTCAGTGTTTCTTCTTCAGACATCAGGGCAGTCCTTCTGAATATTCCACAGATCCAAGTGTGTTCTGATGAGAGAATCTGAGAGTGGCACTTTTATACTCAGTGCCAGCTTGTGGGTGGAGGTCTCTCCCTTTCTCAACCTCATAACTGGTTCTGGTCAGCTTTGTCCCTTCCCCTGGGTCTGGCTGCACACTGTCTATGGTGACAGAAGTACAGGCAGGCCCAGATGTGAGCTGCAATTGCTAGTGTTGGAGCAGACAGCTACGGAAGTCTGGTAGGGAGGGGGCACAGCCTACCAGAGGCTACCTTTTGAAGGCTACCTTTTGAAGCTCAGGAAGATCCGATTACAAACCCCAGCTCATCTTACTTAGGAGGTGAACACCGAGCCTCAAACCCAAGGCCCCTTTGTTTCCTGTCTGAAAGAGGTACATATAACACCAAGAAGAGCCATTTCTGTCATGTAACCCTAAACAATGGCAGAAATTCACATTTAGTTGAGGGCATACTTTAGGGGTGACTTATAGGAAATATTTGGACTGTCAAAAGTCTTCTTTTGTCCAGTCAAAATAGCAGTTTAAAACTGCTCTAAAGTCTGTGGTCAAAGGCCCGAGGCTTGTTTTGCAGTGCCACTTTAGTGGGCAGCACAAAGAGTGGCCCAGGCCAATGATAGCGATTATTTACAGGATTTAGGTACATATAGTACCATTTACTAGGGATTTAAAGATATATTAAATGTCCCAATTAGGGTATACCAATCGTACCATGTTTAAGAGAGAGAAAGCACAAGCACTTTCCCACTGGGTAGCAGGGGTATAGTGTGCAGAGCCCTAATTCCAACAAAAATGAGTTCAGCAAAAAACAGGGTAATGAAGGTAAAAAGTCTGGGGGAACACCACGACAAAGGTTTCAGGTCTAACAGGGGTCATTTTCAGTATTTCTGCTTTGGGACCACCAGGCTTTTTTTGGCATCCTCACATAGGGTGTCTATCTGGGCACAGGTTATGGGTTGCTGTATCTACAGCCAAATTCAAAAAGAATACTCTTCTCAAAATAGTTATTCCATGTTGTTTTGTATTCAAATCAATTCAATAGATTTCGTTTTACATATGTTCTTCAACAATGTTTCAAATGAAACTCCATGTTCCACAATGCATTATTTCTGCATATGAATTAAACCTTCTCCCTATGCATTTCGGCATGTATGCCTTCATCAGGGGAATGTCTGAAACAATCAAGAGTGGTTACGTTTTAGTTGTGAGGGCTCTCTACCAATTATAAGTCCACCACCATTTAGACTCTGTGATTTAAACAAAATAAACTGAACTAAACGTGTGCTCGGGGTTGTTCTTACAGTCATGTGGATGTGAATACATTTTCAGGCTCGAGACTTAATATATCATGTGCTTATGGCGGCTGTTTGGTATATTTCTTACTGTTAAGCTGGTGTGAATGTTTTACGCGCTGTGATAATAAGTACTGATCTTATGCTAAGGCATTCATCATTAGTTCGTGCGAATATTTTACACGAGGTGATAGTGAGTGCAGGTCATATGTTAAGGCGTTCATCATTAATTCATGCTTATAGTGATCGTGCTTTCGTTCCTTACTCCCGGGCGCGCTTACCGGTTTCGTGTAGTTTGATGCTTCCTCGTGGACGCTGTCTCCCAAGTGTTGCTCTGTTTTTGTTCTGCGCGCCTAAATTACGTGAGGCGGCAACAAGCGTTGCGTCGTTCATTAGTAAAGCATGTGGACATTACGCGCTGCTGCTTAGCAATAAAGTTATTACGAGAAAAAACTCTACTTCGTGTTAGTCATGAATAGAGAGGCTTGCTGCTTACACTATGCTAATGGATGTGTTTGCATATTGTGCGAAAAAGTAACATATGATTGGGAAAACATCAATAAGCAATAAACAGTTGACAAATAATAAACAGTTAACAGTTAACTGTGTTCATAATGATTGTCCTTATTTGCCAGGAACAACAGTTGTTGTGTTGTATCAGTACTTTAAATAAGGCTTTGCCTTTTTTATCCCATTATGAAGCCCTATGGCTCATAAGTTAACGTTCATATGCTTATAAATAGCATAAAAATTCAACTCTGTTGTTCATTCCGTTAGGCTTGTGTTCAAATGGTAAATTCAATGATTTTCTCTCCTCAATAACATGGTGCTATTGTCTTTTCCTTCTTTTTTTTCCACTATTTCCAAAACGCATGCTTTCAGTTGGCTGGTGTGGTGTTGCGCTTTGATAAAGTTGGCTACTACTACAGATTTTATGGATTTAGTCCTTATGTTGCTCCTATGTTCATTCATGCGTGTTTTCAATTTGCGTTCAGTTTGTCCAATATAGGCTTTTCCACATGGCCACTTGAGCATATAAATGATGTTGAAGGTATCACATGTTGCATTCACTTGTAGCTTAATCCTATGCCCTTTCATTGGGTGTGTAATGTACCCTCCTCTAATTATGTTGTTGCAATTGTTGCAGTTCCAACACAGTATTGTACAGTTATAGGGTCGCTTGTCTGTGGATTTAATTGTGTGTTTTATAATCTTGCCTATGTTTTTGGCTCTCGTGTATGCAAATATGGGTTCTTACTCGAAGATGTTCCTAAAATCTTGTTCCGTTTTTAATAGAATCCAATGTTTTTTGATGATTTTCTTGTAGTGCTGGCTCATGGTGGAATATTTGCATGCACATGTTATTTTTTGTTTATTAGAGAGGGTTTATGTTGTGAGCAATTCAGATCTGTCTTTGTGGGTTACTCGATCCGAAGCTTGTATGAGTGGGTTTTCCGGGTATCCTCTGTGAAACATGAGAGTCCATCCAACTATAAACAATTTAGGTGAACCATTAGTTTGGTGGGCCAGGTAATCCACCACATTTGTTACAAAGTACGCTCACAGTCAATCTCTAAATCAGGCCCTATGTCTGACACAAGGTGAGGAAACTTTACACTTGTTAATGAACTGATGTATACTCAGACTAGGTCTAACTTCTCAGGCACTTTGTCCACAACTTTTTTTAAACTGAGCATTACGATAATTATCAGAGGCCTAACAGGGAAGCATAACTATTGAAATAAAAGGGTAGAAGATGAGAAACAGACATATATTGATGTGACCGAAGGGAGACGGGGTAAGAGCCCTGATCACCAAGCAGTGATCCTTCTATTTTCCTTTAAAAATCCTCATTGGCAAAATGGGGATGAATTGCATATAGCAGTGTATCTGTAGCTGTGGTCAATCCATGCAAAAGCACCATTGCATTAACTAACCATTCCTCCACCACCCCAACAACCTCATCAAAACCTGGGTTTTGACAAAGCTTGGGAAAGACAAGCTAGGGTCCATTTGAAATGAGGCAGTACGTAAAAACGATTCAAGGACCCTCAATCCACGGTGGGAAACATTCATGGCAAGGGGGTCTTTGCTTTTTTTTATTTAAGAAAGAAAACACTTTTGGGAATTTTGTTTTTGTAAATAAAAAGAGAAAATAAAAGTGTGCAGTTGGTCAAGTTGACGGTGCCGCATGACGCGCTTTAAATGCATTTACAGGAACTGCAGTGGCGGTGGTTCCTTTAAATGTAAGAAATGTCTGCTAGGCAAGAGGACATCTCTAAATTTGGTGGGTGGTGTATCGTCACCATGGCCAGTGTAAAGTACTCTACAATGGCAACGGTACTAACACCGTCTGCCAAACTCTAAACCGGCACTTAAATATCCCTTATTTGCCTGAAAGGAATGAAAAGGTTTGTATCATCAAGAAACAATAGTGGAATTACAGTATACTAAAAATCTGACTGGCTCAGCCCTTGTGGACTAATGCAGGGCATTTCTCTTTTTGTATAATAATTTATTTTAATAATTTTCTTTCATAGAACACAATATCAGTGCAGTCAAAACAAGCCTGTCACAGACCGCCCCACCAATGCACATACGTGGCTGCATCAGTCATATAAATCCAAACCATGAAAGACCCACCATTTGCCCCTTGCCGTAGTTGTAGGTAGTTGTCTTATTTAGTAATAGAAAGTTGATATTGCTCTTGTAGAGCTTAGAAAATTCCTATCCTGTCCCATGTTGCAAACCCATCAAGGCCTGCAGGAGTGATGTAGCCATGTGTGCATCCATAGAGAAGTCATGTGCATCGATCTGTGGTATATAAATAAATAATACCGGATCTAGGTTTTACTGGACATAGCAATAACAGATAGCTCAATAAATAAGAGTCAAGATTCGAGGTAGTAGGAGTTTGCAGGTTTTAATACAGCATAAAGGACGGGAACAGGACAACCTGCACGGGAACGGGATGGCAGCGCTGCCGGGGCAGGATCAGAATCGGCGTAACATTTAATAACAGTACACAAGTATATATACTAAAACAGTTACATTACAATGCATACAATAGGCGGAGCAGTGGGTGTGGTCAATAGCAGTCGCGAAAGATAAGGCATAAAAGTGGGTGTAACAGGGCGTATACATAGACATGTGATGTAAACGTAACAGAATATGTCATAAATGGGGCGGAAACATGGAGGGGGCTACCTAAGGAGCCGGGACCTCTAACCTAGTGGTGCGCGCAAACTGACAATGACGTGTTACTAGGAGAAGCTGGGGGCTATGAACTCTGTGCTAGGAGCAGAGACTGAAGTCTGGAGAGTCAGGGCGACATGTACTTAAACCCTATCTAGTATCTAATGTTTGGAGAACATGTTGATAGAATCCAAAAGTTATCGGGGTAAAGGCTAACAGACTCTAAGACTGGAGCATGCATTATTCTACATGTAGTGCGTGATGAAGCATATTAAATGACCATTAAATGCAGTATTTCTCTTACATGGAGACGTAAAGGCTAGACAATGACGGAAACTATTGATGCGACTCAGTAGCTTAGGAATGCAGAGAAGGAGGGCTGGACTGATAACTAGAATCATAACATACTCTTGGCAGACTCGTAGGCAGAGCCAGGCTGAGCCGGGCACTGTGAGGCAGGAAGTAAGTGAAGGGTCGAGGATACAGGTGGGGGCTGTATCGCTCCTCAGCGAGGGTTCAGGAGACAGAAGCTGAATCTGGTGTCCGGGCCCTTTTGAGGCCTAGAAACGGGGATTTTACAATGAAATAACGTGCACACTGAGAAACGTGGCAACGCAACTTTACATAGGCCTGATATTCGTAGTATTCACGAGAATTGGAAACTGGCATACTAGTGATGGACACAACTATAATTGCGTCTTTAATCAAACATGGGGGATACATATGCATATTTAATCATGCACACATAACATAAGATGGAGGACACGTAGTGACACAGAACATGGCAAAATTTACTTTTCCACAGATCTACAGGCCCAACTTGTAAGGTGTGGCGCCACCCTGTAGCTCATGAAGACCGCCCATTTAACATCCGGAGGTACTGTGGGATCAGAGATTCATATTGGATGACGATCATAAATCAAGTCCAAGCAGGGCAGCTCTGCCCTGTAGGTTGATACACTCCAACCCTCATTAAACCAGTCATTTATCACATCCACATGGGAGGCAATGCAGTAATGGTGCAGATCCGCCATTCCCATACCTGCATCAGAGGTTGACTGTCAGCAACTGTCGAAGGCGATATGGTGCGGGCCCCAGGCCCGAAGGAAGGGACAAATTATGGAGATAAGGACTGTCGACCAATGGGTGGAAATAACAAGGGGAACATTTTAGAAGACATGAAGGAAATGCGGATGGACCATCATTTTGAAGAGGGCCACATGCCTATGGACATAGAAGAGTAAACAACCTCATCTATGATGGTCCTTTTTCATTTTCAAAAACTCCTAAAGAACAATTGATGGACAGAATGCAGAACAATGTCATACATTCATCCCAGTACAGAGATCAGGCCCTAAACCCATCGTTTTTGTGCTCCCCATGCCATTTCAGTTTAACCCAGCCATATGCAAATCAGTCTTGACCCAGTGCCCAATGGGAACCGTCCAGCCCGAACTGCCAGGCCAGGTTCTCCCTGGACTGGAAACAAGTATCCTAGGCACAGGTTTGGGGTTTTTAACCCTCATCAGCCAGGATAGCTTGACATCCAGTGGCATGGAGAGCACAGGGTCCACGTCTGGCCATACCCGTCCCACTCAGAGTGACAAATGCCAAAAAAACAATTGATGGACAGAATGCAGAACAATGTCATACAGTGACCCCAGTGCATAGATCAGGGCCTAAATCCATCGTTTGTTTGCTCCCCATGCCATTCCAATTTGAACCCAGTCATATGCAAATCAGTCTTGACCCTGTGCCCAATGGGAATAGTCCAGCCCGAACTGCCAGGACAGGTCCTCCCTGGAGTGGAAACAAGCATCCTAGGCCCGGTTTAGGGTTTCCAACCCTCATCAGCCAGGGTACTGAGCTGAGGTGGTGAAGTGAGCTAAAGAATGATGATGGATTCAACCCAGATCGATGACTGGGAGTGAGTGTCTGAAAAGTTTCAATGCTCCATCCATCATCTCCTTGTGTTTGCCTTTTTCATTTTAGCTACCAGCGGAGCCAGGTTAAGGGCCCATGCCAGCTCAGAAAGCAAATAAATATGGATACCCAGATTCCGGAAGCCCAGGTGATGTACAGGAATCACTAATTGCCAGGAACAGACACTGAAGTCGTCCCATACTGGTACTAGTAGAGATTTCACTTTGTTAACTTGGAGGCCAGGGACCTCCTCATTTATGTTTGGTAATTCCAGACAGCAGGGACTCGAGGACTACAGATTAGTCAAGAAGAGCAGAACACCACCTGCATAAACGCAATTCGCTCCTCCAGACCACAGTCCCATGACCACCCCTGCACCCGAGCTTCACAGCATAGGAGCTGTGCCAGATGTTCAATGGTGAGGGCAAAGAGGAGAGTGGGGGAGAGAAAGTGAGGGGGGCCCTGACTGGTTCCTCCAGCAACAGGGAAGGGAGAGGAGACTGTCCAGTTTACGTGGACCCATTCCATCTTCTTTCAGTACAAATGCATATGAAGCCTGGGTAGATAGAGCTTGATCCCTGCATGCTGTTGGGCCATACTCAGGAAGGACGAATCAAGCATGTCAAGGGCCTTCTAACAATTTATCAGAAGCAAGGCTGCCGGGTGCCGGAAGCAATATGTCTGGGACAAAGCCAGCTGGAATCTAAGGGTGCAGTGTTGAGTGCTGCAGACTGGCATGAAGTTGCACTGATCTGGATGCACAAGATGCAGCAAGGTCAATTGCAACTGATTGGACAAGACCTTTGTAAAGACCTTATTCTCTGAATTAACTAGGGATATGGTCCTGCACGAGGTGCAATTATCCATGGGTTGACCTGTTTTGGGGATGACCACAATCATGACCATATCCAACTCCTGAGGAAAGGCTCATGTGTTTACAGCCCTGGAGTACAAGTGCAGCAGGGGTGGGACCAAAGCGAAGCGAAATCTACAATAAGATTCTTGCCTTAGGGCATGCCCAACTGTGGCATCTCAATCTCACTGGCTGTGATCGGCTGGTCCAAATAGAGGGCCAGTGAGTGAGGGATTGATAGGAAAGGGATCTCAGCCAATAGCCTGTGTGCTACCTCCTGGGGATGCCTGGGTCTGGGGGCATGCGATTCCCTGTACAAGTCAGCAAACACTCGCAAAATGTCGGTGGTGCAGACTTTGAGGCAGTATTCAATGTTCCCAATATGCAGGACCACTCTGGAGGGAACCTCTCTGGTGTCCAGACACTAAAGGAGTTTCCCAGACTTGTCATCATGTTCATAGACCCACTGGTTTATTGCCCTCTAACATTGCTTAGCTTCCTCAAGTGATACCTGTGACACTGTCACTCGGGCTGGATCCAGTTGGACAGCAAGCACCTCCGACATCCCAGCTAGAGGTCAGCACTCAAAGGCAAGGATATGGGTCTCAAGGGTCATGATGTGTGGGTTTTCTCTTTCACCGTACCCCAGATGTATCTTTTCAATGGGCTCCATATTGCAGGTTTACTGGACGCCCAGACAGTGCCTGCCAATGGCACAGACCCATGGTTTGTCTTAAAGTAAGCCAACAGTGCGGTCTCTACATAGTCAGAACAGTCTTTATCAGACAAGTGCCATGTATTGAGGTACCAGACTGATGCTACACCCCTAAGGGGCCAGTGGAGTCTAGCCCTGAATCGGGAACCACACTGAAATCCCCTCAATATTGGTGGTGCCAAGTCAAGCCCAGCAGAATCAGGGACAGGGAGGCCATTGTGGGGGCAAGCAACTTGTTTGGCATGCAGACCAACAGAAAGTTGAATTGTTTACCTTTAAGGAGCCCCTCCAACCCATACATCTCCCATGGGGGTTGGACTAGGTACTGATAAACACAAGAGGGAGATCCCTGTGGAGGAGAATCGCCACACCACGTGAGCCCCTGGAAAAACCCAGAGTGGTAGACCCAATAGTAGCCATAGCGTCAGAGGAATGGACAGTATTCGGCCAGCAAGTGGGTCTCCTGCAGTAGAAGGACGGCAGGCTGGAAATGCCTAGCATAATGAACTATGGCCATGCTTTTGATGCTGTCCAACAGGCTGTTTATATTCCAGGACAGAATCTTAACCTTCATGATGGGAATGACTCGGTTAGTGTACAATGGACAGCACCAGAGAGGCGCAAGGATATCTGCCCACAAGATGGCGGTCTGGGGCAGAGCACCCTAATAAGGATAAAGGTAGGGCAGGTGTACTAGGCAGCTGTGACATAAGGACTGTAGAGCAAAATAAACAAGACATAACAGAACTCCCCATTTACCCCTACCCATACATCTACAACCTAAGCATCCGTTGCCCTATGCTCAAGCATAGAAACACCCTCTACAAAACACACAACAAAACATAAAAGAATTCCTTGATTGTAGGACCATATATCAACCCAACAAATGTGAGAATGTATCATATGAGTGCATCCCCTCTCCCCCAGAATGGATTTCAGCCACCATTGCAGATGGCGGGAGTCCGCAGTGTGGCCTGGCTGCCAATTAAGATGCTCGGTTTGGGTGGTAAAGAGCTCCTGGGTACACTCCACCCATTCTGATCCGCTTCCCCGGCCAGCGACTGTGTGCCCGGCATCAGAACTTGAGGAGTCTTGACTACCACAGGGGCAGACTCAGTGCTCAGGGGGTTGTGTCCTTTTGTTTCTGGGGGATTTTAAAGGGTGAGGGAGAGTGCTCTCCATGGCAGTTGGAATGGAGATGTCAACATCGTCATTTTGGTGAAGTTCTGTCCTCACAGCTGCCCATTCCCAGTCCTGTTCCGGAGTCTTAAAGAGCTAAGTTTTTCAGATGAGAAACACCTTTAACCTCACCAGGGAAAGGAGCATATACTGAAGATTAGGAACACAGAGCTTTTGTTTGACCTCATCCAAGGAGCATCTACACTGTTGGACCACCTGTATGTAGTCGGACAAATCATTATCCGAGAAGCTTGAAAATAAAGGTCTGCTGGCCTCACGGTAGATGGTGTCCCGGAATGATGGTTGACAATCCGGGCCATGAGCGGGCATGCGGGAGCTCTAGGGTGGGGGCCTCTGTGGAAAGGGCCTGTGTGCATGTTCCATGACAAACCATGATGACAGCTTGTCCTCAGAGATCCAGGACTGCAACCAGCGCTCTAAGTATTGCTCTGTGTCCTAGGCACCTGGCCCCTCTAGGATTCCAACCTACTGACGGTTATTCTTGCACAACCTGCTCTCAACATCTTCAGAATGCTCTTCCAACTCCTCTGTCACTTCCAGTAGCTTGGAGACCTGCTGAAAGGTGGCCACCTCATCCTCCACTGAGGATACTCAGCCCTCTGCCTCAGTGATTCATGTGGCGATGTTTCTGAGATCTTGACATCGGAGACACCTCTTCGCCACTTTTTCGTTTCCACTGCCACCCTAAAGTCCTGTATTTCCTTGAGGATTGGGACTAGGTTGGTCTGTTCAAGGTTGCACTGCGGCACTGAGGTGTTACTAGTGGCCCCTGTGTTGCCAGACGCCACCGTCATGTACCGGTCTATTGTCATCTGCGCCTGTGCGGGCGAAGCATGTCTGTCTGTCCCCATGGCTGGGCGCCGTAAGTATCCAGAAGGCAGAATTATCTTAGCCCTCTTGCCAAAGGGAGGCAGCATGAGCAGCCAGGGCTGAGGCTGTCAGTGTGCAGTGTGTATGCGGGTCAGTTACAAACCCATATCCAGTGCCTCCAGCAATCGCTGTTTGGACAATTCCATCAGTTTGCCTCACCCCCAAGGGCAAATTTGCTCCACAGCGCCCAGTCTCCAGCCCACAGGCCACACTCCCCAACGCACCCCATCAGCAGATGGGGTGGGGGGAAGATGAGGGAACATCCGGAAGGGTTCACCACGACAAGAGGAGACACCCCTTCCCCCCAAGTTCAGTGTGGATGTTTTGGGCAGGGCATCAGCTCGATCCCCAGGCCACTCCAAGTCACACCACTGTACCCCAGCAACAATCAGCCGCTATAGGCCTGGGGGGAGCACAGGACCAAAAAGAGCATCCTCACAGGGGTGGGGAGAGAGAAAGACTGGATGCAGTGCTGCCAAACTGTCAAATGGACCCGGAAGGCCGAGGAGCCAGTCCGATAATAATATTAATAATAATAAGACCATTTCTAAAGCGCCTGGTTACACCTATGACGGTGTGTCCCCGCGCTGAAAAACTACTGCTCCCAGATGAAGCTGAAACCAAGTCTCACTAAAATCCTAGAATATATCAGGATACTATTTACTTGGGAAAGAGATACGTTTTCAAATTTTGTCTGAATCTTGTTTCGGAGGGCTCCATCCGAAGGTTCAAGGGGAGGCTATTCCAGTGTTTACTAGCCAAGAAACGGAAGGAGCTACCTCCCATTCTGGACCTGTGAACACGGGGAAGTTTGAATAGCATCACTCCAGCGGATCTAAGATTTCGAGTAGGGCGATGGATAATAAGGAGTCTTTGCAGGTAGTTTGGGCCTTTTCCCTGGGCAATACGATGAGCCATACATAGTGCCTTGAATTTGATGCGCTCCACAATAGGGAGCCAATGAAGTTTACGCAATGCCGTCGTACCGGATGCCCTGCATGGAAGGTTCAGTACCAGGCGGGCAGCGGCATTTTGGACACATTGTAGTTGTTGGACGCCTTTTTTGCTCAAGCCTAGGAGAAGGGCGTTGCCGTAATCCAGGTGTGGCGTGACTAGGGCGTGGATGAGTTTCTTCCTGGCCCCAAAGGGGAGCAGGTCGAGAACTTTGCGGAGGGTTTTTAATATTCCAAAGCATTTTCCAGTGATTTTGCTAATTTGTTGCTTGAAGGAAAGCTCCGCATCGATCATAATTCCCAAGTTTCTTACAACCTCTGCTGAGCGAGGGATTGGCCCTAATTCCGTCGGCCACCAGTCCTGCGACCAGGTGGAGGGAGACTTACCGACCACTAGCAACTCGGTTTTATCGCCATTTAGGCGAAGGCAGTTGCTGTTCATCCACCCAGCCACTGCCCGCATACAATTGGAAAAGTTAATGGCTTCCTCAGGCTGGTTGTTGGCAAGTTGAATTATTAATTGGGTATCGTCAGCGTATGTGATGATATCCACACCATAGGATTCCACGATATGTGCCAAGGGCTCCATATATATTAAACAGCGTGGGGCTCAAACTTGAGCCTTGTGGAACCCCATGCCTCAACTTGCGATGCCAGGGTATGAGAATGAAGCCCTGCAAGGCAGCCCACTTTCACCTTTCACCCAGAGGTTCCAAATTGCTGACAGGCACCGGTTGGCACCCTGCAGCTCAACAACTGGTTAGACCTGTCCTGGACACTCTGTGCCTCCCCAGATGCTAGGCCCAGGGTGGACGGCAGCCCTTCAGGCATCCTGTGTGGCTTTAGCTGAGCGCCTAGGCTTGGGTACTGCCATCTTGTGAAGGCTGGCCCCCTCAGCTCCATTGTCCTCTGCCTTTCCATCGTATCCGTCGCTTTGGGGACCTCCACCACAGTCATCTGGGCATCCACAGCATAGGAGGAAGGCATCAGGGGTATGATTAGCTCTATTGTGGCGGCAGATGGCAAAGGATACCCTGAGGTCACCATCTTCACCACTTTAGCCATGCCACCTGGCCATTTCTCTTTTAATGTCACTTATATGCATTACGAGTATAAATATCCAAACC
Source organism: Lissotriton helveticus (assembly GCF_964261635.1). Taxonomy (NCBI): domain Eukaryota; kingdom Metazoa; phylum Chordata; class Amphibia; order Caudata; family Salamandridae; genus Lissotriton; species Lissotriton helveticus. The sequence goes on from NC_136061.1 coordinate 1,596,661,916, forward strand.
AATAATGCACCTGTTAAATTTATATTTGTAGTTTATGACACATTTCAAGACTAAACACAAATTTATTTTTTCATGTTTTATTCAAAATACAATTACTATTTTTCTGCACCTCCAACTGTCAAACTTTTTCCTGGTAGTAACGAATTAAGTCCAAATTCTCACTGATAGGAAATGTTCTTGATACAAATTGACCACCTTTCTCACAAACATATCCAAAGAATTAATAGCACAACCTTGTACTTAAGATAGGTGACGGATGCTCATGTAATTAAAAGTGCTCTTTGTGAATTCCCCCAAAAGACATCTTGTTAGGTGAATTGTGGCAGCAATCCCATCTGGACCTCATCAACCATAACCATATTTGGTCTTGGATTTTTAAATGTAGATATTGGCTCTTTGAGAGCCAATAAAATGTGTTGTATTGTTTCAATTCGCTTCCCCTCGGCCCCTCACAATGAAGTCATGTCACCATTGCCCCTTTATGAGAGTAGGTGTGTTTGCAGCACTGATCCCGAGTTGCTGTGAAGTCCAGCAGATTCTGACTCCTCCTGACTCCTCCTACTTTGTATAGAGAGAGTGTGTGTGTGTTTTTGTGTGTGCGTGCCAGTGTGTGTGTGCGTGCGTGTGTGTGTAAAGTCACACAATGTTTCCTCACGAGAGACGAATTCCCTGTGAACCAGTTACTTGATAGTATTCCATATTAGTTTTAAACTGAAGGTATACTCTTGCATTCAATTTTTCATGTGAGATACCGGCAAGTCAATTGGAACAAAAATCAAAACATTTGGGGAAATGTTCATAACATTTGTGAACATTTCACACAATAAAAATTCAGTTATGCACCTGGCGGGCTGTTACTTGTATACATTTGTAGTTTAATATTAATTGACAAAAATTACTTGTGGTTTCCTAATTAATTATGTTATTGAATGAATGTGACTGGGGGCCCTTTTGTGGTGCTCAGCCACAGTGACCAGGAATGAGCTTACTGTTATACCTGCTGCTGGTGACGTCATTCATATATCAATTCAACTTATAATAAACCCTCTTCTGAACCAGCGTACTCTCCTTAACTCATTTTTTTTTAAAGTTCAAAATATTTTATTGCAACTCATTTCATAATAAACAAAACCTTAACTCATCTTTACATATTACACTGTAAAACTACTGCTTGGGCAACCTCGTTCCAGGCCTCACTAGTGTTCAGTGGCTCAATTCCTGCCTTGTCACGATTTTAAATGGGAGACTGTCTGCAGATATAATGATTTGAGACAGGTTGCAGTCTATGAAGTATTTAAGCCAGTCCAGTTGATCTTAAACTCTAAGTAATTGAATGCAAAACGTAACCTTGATCACTCACATCATCCCTGCTCTGTAACATCTAGTCAACATGACATTTACAAGTGACTCAAAATTAACATTCCCTGAGTGTTACTTAGGGGTACACGATGCTAAGATAGCCCTGGTACTGTCCTTGCTAAAGCTTATGCTCAATACAATGGAACTGAGTAGGTTACGGTGACCTGTCAAGCCAATAGCCTTCATTTTGCCGTGATACTGCTGCTGGGTCTTTCTAACAACCTGCCTGGAGCCCGCTCTGAAGGGGAGCAGCTTCTGACCACATCTAGAACAACAGTTTTGGGTACACCTCTGCAGCAGGCGAGCCTAAGTGGCTGAGCCACCGCAGGACTTCAGCCGATTGGGACTATGTGTCCCACAACCCCCTGCAGGACCAGCAAGTCAACACAACTGCATTATATCTTAGCGTGGGCTAGCGCTCGGGCGAAGCCCGGGCAAGGGTGGGCTCATCCACACCCATCAGAGAATGGGGGAGGCTGGTCTGGACTACCCCTCTAACATTTTTTGCTTAAGGTATTGTTCTCACTTTGCTCCTTTTGGGCAATTCCTTCTATAGACTAAAGATCATTTTTGCTATAGAGGATTGGATCATTAATTGGTGCATCTGACTGCTATTCTTGCCATCTATCTGGAGATTTTTGTCTAACACAAATTTTCTGTTTTTGATAATCGATCATGGCAAAATGGAAAGCTACAGAGGAGAGCTCAGAGGATGTTAAATACAAAAAATCAAAGAAAGGTTGCAAATCTGAAGGGAACAATTGCATACTTGATAGGATTGATAATCTTGTAGTTGAATGTGAACAGATGTTACTTCTGAATCCTATCATCTCTAACGCTACCGCTCCAAGTGCTCGTATACCTGATACAGCAGGAAACTGGCGAAGAATCCTGGGGATATTCCTAAGATCAAAGGAGCAAGAACATGAATTGACTATTGTTCCTCAAATAGTACCATGTCTTTCTTCCCCAGTTGTTTCCTTGCTTTTTCAGGTTCCCTCTTCTCCCTCTTCTACCCTAATTACAGATTCTTATGTGGATATTTTTCCCTGTAGTAATCATTTTGCTTCCTTGAGTGAGTAGCAGGTTGGCCAGACAAATTCAGTTGTTTAATTCACTGGCGTTTTAAAACCTGTACATCATTCAATTGATTTGTTGGTGTCTGGTGCCTTTCTACAAATTAGATTGTTCTCATTTCTCTTGTCCAATTCTTGAAGGAGGAGGTGAGGCTTTAAAATCACTGATTTCATCCTTGACTCAGATAGTCAATTAATTTCTAGCTCCTAGTGGGCCCTTAATCTCCATTTGGGATCTGCAACTTTTCTTTGGTTCGCTTGTCCAACGCAGAATCTATCCACCAACCCGAAAAACGTCCCACGAAGAGTTTTCCGCTTAGGTTCTGAAGCATACATATAAAGTTGCAGTTGATTTTCCAACTGATAAAGATACGGGTGCTTCTGGCACCCAGCACTTGTCCCAAGGGGGAAATTTCCCCAGCCTACACTTGCCATAACCACATAGGGAATTGCACAAAAAAGGTTTGAAGAGCAATATATATTTTGGCTGGGGCAAATATTCAACTCTCGGTTACATCACTATCATTAATATCTCTAACCAAACTCCCCACTCGACTGCGGAGACAGAAGATTGCCTAAAAAAAAGATGATCCATTGGATTTGCCATGTTCGGGGTTGTCATTCTGTCATTCAGCAGTGTGAAAAGATCAGGCAGGTCTATCTCTGGTTTAGATAACCGAGACTTAATTTTTTCCACTTCTGATTTGGCTAACAACCTGGTTGTCCTAAAACATAGATCAAACCCCTCCGGTAATTCCAATTTTCAGTTTAAGTATTCTAGAACACAGGTCCCAATAAGCACGAATGGCCCTCCTTCACCCCTCAGTCTCATTGATTGATTCAGAAAGGCATCCTTTATAGATATGTCAAAAACAATTGGGAGAGAGTTAAGGGATTTTATCCACCTCGAAGTGGACGGAATAATACTCCTGGTCCCCTAGGTTAGGTATCTTAATTAACAAAAATAATAAGGAGTATCACCAGAAAAAAATGCTCGAAGAGCGATTTTCTACGGGATGATTCGTTAACAGGGAGAAGAAAGTCCTTCTTTCATTAGGAACCCCTCACTCACCGACCTGGTCGGTGACATGCTTCATCATCGGGGCCACCCTGATGGCCGAGTGCCATCAAGGTGTGCTACGACACCTGAACTACAGTGGAGCTGGTATGTGGGTGATGAATGCAAAAAAGAAAAAGTAGTGGGTGAGTTAAAAATTGTCCTGGTATGACTTATGTGAAAAAAGTTTTATTCTTAAAGCTACTGGACAATATTAAAATATAGATGGCGATACTGTTAGTGGTGTGATTATGACCAAAAGTATCTGGATAAATGTGTGATGGGTCTACATGTTTCAAACCGTGTTTGGGATTACCGGTTTTTCTTCAGGACCAAAACCAGGGAAATGGGTGGTCAGGGTACACTAACACCCTGCCGTGCCTGCAATTCCCTGTGCCTTTGCAACAAAATTAGTGGTGCTAGGCGAAAAAAATAATAACCCAAAAGTGGTTATTCAAGACAAAAAAACCTGTGGAGAGAAAATACAATAATCACAATCAAACTAGTTACAAGCCTGCAACGTAGTGAAGTGACAGGTTTCTCGTGTCCTCGTATTTCTTGAATCATCCCATGCTGAATTCTAGATGGTCTCTATGGTGCAGGAATTCCGAAGTGCACAGTGTGGCTTTATCAGTAGGTAAAACTGATTTATAGCGCAAATAAGCCTTCAGTTGGAACCAATCACACCTATCAATTGTGGCGTGTTTTCGTGGGTTTTAGGCGTACGTATAATGTTTAATTCACAAGCATCAAGAACTACTCGTGCGTGGCTATGCAACACTCGTATCAAATTGAGGTGGAGGGCATAGCAAGGTGATAACTATCTATCGTCTAAACAAATGACAATACCAAACACACACAGAAAATCAAGGCCTCACATATTCTACTGAAGAGATAGACGCCATCATGGGCGAAATCTCAGGTTTCGCAGACGCTAGCATTTCACAAACTATATCACAGACAGATGATTGGGAAAAACTGTCAGAAATGAAGAGAGAACGCATAAGAACAATTCTACATGGCACCATCTTAAAAGAATATCTAACGAACGATATGGCACCTAAAGGACTGCTGGTGACAAACGCTCCGCGGATATTTCTTAATGACCCCGCTTTCCGGAAAGATTGGGCACTAATAGCTTGGCACTGTACCCACAATTGGATTGTGTTAATCCTAAAAACAGCCTTGAGATTATCTGAGGCAATCCAAATCGAAATCCAAAAGACAGAATCGCACATCAAGACCAGCATCACTGGATATAAAAAGAAGCTTGAAGAAGTAAATCAATGAATATAAAGAAAATCTAACTCAACAAAAAGTCACAAAATTTAAAAAAGACTTGAAAAGATTTACGTTCAAGAACACTTATCCCTACTCAGATCCAGAATACAAACAACCGGAGAAAACCCAGTCTGATTCAGATGTTTCCAACAACTCTTCAAGCAATAGTAATGGGTCAAACACTGGCAACAATAGACAACGAAGCAGAGGGGGGAGAAGAGGTAAAAATAATTGGCCCACCTTCAATCCTGCTATGTTTCCAGACCCCTTCAACCATCCATCTAATTTTCCCATGTACGGATGGCAGCCACCATTCCAGCCACACTTCCAACCTCCACCTTTTCAACAAAATCAGTTTCAGATCCCTTTTTTTCCCAGGGGTCGACGGGGGAGAGGAAGAAACAGACAACCAAACCAAGTACATTGGGAAGAGGAAGACCCAGTCAGCAACCGGACAAAGAGCAAAGCCGGCCCAAGCAACATGAAACCTTAGTTACCAATTTATCCTCCAGACCTCTGACAACTACTGAGGAGAGGGTTCTGAACAAAGGTCTAGGTTACGTCCCGACAGCTCGTGTGGACAAGTTCCAATTACATTGTGAGCTGGCCGGATTCTTTAGAAAATTACGACTAAAATCTTTCTTTGAAAAACAAGACCCTTCAAAAGAAAATGAGGTGGAAAATGAGACTGGACTAAGGACCAAATCTACATTCACGCCACCCACCCATACTACACCTGTGGAATTAATCACGTTTGAACAAGCTGTGTTCAATGATGTTGAAAAAATGCAGAACACTACTAAGTTTCAAAACATGAGCAATGTCGAAAACAGAGCTCTTAGCGACTTACGTAGCTATGAAAACATCATTATAAAACCTGCAGATAAGGGTGGAGGTTTGGTGGTCATGGATATGACCACATACCGTGAAGAATGCCTCAGACTGCTAAGTAATGAAAGACATTACCAAAGGTTGGAAATGGACCCCACAAGTGATCTAAAATCAGAAATCATACAACTAGTGGAATCTGCTGAAGCAATTGGGAAAATCTCAAAGCAGGAAGCTGATTATCTCTGTAAAACTGAAGAGAAAATTCCCTATTTTTATATCCTTCCGAAAATGCATAAAGGCAGACTACCACCACCTGGACGCCCTATTGTATCCGGAATTGGGTCTCTTTTGGAACCTCTATCGAGATTCTGCGATTTCTTTCTGAAGACCATAGTACAAAGCACAACAACCTATTTACAGGATACTAAAAGCCTTCTTAACCTATTACAAAACCTGAGGGTGGATGACCAATCTATATTATTGAGCTTTGACATAGAAAGCCTTTATACAAATATACCCCAGGATGACACCATTCGAGTTCTTGAAGAAACCCTGGCAAACACAGACTGGCCACATAATACCCCCAAATCGTTTATCTTGGAATGTGCACGCTTGGCTCTGAAATGCAATTACTTTGCATTTGAAGACACTCTCTATTTACAAACTGGGGGGACATCTATGGGGAGTGTCTTTGCTCCCAGCGTGGCCGGACTCTATGTCCATGATTTTGAACAGAGATTCATTCTAAAAGACACAAACCCCTTCCGCAATAACTTGATCTTTTGGAAGCGTTATATTGACGACGTCCTTGCAATCTGGCAAGGACCCACTGATCAATTGGACCTGTTCATTGCCTGGATAAACACCTGCGATGACAACTTGAGATTCACCCATTGCTATGACAGTGAACAAATTGTGTTCCTTGATGTTGTGATTAGCAAGGAGAACAACAAACTGGAGACCCGTACTCATTATAAGCCAACTGCAAAAAACAACCTTTTGAGGTTTGAGAGTTTCCACCCACGTCCATTGAGGGAAAATCTTCCATATGGACAGTTCCTCAGGTTAAGAAGGAACTGCAGCAAACTGGCAGAGTACAAGGAACAAGCTACTGATCTAACAGAGAAGCTACAGAGTCGTGGCTACCCCAATAAGATCATAAATAAATGCCAGAAAAGGGCTAGAAATCAGCCAAGAGACGTACTTCTGGAAGAAAGGCAAAAAGCTGACAACCCCATACCGTTGACCTGCGTGACAACATACAGCGCAATATCTAACCAGGTGACCAAGAGTATAAACAAACATTGGGCAATTGTCAACTCTGGAAAACTCCACTGGGAGAAACCACTTTTCTCCTTCAAAAAATCTCAAAGTCTGAAGGACACTCTGGTAAAAACCAGACCAAAGTTAAAGACAGCACCAGCAACTCCATCTATTACTGCAGCCTGGGGCCTCCCGACCGTGACAGGTCACTATCGCTGTGGCAATTGCAGCGTGTGTCACCTCACCAGAAACACAAAAACACTTGAACTGGAAGTAGGTAAAGAATGGAGACAAATTGCTCATACAAACTGCAACAGCTGCAATGTTGTCTACTTGATTGAATGCACTTGCAAGAAACGTTATATCGGTATGACCACTAGGAAGATCAAACAACGGATCTGCGAGCATCGGAGCACCATCCGCTGCAAGAAAAGGGCAACGAGACTTACCGATCACTTCCTGGAAGAAAATCACACACCAAATGATATGGTGTGGACGGTCATAGAACAACTACCAACAGGGCCAAATCTACAGAAACGCCTGTATGAAAAAGAGCAAAGATGGGTGTACAGACTGTCCACACACATCAATGGTCTGAATGATAATATACAATGGGCCAATGTCTTGTGATCTCCTTCTGTCTCCCCCATCCCGGGCTATGTCCCAGTACCTACCCTTAAACTGACCATCCCTGTTAAAACAACCCCATTGATCTGGGAATCAGCATTTAAATATTTAATAACTCTTTATATTTTCATGCACTTTTTTTATGGTTATTCTTGACCAGTCATTCGTAAAGATGTAACTGACCACAGTGAAAATCCTTTCTCTCAAGTAACATTGACACTGCTTTGCAGTATCTTTAGTGATTAATTCATGCAACAGGCTCGCTCTATTAGTCCCTAGCATCTACCCTTAAACTGACCATCCCTGTTAAAACAACCCCATTGATCTGGGAATCAGCATTTAAATATTTAATAACTCTTTATATTTTCATGCACTTTTTTGATGGTTATTCCTGACCAGTCATTCGTAAATATGTAACTGACCACAGTGAAAATCCTTTCTCTCAAGTAACATTGACACTGCTTTGCAGTATCTTTAGTGATTAATTCATCCAACGGGCTCGCTCTATTAGTATTTCTCAAGCCCTTTCCCTTTCTTGTGATTCCTTCGTAATGATACCCCCTCCTAGCAACTGTAACCATGAGGAATACTGTGTCACATGGGAACTTTGTCCCTGACAGGCCTCCGTAGCGCTTCTGAATGACGTCACTACGTCAGCGCGTTTGCCTAGCCACGCACCCTATCACCGCGCTAGCAACTTCCTTATCTCCGGCAGTCACCCGGTTTCATTCACGGGCTCGTGGAGGGACCTCGTAGGTGCATTGCTACCGCTAGCCGGTGAAACTGTATGTACAGACCAGCGGAAAGGACCCTGTGCCTCGCGCCATGGCACGGCCCCATTCGGTGTTCACCTCGTCATTGGGCGACCTTTCCTGACTCCATTGATTTCCTTTCTTTTTAGAATATGTTTCTTAACCTGGCCGCCCCTCCCAAATCCCGTGCTGCCCTGTCATTCTCCAATTGGAGTAAGCATGGTTTTATTTTGTGTAATTCTGTGTGTTCTATGTTGTGTGTTTGGTATTGTCATTTGTTTAGACGATAGATAGTTATCACCTTGCTATGCCCTCCACCTCAATTTGATACGAGTGTTGCATAGCCACGCACGAGTAGTTCTTGATGCTTGTGAATTAAACATTATACGTACGCCTAAAACCCACGAAAACACGCCACAATTGATAGGTGTGATTGGTTCCAACTGAAGGCTTATTTGCGCTATAAATCAGTTTTACCTACTGATAAAGCCACACTGTGCACTTCGGAATTCCTGCACCATAGAGACCATCTAGAATTCAGCATGGGATGATTCAAGAAATACGAGGACACGAGAAACCTGTCACTTCACTACGTTGCAGGCTTGTAACTAGTTTGATTGTGATTATTGTATTTTCTCTCCACAGGTTTTTTTGTCTTGAATAACCACTTTTGGGTTATTATTTTTTTCGCCTAGCACCACTAATTTTGTTGCAAAGGCACAGGGAATTGCAGGCACGGCAGGGTGTTAGTGTACCCTGACCACCCATTTCCCTGGTATTGGTCCTGAAGAAAAACCGGTAATCCCAAACACGGTTTGAAACATGTAGACCCATCACACATTTATCCAGATACTTTTGGTCATAATCACACCACTAACAGTATCGCCATCTATATTTTAATATTGTCCAGTAGCTTTAAGAATAAAACTTTTTTCACATAAGTCATACCAGGACAATTTTTAACTCACCCACTACTTTTTCTTTTTTGCATTCATCACCCACATACCAGCTCCACTGTAGTTCAGGTGTCGTAGCACACCTTGATGGCACTCGGCCATCAGGGTGGCCCCGATGATGAAGCATGTCACCGACCAGGTCGGTGAGTGAGGGGTTCCTAATAAAAGAAGGACTTTCTTCTCCCTGTTAACGAATCATCCTGTAGAAAATCGCTCTTCGAGCATTTTTTTCTGGTGATACTCCTTATTATTTTTGTTAATTAAGATCCTTTATAGATACCCAGGAGACCCAGCTATTACTATCTAGTATTAGTTCTTCCCTTACTGACGAACACAGCATAGAATCAGACTCTCCTCCCAATCTCTGTATCACAAACACTTTTAGTCTTGTGTGGGTGATCAAAATAAGAATCTGGCACTCAGTTAGTTATTGAACACAATATCTGACACAATATTAATATGGTGTTGGTGCACTCAGAGGTAAGTAGATTAACCCCACTTTCTAATCTCATGATCAAGACATCACTGTCAATACCATATCCTAGCTTCAAGCACACGCTTTAGACAATGTTTACAGTTTGCAAAAGTATGTCCAAATTTCCAATCTATATTCCCAAGTTGTTTGCAATTGTTCAGCCTGTCGATCACTTCTTTCCTTCTAACCAGAAAGACCTCACGTGTTTCCTAAGTGAGTAGATAGGATGCGATTGGATAAAAGGGATAGTGACCACTTTATTTCAAGTGTATAATGGTGACTTATAAATATATATTTTGTCAAATTGATTTTAAGGATGGTGTTCGCTGTATATACAAGACTGCTCCAGCACAATACAAAGTGATGACAGAAAAAGTGTTTTAATTAAGGATACTTGAGGACATAGGGGCAGATTTATGATGACTGGCGCATCCCCAGGGATGCGCCAGTTATCTTGCGCCGCTGCTCCGCCACCCATGGTGCGCCGCATTTACAATGCGGCGCACCATGGGGCAAAAAACGGCACAGATGCGTGACGCATCTGTGCCATAAAGGTGGCGCATTGCTGGAGTTGCGTCGCAAGCGCGACGCAGCTCCAGCAAGGCTCGGGGGTGCCCCATCTTCACAATGCTGCATCAAGACCTACGCCTGCTTCAAGCAGGCGCAGGGTTTTGACGCAGCATTGTCCTGAAAGTGACTGAGGGAAATCTCATAGATTTCACTCAGCCACTTTTAGGAGGCGTTCCTGCGCAGGAACGCCCCCCCTGCGCAGGAACGCCTCTTTATGGCACAGGGCTTTACAACGTGACGCATCTCCTAGATGCGTCACGTTGTAAATAGGGCGCATTGTTTGCGCCGCCGTTGCGTCAAATAAAGTGACGCAATTGCGGCGCAAGGGCCTCATAAATCTGCCCCATAGAGTGGAAGGAATGAAAGGTGCACAATATTCATTTTATCCAGGTTGTAAGTAAAAGCGGCAACAAGATATGGATATTGTTTTGAATTATACAGCCCTGAGGAAGTCGTGGGGCATTCTCCATTACTGATGAAACATGTGTTGGCTTTGTGGCTAGAGAGAAAAAAGAGACAGACAATTTCAAGAGCGGCACAACAGGGGTGCGTTTTGGCTTCTACCCTCTTTACCTTGTATATTAGCGATGTGGCCAAGGAATGAACAAAGTGTGTTAATGACTCTCTTATCCTAAACTGGGGCAAAACATCTATACTCTTGTTTTCAGATGATTCTCTATTCATTTCTAAAACCCCGACAGGATTACAAAATCTGCTAAATAAATTCCTGGCGTTCTGCAGCGACAGGGACCTGTAATTAAATGCTGCAAAAATAAAGTTTATGGTTTTTGGTAAGAGTATTAATAAGAGCTGCTCTGTAAAGGGTGGACCAGGCCGTTTGGAATGGGCTTATAGCTTTGCTTACCTGGGGGTAACTGTTTGATAATTTTAAGTGAGGCCACCAAATAAATATAGGAACACTCTTAAAACCGAATAGATCAATAGCTATCCTGCACTTCAGAAGAATACATACTTGGATTCTATTTCTCCTGCCCTAGAAGTTTACTGTGCAAAGGCCCAAAGTGCTGCCTTGCACGGTGCAGAAGTCTGGGGCTACAAGGACACTATTAACATTGCTCTAGTGGAGAACAATTTAATTAGATCATTGCTCTCTGTTCTGGGAAGCACCGCCCTTGTACCACTTTGTTTTGATATTGGGATGAACCAAGTATCAGACCTGGCCTAACCAAAACCATTATTATCTTGGGTTTGGATCTGGACGACCCCTGAACTCGCTGAATACAGAGATTCCCTAACAGATGTAAAGGAACTGGATTATGTTTTGAAGGCTTCCTGGTAAGGATTTATTCACAACTGGTGTAAAAAACTGGGCTTGCTTAAAACTATGGGACTCCCCTGAACTAATCTGTAAGGTGGACAAGTTTCAACATTGACCTACTGGTCCTTTGTGAGTGAAGAGCAAATTTCCAGGGGCACCTTGGGTGAACTGACTGAGCAGTTTTGGGCATCTATGTCTTTTTTTTAAGGAGAAGCGGATGCACATAACTCCAATAGCTATTGGTCCAATCTTTATGAGAGCACCCTTTCATTTTCTGTGCAATTTTATGTTATGATATGGTACAAATGAGTTTTACACATTTTAGATTTTTGGATCATTGTAATGATTAATATTGCCACTATATAGACAATGCTTTTGACATGTGGGATTATCTCTGTATTTCTTGACCAGCAACAATCGTAATTAAATCATAATTTACATGAAGTCTGCAGTAAGCAAGTTTTATGGATTTTAAAGTTTTTAACATATTTATGACCTAAGGATGTTGACTGATGTCATATGTTTTAATGTATTTTATAGATGCTTTATAACTTTGATGGTCAAGTAAACGAATAAAGTATTCTGATGATGATGATTCATTGGGAAATGTTATCTTAGATTACATACCTTTTTATTATAAAGAGTTAAAACAAAGTCTGCAGGTCTGCCATATCTATCATGAAAAGGCACATATGAAAGCTAACAGGATTTTTAACGATGTGATAAAAATTGCAGAGGGGTATTTAACTATATTGACTATCTCAAATATCAAATTGGGCAAGGGTATTGCTGTTGGGTATTCCCACTGACAAACCCAGATGGTAGAAGAGTTGTACTATGAGAATCCTTTTTAAGCTCTCCTAATGTTGCTCGACGTATTGTAACATTAGGGAAATCGTTGGGTAGAGTCAGGGTAAAAATTACTATTACCACTCCAAAGAGTGTAACAGTAGGGAAAGCGCAGGAAAGAGAAGGGGTAAAAATTACTATTCCTACTCCAGTGAGTGAAACAGTAGGGAAAACTCTGGATAGCGTAGGGGTAAAAATTACTATTCACACTCCAGAGAGTGCAACAGTAGGGAAAGCTTTGGATAGCGTAGGGGTAAAAATTACTATCCCCACTCCAGTGAGTGCAACAGTAGAAAAAGTGTTGGATAGCATAGGGGTAAAATTTACTATTCCCACTCCAGTGAGTCCAACAATAGGGAAAGTGTTGGATACCGTAGTGGTTAAAACTACTATTCTCACTCCAATGAGTGAAACAGTAGGGAAAGGATTGGATAGCGTAGGGACAAAAATGACTATTCCCACTCCAGTGAGTGCAACAGTAGAGAAAGTGTTGTATAGCGTGGGGGTAAAAAATACTATTCCCACTCCAGTGAGTGCAACAGTAAGGAAAGCGTTGAATAGCGTAGGGGTAAAAATTACTATTCCCACACCAGAGAGTGCAACAGCAGGGAAAGCTCTGGATAGCGTAGGGGTAAAAATTACTATTCCCACTCCAGTGAGTGCAACAGTAGAGAAAGTGTTGGATAGCGTAGGGGTAAAAATTGCTATTCCCACTCCAGTGAGTGCAACAATAGGGAAAGCGTTGGATAGCGTAGTGGTTAAAATTACTATTCCCACTCCAATGAGTGCAACAGTAGGGAAAGCATTGGATAAGGTAGGGGTAAAAATTACTATTCCCACTCCAGTGAGTGCAAAAGTAGAGAAAGTGTTGGATAGTGTAGGGGTAAAAAATACTATTCCCACTCCTGTGAGTGCAATAGTAAGGAAATTGTTGGATAGCGTAGGGGTAACAATTACTATTCCCACTCCAGTGAGTGGATTAGTAGGGAAAGTGTTGGATAGCATACGGGTAAAAATTACTATTCCAACTCCAGTGATTGTAACAGTGTGGAAAATGTAGGATAGAGTAGGGGTTAAATTAACATACTTATCAATTATTATTTTTTTTAAATAAATAACAACTTAATAATTAATTAACAAAAAAGTATTAATAAATACCAATAAAATTAAATTAATGTTTACTTAAAATAACATAAAATGACTTCCCACACTATTTCCCATTTAACACACAACACACTACCCAATAAAAACACCCAATCAATGTAATTATCAATTAATCAATTTAAAAAAATCATTTATTTATAAATAATATAATTTAAATTAACCAATTAATAAAAAAGTATTACCAATTAATAATTAATTAACAATAAATGAATAAACAATAAATACAAAAATCATTAATTAATTTGATTTAATTACTTCCCACCCTATTTCCCTATCAACCCACAACCCACTACATATAACAAAAATCACATAATTAATGTAATTATCAATTAATCACTTAATGAAAATTAATTACCAATGAATAATTAACAATAAAATAACAATAACAATAAATAACAATTGACATTTTCACTGTGCACCGTGCCCTACTCTTTTCATGCTAAGCACCCTTCCCTGTGGGCTCAAAAGGCACACTTTAGGAGTGACTCATTAATATAAAACAATACATGGTAACAGTACTTTTCCTTTCCATGGGTCAACAAAGTGCTTTTAAATGTAAGCCCGGCAATAGCACAGTGGTGCTTCTGTTTTTTCATTTATGTGGGTGGTGTAAATGCATACTGCAGCTTCCACATGCATGTAACTCCCTTGTTGTTAACACACTTTGCGTGCCATTCAATATGTGTTGTCTGTGGAGAAGAGGGAGATTTGGGGATGTGGAAATGTATTCCAAACCTGATTATCAAGTATGAAGCACCAAATGTTCACAAACATGGTCTCCATGCTGATGAATGTCTCAGTGACACACTGTCACACAGAGTCCATCTGCTCATATCCTGGTATTCCTTCTGTCCCAAAGTCTTCACTGCCCAACACTTCCGTAACAAGTCTCCCTTTCCCTTTTAGTTTACCTGTCTCCTGTTCTTGACCTTAGGACTTTGGGCCATATTATCAATAACGGCAATAACATTATCGCCGCTTTAGCGGCAAGAAACTGCTGCTGAAGCGGCGATAAGGGGCTTGATAATATGCCCTACAGAATTCCAAAAGAAGCTCAGGTTCTGGTGTGAAGAACGTCAAACCTGGGCTTCTATTGGAATTCTATAGGGCATATTATCAAGCCCGTTATCGTCGCTTTAGCGGCAGTTTAATGTTATCGCCCGTTCTTGATAATATGGCCCTTTGTGTTTCTGGCTCTTGTGAATATGCCCGTTGTTACTCGGTAGTGGAATGTTTCTGGTGTATTTTCACCATTGGTCCAATACTGTTTCTGGTCTTGCAATTATTCCTTTTACTTTTTTTTATATAACACTGTTAAACTTGTACAATGGGTGTAAGTGCAATTAATAAAATTAAAACAATTGAAAACATGTACTCCTTGCAGTGAACTCGTCAAACTGCATTGAAAACATGGGAACGGGGAAGAAAAACAAACATTGTGCTTTCTGTATTTATCAACCATCTGCAGTTTTACTGGCAAACATCATTTCAAATTGGAATTCCCATCTGCAGGATCTTTTGCGCAAGGGTTGTAAAGACATTCCCAAGCAGAAGAGAGCCAAAGTGAAAGCTGGGTTCCATCAAATAAATAGGAAATCATAAACTCCAATTAGCCCTATTAGCTGCTTGGAGAGAAAACACCAAAACGGAGTTCAGTTTACTTCTAAATGTTTTGTTCAAAGAGTTAAATCCGACCCCTGTCTTGTGACTGAGCTAACTGCAAAATACTGATTAAATATGATTTGACATTACATTTACATTTCAAACAGCCGTCTCAATTTACCAACAAGTTGGCTCGTATCTGGTATTTTAAATTAGCAAAGACCAAAGCATCAGACTCCTATCAATAAACATTTATACAACCAAGAATTTGGCCTTTCACGGCATCATACAAAGTTTAAAAAAGATCAAATTAAACATACAAAAATGTTTCATCAGGGAAAAAAATAGATTTAACACATACGGCAAAAAACGAGAAACCTTTTAATCATAAAGCTCACTGTACAGCTCATTACATTGTAGTCATAATAACATGTACAGTAAACTAATGGAGGCGTTTCTCGGGTTTCTCTCCTAAATAATTTGCTGAATATGTTACGAAAACCAGAAATATGTTTACATCTTTCCTTTCAATTAGTCAGCTTTGGAGCTCATATCTTCAGAGAGATTTGCATTTTGGAATACATTACATTTTGGTGACAGTCTTATTGGTGCTGCGATTTTTCTGAATAAATGATTTGAAATTGAAATCGAGATTTGGGTGAGGTACGAGGCGGGATCTTGCTGGTTTATGTTTTTGAATTCCGAGAGCACAATTGTGGAGGTGGGTGAAAATCCTGAGTGCTAAGGAAGTCGCCTGTTTTTTCCTTTTGTGTACGTTAATACTAGGCGCATTAAGGTAAATGCATTCCCATTGCCCCTGACGGTGAACTTCAAAGCAACTTCCTCATCAAGGATGTCTGTGTGCCCGCCATGTCTGAAGGGTTCTCTCAGTGCTCTATCCGGCAGGCACCGCACACAAGCTCCCTGCTGGGGAAAGTGATTTGAAGAGCACTGTTAGTGGCTACTCGGTGTATTTAATTTAATATAATTACCATTAAGTTAATTACATTGTCGGAACCCTGACACTGCGGGTCTGGCACAATAATTCCTCGTTCCGCGCATTCCTCACTGATCAGAATGAGGAAATATTTTGTTCTTCAGGCATTTCACCTGCATTCCTTCTTTTTTCACTCTTTGGCAGATGGAAGCGAAAACAGCAGACACAGCGGAATTGCTCGCAATTTCACACCGCTTTCCACAAACTATTAAAAAAAAATGATTTCCCCCATCCCGAACTAACAGAACGTCTGTAGACACTGTAGTTTGTTAGAGTGGAAAAATACAACTTCAAATCTGGAAGTCATAATGTAAATACATTGGAATTTTTAGAAACCTGACTTCCTGGCTCATCTCTTGTGAGGTCATATAGATATTTTTCTACCTTAAATGTTACAAAAAAGGACTTATCTGATGCACAGGATTTTTCTCACATTAGCATTATCCAGCATTGATCCAAGATGGTCCGAAGAATTCGATTCTCATTTATATTGATTATTGTACACAATCTCATGTAGGTTTCCTGAAAATCTGGCATGTCTCTAACCTTTATATAGGCTGCTGCATGTTTCTGAAATGCACTCATGCACACACTTACAGATTTTTCTGAGGAGATATTTGCATTTTAGTCAGCACAGATTCAGCAAACCCAGTGCATGGACTCCTTCTGGACCTGTTTATGGTTGCTGAAGATGTTCATGATATGGACCATGCCATCATCATGTCAGGTGGCCACAATTGTGCTCTCAAAATTCGAAAAGATAAATGAGCAAGATCCCACCTGGAAACTCATCCAAATATTGGCTTCTATTTCAAGACATCTATTCAGAAACATCTCAGCACCAACATCATGTCCTCTGGTATAGGGAGACGCAGCTCCTATAGTGATGGTTTTAAGATTATTGTAATGTAAAACTAAGAATACGAGTGTTGGGTACAGCGCTTAACTGGAGAACATTTTTCTAGAGGCGTCCTTAGGCACAGTCATCTTGATTACCTCAATCTTAGTACCTGAGCTTTCTGAAAACCTGAGCTCCATCCCGCTCTCAACGTTGAAGATGGGAATCAAGGAGGTGACTCTTGCCTGGCACTGAGACCATACTCAGTTCAGCTGTCAGTCTTCTGGACACTTCACAGCAATATGCAGTGAATAGTGAGCTGAATCAACACAAGGTGAGTCAGGCTCCCAATATGGAGAGTGGAAACACATCCAGGGAGTCCAGAGAATACGTGGCTGATCCAAAAGGCATACTGAGTGTCCTACCATTCCATGAGTGGGTCATTACAGGTGCATCCATCACACAAAAGTGCTTTGAGGTAGAGGCTGCACTTATAAGCTTTGACGCCAGAGGGCATTAACAGAGATAAATGTCCAGCAAGATTATTGCACCAAGGTGAACATGTTACCAAAAGTACGGTTGTGCACTATGTAGACTTGTGCCTGCAAATGTACCTGTGCCTAGTCAGAACTGTTGTATTTATGACTTCTATTTTTGCATATCAGCGGCCTTGTTACAGAAAGTGTCCTGGGGTGCAGCAGGCATGTGTACCCGGGGCACTTTGGTATTACAGAAAGGGCTGCAGACACTTGTGCATCCCCTTCTGTAATACTGATAGCGCTGGCACACATGTAGCGCGAGCACTTTCTCAAGAGGGTTTTCCTTTATTTGCATGGTGGGTGGCCCCATGCAATATAGCGAATCTCGTTGCCCCCCGCACCATATTTTGGACACGGGCACAAAAGCAAAGAAAATGTCAGGAGGCACATTGAAAGTGTATCACAAAATGGTGGCACACTGTCAATGCACCCCCATAGGACATGCCCTCTCGGGGGAGGAAAGGAGTCTCATGCAGGCACTCCCTGCAACCGCCTGCAGGGGGTCTCTCTCCCCACTTTAAAGTGCAGGCGGGTTGACGCCAGCACAGTGAAACAAGCGGGCGCTCCGTATTACACTTGAATGTGCTGGGTCAAGGGCAGCACGAGTTTGCGGCGGCCCCAAGGTCAGAGCATTCAACATAATAGGGTGCACTTTCCCTGTTTGCGCCAGGCACATCTGCTTGAAGGTGCACCATGGCACAAACAGTGACAGCGCGCCCATATCATAATAGGGACCCAGGGCTATAAATACAAAAAGCATGACAAACAGACAGAGAAAATCCAACATCATAGCATGTATACAAGAAAATCTTTAGGTCTCGGTTGGTCGAAAAAAACATGCAAACAACCACGAAAATGGATTTTAAATTAGGTAGAAAAAAGGCTGTTTGGATACTAGTGGTTATTCTGAAGGCCGATTACTCCACAAACCAGCTTAGACATTCAAATGCCTTTGACACCATGGACAGCGCAACACTTAGGAGCATGTTCGGTGGATGTCTAATGGGGTCATGTCACATAAACCTAATCATCCAGACTCCACTAGTGATCTGAAAGACTATAGAAATGCATGGTAATTCTCATGTGATTTTTAGGTAGACTAGAATAATAAGGGGCTCATTTATGAGGCCCCTTGCGCCATCGGAACTTCACTTTTTGTGAAGCTCCGTGGCGCAGAAGCCTGCGTGACATTTATCAGGCAGCACTAAGCCACTTTTTTTGGCGTACTGCTGCCTGATAAATATCAGTCCCTTTAACGCAGTGTTCTGCGTTAAAGGGGTGTCCAATGGGTGTTGCTGGGGGCGTTCCCAGCAACATCCATGGCCTTCTGACAGTGCCGCCGATTTACGAGAAATCGTAAATCTAAGGCAGTGTCGAAAGTTTACGCCTCCCCAGGGGAGGCGCAACGGGGAGAAATATCTTTATTTCTCCTTGTTTTTCCTTTTTCTATGTGTGCTACATTCTGCAGCACACATAGAAGGAGGAAAAGCCTCTGGTGAATATTTTTGTACAGAGAGATTTCCCTTTCTGAACAAAAATAGTCATCCCCGCAAGGCCGGCACCCTTGCACCATTGTGCAAAGGTACCTGCGCTTGCGCAGGCAGTCCATCGTGCGCCGGCGCAGGGAAAAAAGACAGGAATGCGCCGTATCTTATAGATACGGCACATTCCTGCCCTTTTCTTTTGCCGTAGAGAAGGCAGCAGGAAGGCCTGCTGCGCTTCCCTACTGCAAAGTCTCATAAATGAGGCCCTTAACCTCTACCGTGCTACCGCGTTTTCCCGCTGTGCGCTGATTTTTGAAAATCGCGCGGTTTATGACAAAGCCAGCTCGTCATCCGCGTAGCGCAGGTAACGCCCATGACGAGCTGGCTTTGTCATTAGCATCGAAGGGGTTAATGTACAACAGTGGCGCAGTGAACCTCCCATTCTAGAGGCTTCTCCGGGGGCTGCCTCTGGGCCCCTTGGGCTGATAAACTAAGTTGCACTGATATATGAATTCGTTTTTTTCTGGGTCTCTTCTGTCGTCTAACAAAATGCTCATAAATATCCTTGTTAATGTAAACTATGAAAGAGGGCTCTAGGGTGTGCGCTCATGTGCAGTGAAGTAAGCAAAGGAAGGGGAATGATGAACATAGAGGAACCACAGCAGCCGGACTGCAAGGAAAAGTAATAGTGAGTAAGAAAGGTAAAAGAGTAGAAAGTATGAATGAGAGAAAAAGATGGGTAAGTAGACAGGGGGAATAAAGAAAGGGTGAATGAAAGGCGCAATGAATGAAAGAAACATGAATGGAAAGAAAGACAATGGTGAAAGATGTAATGAAAGGGTGAATAGAAGGAAAGGTGTGAGAATTAATTAATGGACCGGTGAGAAGATGGATAGGTGAAAGGAGACTAGATGGAAGAGTGAAAGGAGGAACTGTACAGTGGTAGGATTGGTTGGTATAAGGGTGAAAGAGAGGAAGGATTGAAAAATGGCCAGAAGGCTGAATGGATGAGCAAAGGAGAGTGAAAGGAGGGATGGGAGAAAAAACAGATAGCCGCACTCATTGATATATTGAGGAGTCGTGGGGAAAAGCATGGACGTATGCATAACATGGTGAAAGAGTAGGTGGGTGGAAGAAAGTCTGTTGAATGGGTGAGTGGATGATGGGTCTATGGAAAGGTGAATAGAGGAAGAGAAGGTTGGATAAATAGTTGGAACCAATCGATTCAAACGTGAACGGATGGACTGGAGATAACTGGAAGGAGGAAGAAAAGGTGATGGGACCTCTTCTATGGAGGGTCGGATTTGTCTGCATCATGTGCTGTATATATGTGGTTAGAAGTATGGTCAATATGTGAGGGAGTTAATTTTCTGGTACGTGTCTTGATCTAATTAGAAACCCCAGGCTCCACAAGAAGATAAAACTGACCTCTAACTAATAATACGATTTCAAGTGTAGACGGAGGAATACACAATCTACTCAGGGATGACTGCCTTTTAGGCAAACTCTGAAATAAAGTTAAACAATACATTGAAAAGTTGAAACTCTGAAAATACATTTTGGAAATAGTAGTACATAGGTTGGCAAGCAGTATTTTGGATGGTACCTGTGTTGGTCAGGGTGACAGCAGCAGTGTGAAGGTTAGGGCTAGCAGCATGACTATGTTCATGGCCTGAAATTAAAAAATGTCTATTAACAGTCCTTTAGCGATAGTTAACATTTAAAATTCTGTACATCTAGTAAGGTGTTCTCTTAAGCGTTACAAGATCATATCTTTTCAAAGATAAAGTAGAAAAAGCGCAGATCTTCAATAAAGAAAATAACCCTTGTAAAAAGCACATAGCACAGATAATAATGCGATTTTTTTGTCAATGCAATTAAGTTCCGGAAGCAATACATGGCAAAGCTAATTCTCCGTGAAAGATCTCCTTAATTCAGATCCAATCGCTTGGTGGCTTAACGGCTTTCGGCATTGTTGAGCGTATTCCTGCTAATTGCTGACTGCGTCATTAAGGACAGTTCGGGCAGGAGGCTGCATGCCTCGTTTCCAGGAAAGCTGCTGGATATATGGCAAGCTCGCGCTGCAGGTTTCCGTTCGTAGAAGATGTATCTTTACCGTCCATGGTAAACGAGAAGCTGATTAATGGGGTGCAGGAGAGGGTTATTGTAATGTTCGTGACGCTCTTCTAGGAAATTGGTTTAATTATGTTGGCAGCATCAGTCTTCCAGTCTTTAAGAATACAAATGCGCTAGTAAACATGGTATAGGGCAAAGGTCTTCAAACGTTTGGAAACTGAGCCCCCCCAGCTGCAATTTTTTTAGATGTAGGGGACCCCCAACACCTGACAAAAATTTCTGGAATCTGGTACACTACATAATGGACCGCCACGCGCATATCCCGGGCCATATCCGGCAAATAATGTTAGATCTTTTTTAAACCTCTGAGCTGTGTGGGTGGCTGAAGGGCCCATCTGAGTGCACGGTGAGCCAGGCAACAGTTTGAGAGTAGGGTAAGAGGAGTGACTGCAGGGTGTGTGTGGTGACCATATGAATTTGGGTGCAGATGTAAATGCGGAGTGGGACGAATGAATGGAAGGTTAGTGATGGGCTTATTTGAGTGACACTGCAGATTAAGCAGTTAGGGGGACAGTTGAGTGAAGTACCACATGAGTGCAGGTTGAGTAGTGTGCTTGTATGACTGCAGGGTGAGGTACAGGGTGAACGGCGCAAGTACATTATGAGTGCAGAGCGATCACTGTGAGTGCAGGGTGAGCGGGTGAATGGTGTGAGTGCATGGGGATCAGTGTGAGTGCAATGTGATCGCTGTGAGTGCAGGGTGAGCGTGAAAGTGAAGGGCAAGAATGAGGAGCGAGTTGTCTGAATGCAGGGTGCATTACCAGACACTTGAAGTAACTTAGCATGTTATTGACGGCAGCGTAGGGTTTCAGTACCTTCAGAGCATGAAATTAGAGAGTGCATTGTTGTTATTTTGCTTTTACAAAGCGATTGCTACAGCACGTTTTGTCATTTCATGCTGCATAGGAAAACAGACCCATCTCTCTGTCTAATTCTCTCCTTCATTTGATCTCTATCACACTCTGCCTTGTAGTCCATTCCTCTCTTTTCTGTTTTATCCCACTTAGTTGCTCTTTCCCTTTCTCCCTCATGCGCGCCATCATCAGCGATCCTCACACTTGACACCTGATTTACGCTACTGGTGTGGGTTAAAAACAGATCAGGATAGAAACATACACCAGGTGCCTATGAACGTTCCCCCCAAAAGAACAAGAAAGAAGAGTTGCTGTTCTGCTGGGAAGTGACATACTCTTCGTTTCATATATTGCTGCTGTCAGTGCTGTGCCACTAAAAGTAGTTATGTTTTGAAGTATCTGTTCCCACGTAGAGTAATGTACTTCTGCTGCACAGTGCCTGATATATTGAAAATCAGTTCATTAAAAGTATTGCTTGCTTTTGAACAGGGCAGGCACTTCGCACTTGAATATATAAGGTTTTATAGCGACTTACCAGTTCTGTCCCATTTAAAGTATTACAGCCTTTATTTCAAGCCAGTGTTTGCCGGTAGGACCCACCAACACTTATTTTAGGTACAAGCACTTATTTTTTCTTAACATAATTTGATCCCAAGTTAGAGAGAAAATAAAACAAGCATTGGCATAGCCAATAGGTCTCGCTTTTGGGACCTTGTAAGTATTTAGTTATGCAGCGCAATATCCTTGTTGCAACAACATCAACTGTTGCATGGCTAAACACTTATAAGGTCCCAAAGGCAAGACCAACTGGCTATGCCAATGCTTGTTTTTTCTTTCCTCATAGTCTTCTACTGTGTTTCAACTCAATTTCCAATATGTTGATTCTGGAAACTTTGCTGTGCTATGGTTCACCATGATGAGTTGGTGGTAGTTCAACTGGTCTTATGTAGGTATTTTACCTTCTTGATTTTTCTCATTGTTTGGTGCAGTAGTGTATCTAGTTTTTTAGATCCAGGATCAATTTGTATAGTTGATGTTTCGCGAAAACACAAACAAATCTATGACTTGCTAATTTACCTTGCTGCAAACATCTTAAGTTGCACTTAATGACAGCACAGATATCTGAAAGGTATTTCAGTCCCACAGGATTGGGACATAAGCATAGTTCTACATAAGTTATTACTTACCTAGAAAGTCTGCCCCGTGACTCCTATTCATCCCACAGGGGTGCCATTCTGCATAATACTGGTCTATGTACCCAAAGCCTTCATGGTTTATGAATTTTACAAAAAGGCGAGTGAGTTTTGTTAAACTACTGCAACATAAGAAACTAACTTGACAGGTCAGACTAGCACCTCAGTAGATGTGCTGAAAGTCTTCGCACATGATTAACCAAGACAGCTTCTTAAACACCCATTTGAGCCACCAGTTCACCCTACAGATGAATGAGCTCTGTGGCCAATATCTATGGCTGTGCCCGACCTTTTAAACAGGAGGAAAATGAATGTGAAAGTGTGAGGTAAAGGGGCAGGGAGTTCTGGTGGTGAATGCGAGAGGCATGTGGTGAAATCAACACAACGCAGCCTTAGTATTCACCACCTCGACCATTCTTCTGAGAAATCTTCAGTACCAGCACTTTTTTAATCTGCAAATTAAGCACTGTCTTCGTAGAGCTGAAATGCTTCAGCTGCAGTGGGAGGCAAGGAGTCTCCTCTGAAACAGAAAGCAAAGAACAGGACTGTCTGTTCGTTTGCTTTCAGTTTTAGCGGAGGAGAGAGAATCCTTGCCTCCCACTGCAGCTGAAGCATTTACATCTGTACTAATTAACCCCCTCCTGGGACGGTTAATGTGTCTGCTCTTTAACAAAACAAAAGCACGGGCACATAGTGCCTCGTCAATTTACCCTCCCTCCTCCCAACCCTTTGTTACCGGAGCAGACTTGCAAGGGCGCGGCCCACAGAACTCTGGTATAGGGACTATTAAAGATGGTGGAACAAGGCACCATAAGTCTTCTGACGTGAAAAATAATTTCACTGATTACGAATCCAGACTCAACCTTCAAGGAAAGTACCAGCACCATTACAGAGTGTGAAGATCGGGACTATTTCTACTCCCTTCACCTCGACATCCTAATTATGGGAAGAAAGACCGAACAATAAGGATAGTCCTGGCTAGGAAGTTTCCTATGACACTATCGACATTGGAGAAACAGGGGGGCATATGTACAAGGAGTTAACGCTGCATTAGCGGCACTTTTCGGAAGGTTTTGTGGCGATAATGAAACATCCACAGAAAAGATCGCCACTTCTGTTAGCGATAATCACATGGAGGCGTTCCCGTGCAAAAACGCCCGCTAACCTAAATTTGCGATATTTACAAGGGAATTCTTAAAGATAGGAAGACTAAAAAAACATACTCTAATTGCAGTTAGAGGCAGTTTTTTAAGGCCCGAAAATAGCTGGTCTTAAAAATGGAGATAACACTTGGGGCCTCATTCCTCAACATTTTTCTCTACGCCCCACTTGCGAAACCATGGATGTGCTGTATTCACTGGACAACACTCAATGACGCAAGTAATGACAGATACACCTAGAATCCTGACGTATCTGCGCTAAAGTCACTCATTGCTGCAGTTGTGACACAAGCATGATGCAACTCCAGCAATGCATGGCACTGCGTCACCCTTATGCCTGCCATCAGGCAAGTGTAAGGTACTGATGTAGTACTGTTCTTGAGAGGTGCCAGGGCGTTGGCGCAGTTGGAGATCTATCAGTGGCAGTTGCGCGCTGCCGTGTCATCATCTGTAAGCGTTGGCGGAGTGGTAGTGCTGAGGGAGTTGACAAGACGTTTATCAGTATCCTTGATCCAGCAGCAAGGTGGGCGATGATGGCAGTGGTGTCAGGTGGGCATGGTGAAGACATGGTGCAGACACTGATGGTCACTCCAGGAGAGTCTGGTGGTGTGGCTGTAGTTGAATTTCCCAATGGCAGAGGAGATGTGCTCGACTGTGTGTCCTGCTATGTGGCTTGTTGGGGTGACTAGCTGCTTGAGTCTGATGTTGGGGAGCTTCCCCCGGAGGATGTGGTGTTCTGGTCACTGGGGTTCTCCACGTGGAACTTGAGTTCACCAAGTAGGATGTCATTGGTGGATGGGGCAGCCTGGGGTGCAATGAGGTCCACAATGGTATTCGGTAATGGGGTCCATAGCCCGGGGGGCTTGCAGATGAGGGTGCTGCAGAGGATAGGCTTAGTGTCCGGATCTGGAAGTTGAGGTGTTCCATGGTCACCGTTGGGTGGGTCATTAGAGTGTGTGGTCAGTTGGAGTGTTCTTCTGTAGGTGATGGCAATGCCTCCTGGATGGTCGGGGTGGTCCTTGCAGGTTATTTAGTAGCTGCCAGAGATGGCGGATCTAGCGGATCTCGCATACGCGAATTTGCGGATTTACGGATTCGCAATTCGCGAAGATACGCGAACTCTCGCGGATTTGCGGATTTTCCCGTTTTTTGTGTTGGCGCGCGTTCGCGCCGATTTTGAGACAATTTCGCAATTGCGAACTTACTTTTCGGCTCGCAACGGCCGCGACTATGTTGTTTCTACGTCTGGTTTATCATCAGAGGTTCACAGCACCCTCTGTTTCACCACTGCACCCTCTGGGACACCCATGCCACCCTCTGGTACATCCTCACTGCCACCCATTAGGTTTGTTTATCACTGTAGTTTATGGGGGGTGAAAAAAGCAAGCACACCTCCCCTACTTCAACTGCCATGAATTAATTTGGGGTTGATTAATGTGTCAGTTATTTAGAAAGTTCCAGTCTGGCTGGCACCTGCTTCCTTCCTTATCTGTAATTTGCTTTCTGTTGCAGTGAAATTTTTTTTCACAGGACCTTTATGGTCTACTTGTAGCTATTCTATGAGCCTGCTGTTTGGGTCATAGCAGGGTCATAGAATAGTTGCAAACTCTGGAGGGGCCCCTCAGGAAGCACTACAGTGAATGTTACAAATGTTAAGTTTGAACTTTTGCACCTGCTCATTGCTTTCAGGTTAGCAAAAATCGTTTTTTCTGCAATTTCGCGCGTTTTTTGGGGCGCGAATCCGTGCGAGATCGATTTCGGAAGCCGCGAATGCTTGCGAATACAGTAATTTTTTTTTGCGACGTGTATGTTCGCGTGATTTTGTGCGTGTTCGCGAGGCGCTTGTAGCTATACGTTTGCCAAGTTACCCTAGCGGTCGTACACGGGCGCGGCCTTCTTGTTTGCGTGACGTAATTCCGTTTCCGGCCGCTATGTGTAATCTCGCAAAGTGTGCTGCTCGCTAGTACAAATTCGCGCGTGCTCGCGAGGAAAATCTCGCGCGAACTTACCCACGCGGTCGGGAACGGGCACGGCCATCTTGTTTCTCATTCATTGCTATGGTTCTGGGCATGCTTTCTGTATCCTCTCTGAATCTCTGCCATCCTTTGCTTGTTTGAAGTTTATTTGATCTATTTTACTTATTAATCTATCCCTCTATTTTTCTAGCTCTATATTTTTCTGTTTTCTGCTGCTTTTAGTTACTTTTAAACTACTTTTTTAAACTCTTTTCTTTTCTTCTTCACTATTCTATTTCTTCTTTATCATTTAACTTTATTTCTGCCCAGACCATGGTAAAGGGAGCCGGGAAGCACCCTGAGAAGGGGAAGGGTCCCGCACCCCGTGACCGGCTCCCGTGCGGGCGTTTGAGGGGGGAGCAAGTGGTGCCACGGGAGATCTTTAGCGCGGAGGAGGTGGCCGCACTCATCTTCCACGTCCAGCGCCGCCTCCCCAAGACGATCCTGGGAGGCGGCAAGATCGCAACCGGCTATGGCATCCGGGAGCGCCGGAAGCGGTGGGAGAAGGTGTGCCGGGCCATGTTTCAGCTCTCTGGGGTCCGACGCACATATAACCAGGCCACCCACCGCTGGACAGATGTCATGGACCGGGAGCGGGACTTGCTGGACGCGCTCGGCGTAGAGGTCCCCGGGCTTGGTGAGTAGTAGTAGCTATTCATCACTACTCTGTTTTATCCGGCTCTGTCATTTGCAAATCTTTGTTCTTTACCAAGAGCAATAATGCTGCCGATTACATTGTAGGTAAATTATATTTCAAAATCTTCTATGCATTTCAGGTGCACTGCTCTCCTTCTCAGTAGCCTTGCGTGCTACTATGCTTATTTGTTTTGTATTTTGTGTTCATTTCATTGGCCTGAGAAATTATGTATGAGTGTAGTGTAAAGATAAGAACTGCGTAATGCTAGACACTAAGGGTCATATTTTCAATTACCGGCGCATCCCTGCAAAGTAGCAGGGGTGCGGCAGTAATTGTGTGCCATGCCACCACCACCCATTGGCCCAAAATGTCACAGAAGCCTTACGCATCTGTGCCGTAAAGGCGGCGCATTGCTGGAGTTGCGTGCCAACGATGGCGCAGCTCCAGCAATGCTCTGGGGTACCCTATCTCCCCAATGCTGCATCAAGCCGTACGTCGGCTTCAAGCGCGCAGGGTTTGAGTCATGCATCATTGTCCTAAAAGTGACTGATTGACATCTTGTAGATTTCCCTCAGCCACTTTTAGGATTCGTTCCTGCGCAGGTACGCCCTCCCTTGCGCCGGAACACCCCTGATGGCGCAGGGCTTTACAACGTGATGCATATATACGCCGCACCAACACCATGGCGAGTCTTTTGTTCTGCCGCTGCGTCACAAAAGTCATGCAACAATGGAGGAAAATGAGCCGCAAGGGACTTCTAAATCAGCCCCAACAGACTGAAGTCCAGTCCTTCCTTTAGACACATGGCTATAAGAAGAAATAGTTGCGGTGGTCGGTGGATTGATAGTTTGAGTATTCACTGATCTGCAAGCAGGATGGACTTTGTCTGTTACTTCGCGTGCTGCGGACTGCTGCCTGCCAGGCCTAGGCAAACCTCTTTAGTAGTCTGTTTATTGAGTTACATAGGAACTTTCTAAGTCAACGGTCCGCAAATCAGGCAATACGAATAACGTAGTATACCACATGAGATAGATCCCGTGGAATAGTTGTCTATCTATTTGCTATTTCTCCAAAATATTTTGTTATTGTTCTTTTGAAATGTTTGATTTGGTTGACAAATCTCATCCATGTTTTTTGGTCTTTCTTTCTTTCATGTTGTGCATCAGCTCCCCCCAAGGGCAAGAGGACACAGGAGGAGGGTGCTGTTCAGGAGGATGCAGGCCAGGATCGGGCAGGCGAGGGCTCCTTTGCTGGCCCCAGTAAGTTTAAATTTTAATAAAGAGTACCTATTTTTTCCTAGCGTTCCTCATTCGATTTTTTCTAAATCGTCTTTGATCTTCTTGTAGACTGGATATAATTTCTTATCCTGCCTCGAATATGACTCCATGTGGTATTACTAGATTATTCTTATTAGTCTGTCTGTGTAGCTAACTAAGATTGGACATTTGGCAATTCCATTGTACTCCCATTCTATTCAGCAATAGCTCTATGCACTGTCTCCTTACTGACTAGATAGTGTGGCAGAGTCATTTAGCTCCCGAAGTCACCGATGATTGATCCCCAATGATCTCTAGATTATCGTACGCAGGACAAGAGTACGGAGTCACAATCAAGAAGTGTCAGAGGCACTCATGCTTGCAAAAATTCCAAAACCTTTAGCTCATCCACTCTAGTCTGGAGGACCAAAAACCACAGAGTCTATTTAAGTTTAAAAGCTTTATTAAAAGTAAACACATTTATTAAAATCTACTTTGTCATTAAACTATTTAACTGAAAACGGAAAAGTGCTTAGTGCTGACGATTAATTGGACACATTTCTTGTGGTCGAGCCGAGCTCTCACCTGGTTTGAACTTGATCCTGGTCGTGTTCTTAGGAGTCAAGCTTCTGTCTGTTAGGAGAAAAAGTGGTGCGTGTTAAAAATAAAAAGCAAGCATTCATCAGTTGTGCATAAAAGTGCAGCAAGACAACAGCCTTCCCTGGAAAAAGGGACATTTTTACTTTAGAGTAGACAGTCACAAATTATTACAATGTATTCTGTTTTTTTAACATTTCTTTATTACTTCTAGACCAAATATTATATAGTAGTGAGTGGTGTATTCTAACATTCTTAAATGTACTTTGTAGGTGGAACATCTGGTGACGGGGCCAGCGCGGAGGTGGCGGTGTTGGGCGAGGACTCGGAGGACTCTGGGGAGGAGGCGGTGCAAGAGCCGGCGGACGGTCCTGTGGGGGTTCGCACGGTGGTGGCGGGAACAGGTAAGCTATATATTCCTTACTTATTGAGATTGAAGACTGCATAGTGTGCTTTCTGCACGGGTGTATTACAAATCAACCAGGTAGTAGCCTCCTCGAAATGTACTTCGACTTAGCTGTGAAGTTTTTGGTGAGAAGAATCCCAATAAGTTCTTAGATGAACGTGATGGATGGGATGAACGAAAAGCGAAAGAAGGGTGTAAGTAAGTGGGACGCGAAATTGTATGATGGCTGGCAAAGAAGAACGATATGTGTTTGCTTGGCCCCCGAGGTGGCTGGGAAGGAAAGAATATGGTATGGTGCATGGCTGGGTCAATGATGAAGCAAGGATGGGTGGAAGGACAGCAGCCTGGGTGGGTGAAACAGAAACTGTATGTGTGCGTATACTTTGAATGAATGGATTCCTGGAGCATGGTATTCTCTGACTCTTAGATAGCACATGTGTATCTAGAGAGAGTAGATGGTCGCTGGATGAACTAAGTGTTACCTTGAAGAGCATGTACCACCGCACCCGTACGTCCGTTCCAGTGTAGGGAAGGCAAGGAAAAGAAATTGTAAATGTGTCCAATACTACCATGAATAGTAGCAGTACTTTGTATTGCAACTGCAAGCACAGCATATATCTGGTTATTACGGTGGACACTCCGTACCTCTCTTAATAACTTTAGTTTAGTTGTAGTACGTCATTCATGTGTGGGTGTATCACTGTTCACTCAATATTAAGCAAAGCACCTAAAGTCATCCCATATGTCATCAAATGCGTCCCATGTGAAGTGATAGATAATCAAATTATTTAGCTTGTTCATTTTCCTTTTCTAGTACTCATTTGCACTGTAGGGTGAAAGGTAAATTAATTAAGCAGTAGCCCTTGTAACAGAGTATTCTCAGTGCCACCCGTAATAGAAAAGTAATAGCTTCACCACCTGCATGTACTGGACCGGTACAGTAACGCAAGTCTGTCTCACTCATCATGGTGTGCGTCTGTTTTTCTCGGGTGCAAGTTCACTGTGCTGCCATTCTGCCGGCTTGCATAAGATAACGTACCAATTTTCCTAAACAAGAGAGAAGAAGAAGAATAAGACTGGTGTACTGTCATAGTCGACTGTAATGGAAGTCCATAGTGGTCGTAGAATTTGTTCATTAAACTACCACTAATGTTAGAGCAAGGATGCAGAAGTGGGAGGTTACATAGATACTGTCCTCAATAGTTATGTACTGTGCTTTCAATGTGCTACTTGTACTGTGACCCAACTTTCGGCTCAATCACTTTGTGTTATTAATGCTAAGGAGCATTGGTTACAGACTATGTCTTTCTTTCTTCATATAGTTGCTCCTTCCAAATCGACATCACGGAGGGAGCAGGCTCGAATGGCCCGGCAACGGAGGCTGGATGCCACTGTCGCCGAATAGCGGCGGCTGGTGGCCCTGGAGGAGGAGGAGGACACGCAGTCGACCGGTGCAACAACAACATCCTCGACTGGGACAGCTGCATCCTCCTCCGTGACCCCACGGGACGCCAGCATGCGCAGTGCTCCAGCGGGACCGAGCCGGGCTAACAAAGCCAACCGCCACCGCCAAGCAACAGAAAGACCAGCTGCCCCCCACAGGAGCTGCAAGGCACGCCAACGCCGCCTAGGAGTCCGAATGTCCTACCTGGAGCAGGAGGTCCAGAACTATAAGAACTTGGTGGAGGGCCTCCGCTTCGAGCTTGCCACCCTCCGCAAGGAGTATGATGCCCATGCCGCAAAATGCACCAGCACCCTCCAGTAGTGGAGTGTCCCTTGCCCTTTTTTTAGAGACTTTTGGGGGGTGGGATTTGGGAGTTGGGTTCTTTTTGGGACTTTTCAAAGACAATCGTTGGGGTTAGGGTGGGTCTTGAGGGAGATTATTTTGTTAGGGCTACATAAATATAAATTTTTCAACTTTATCTGACCATACCTGTTTTTTACTGCTTTTCAGTCTGGTGGGTGGGGGACGGGGGTGTAACAGTAAGTTTGTTTTCCTGAACAGTCGTAGGACTTTAGTAGTACTACCGTCAATCTCTCGTCTAGTCCTAAATAATACTCCATTATACTACCTCCCACCAAACGCTTATCTTACCTGTAATTTGTGTTAGAAATTAGGGCTAGGCCCAGGGCTGGCTCCACGTGAAATGGGGATTAACGTTGGCAATCCTGGGCGGGTGAAATTTCCTCATTGCGGTGGTACTAGTGGTGTGACACAGTGGCAGTTGCATGCCTATGGAAAAAAAGAAAACGAAACCTGGTTTGTCCTTACTGTAGCATTACAACGGTTACGGTACGATCGAGAATATAGCAGGTGACAGTACACTAGAACAGTGCCATAATGTAGCCTAACAAATGGTAAAGTATTTGCTTGCAAGTATAACTAGTACTTGCGTTGAATTTATTTGACATTGGCTCCTACTACTAGAAGATATAGTACTGAAGCTGAGTAAGTCTAGAAGATATCCTCGTATTCCTTCACCAGCCTGTTGCTATGACCTTATCCTCCCCAGCAAGTGTGTGGAATTATTGATGTCATTTCAGTCAGACATCAAGCAAAACAACACAACCCGGGGGAAGAGGGTTAGGGTTTGGAAAATGGATGGGAATGGGGGTTTCTTTTTGGGTAGGTTTTGTTGAGAGAAGAAAAAAAAAGCACAGCCTGGACAAACAATAATTGAAGATAAAGAAATCTTTGGGTACAAACTAAAGCTAAGCACATGCAGTCACACTCATAGAAGAAAACAATGGATACTGTATCTGTATTCTGTATGTTGTTGGAGTTGTCCTGTTGAATTTGGTAAGTAAGTTGCATGCAGCAAACAATTCCTCTTATTAGCGGCACTCCTCCATTCCAGCTGACGCTTCGTCCATCAATGTTGGTGACCACTGACAGAAGACACCCTGTCCACTGCCTGCCTGGCGGATGTTGACTGAAACCCGGCCTGTAATTATTGAACGGAAAACAGGAATTGCTATTACAATACCACTGATAAATAAATAAAAGGTATGCACGCTGTGTGGTGCAAAAAGTCACACTTTGATTTCCCTAATAGACAGTATAATATTTTTGAAATTGCGTGCTCTGTCTGAGTCACCTTTTTAAGGATAAATAAGTATGGCCAAAATATTATAGCGGATCTTTCCCCTCAAGGTAGGTGTACTGTAAACTGTGTTTTAGAACAAAATTTGACCTTCCCAGCAATGCTCCCACCAAGACCCTTACTAAAGCCAGTCGCAAAAATGTAGAAGACCCCCAATCAGATCTCCAAAAACAATGCCTAGCAGAAAAATGGAGACAAAACGTACTTTGAAAGTAACAGTAGGCCCAAATACAGACCGTGGATTGTATTCAAACCACTTGCAAGCAAGCAAAAGTATCCATAGCCAGCATCGCTCCAACAGTGCTCTAAAACCCCAGAACTGCGTTGCAATAGAACACCCCGAAACACATGCAATCCTGCTGCTAGGGATAACCCTAACGAACCCTAACTTACAAAAAGTGCCAAAACTGGTGTTTCCTTATGGATTTTGTCCAAAACACTTCTATCCGGTATTAGACCTTCCCAGGAATGCCCCAGGCAAGACCCGCCAACCCACCCGCAAAAAACCACGCGACAACACCCCCAAACAGCGAAAAAGCTAAATCTCATACTTACAATATCTCTCGGCCTTCTGGTCCAAACGCGCTGTGCAGCTACTACCAGCTAGGTCATCATCAATCATCATAACTCCTGTTTTCCACCACGGATTTCCTGAAAAGCAAATGCAATCAAGATTAGACTGTCGCAGCAGTGCTTCGACAGAGACCCCGGCCGCAACCCACCCACGAACAGCAGGAAGCCCCCCAAAACGCTACATTGAGCAAGATGTCAGAAGAAATAGCAAAAAAAGGCTTTTCCTTAAGGATTTTGTCCAAAACACTTCTATCCGGCATTAGACCTTCCCAGGAATGCCCCAGGAATGCCCCAGCCAAGACCCGCCAACCCACCCGCAAAAAACCACGTGACAACACCCCCAAACAGCGAAAAAGCTAAATCTCATACTTACAATATCTCTCGGCCTTCTGGTCCAAACGCGCTGTGCAGCTACTACCAGCTAGGTCATCATCAATCATGATAACTCCTGTTTTCCACCACGGATTTCCTGAAAAGCAAATGCAATCAAGATTAGACTGTCGCAGCAGTGCTTCGACAGAGACCCCGGCCGCAACCCACCCACGAACAGCAGGAAGCCCCCCAAAACGCTACATTGAGCAAGATGTCAGAAGAAATAGCAAAAAAAAGGCTTTTCCTTAAGGATTTTGTCCAAAACACTTCTATCAGGCATTACACCTTCCCAGGAATGCCCCAGGAATGCCCCAGGCAAGACCCGCCAACCCACCCGCAAAAAACCACGCGACAATACCCCCAAACAGCGAAAAAGCTAAATCTCATACTTACAATATCTCTCGGCCTTCTGGTCCAAACGCGCTGTGCAGCTACTACCAGCTAGGTCATCATCAATCATCATAACTCCTGTTTTCCACCACGGATTTCCTGAAAAGCAAATGCAATCAAGATTAGACTGTCGCAGCAGTGCTTCGACAGAGACCCCGGCCGCAACCCACCCACGAACAGCAGGAAGCCCCCCAAAACGCTACATTGAGCAAGATGTCAGAAGAAATAGCAAAAAAAAGGCTTTTCCTTAAGGATTTTGTCCAAAACACTTCTATCCGGCATTAGACCTTCCCAGGAATGCCCCAGGAATGCCCCAGCCAAGACCCGCCAACCCACCCGCAAAAAACCACGCGACAACACCCCCAAACAGCGAAAAAGCTAAATCTCATACTTACAATATCTCTCGGCCTTCGGTCCAAACGCGCTGTGCAGCTAGGTCATCATCAATCATCATAACTCCTGTTTTCCACCACGGATTTCCTGAAAAGCAAATGCAATCAAGATTAGACTGTCGCAGCAGTGCTCCCAGACCCCAAAACTCACCCACAAACACCCGGAACCCCGCCAAAGAGCACCTCAAAGGCAAGCAAGTCAGCAAAAACGGCAAGAAATTTCCACCTCATATTTGGTCCAAAACACTTTTATCCATTATTAGAGCTTCACAGCAATGGGCCCAAATCCGTCAACTCACCCGCAAAGAAGTATAACACCCCCACAAGTGCTGAGTCTTTCTTCATTGGGCGTAATCCAGCACTCTGCTTTGAGGGAAATCGCAGTCTGGAGGAGGAGGATAGAGGAGCATGTTCTTCAGAACTTGTGAACCTGAGGAATGTAGACTGCGGCACCTTCAAATCAATAAGCAAACAAGTGAAGACAGTTCTGCTGATGGTCTTGTTTTTAGGATTAGGTGATTAAAGTTTGAATTAAATTAACTGTGCAAAACAAAGAAAGAGAGACACACAGGAATAAAAGTGAATAAGGACGAAAAAGAAAGTTATTGATTCATTGTCTCATTTTCAGGGCTCGGTGTCAGGGAATAAGAAGAAGATTTCGTCATCATACTCTGCGAATTCAGGCAGGATGAGGTCAGTGCCACCGAACAGAGAACAAATCCCCTCATCTACGTTGCCGTCCTCCTCGTCTTCATGCGGCGTGCTTTCTCGTACTTTGTAATCTGGTGGTATGAGGTGCTGATTCATCTTGATCATTGTCAGCCGCTCCACATTTTGGGGCGAGAGGCGGCTCCGTTTGGGAGTTACAATGCCACCAGCAGCACTGAAGACACGTTCAGAAGACACACTTGCGAGTGGGCAAGACAAATAGTTTATAGCCAGGTTGGAGAGCTCTGGCCACAATTGTTTTTTCCCATGCCAATACTGCAATGGCTCATCATTAAGAAAGACCTCTGTTGAGTCATTCAGATAGTCCTGCACCATCGACTCAAGGTCATCAACTGTTCCTCCACTTTGCTTACTTTTTGCTGTGCCTGTGACATTTTTTCGAGAACCATACCCCATCAAACTTAGCCAATCCTCCTCCGCAGCCACTGTTAGTGTTGCCATTGTGTGTGGTGCAGATGATCCACTTGCCGGTGTCTTTAAACGGCTGAGAGGTCACTTGTGCCCCAGCCACAGGTGCAGAAGTGGATTCTTGTGACTGGGGATGGCCTGCTGATGCTGATGCTGATGTACTGTCTTCTCCTTCAATAACCTGCCGTTCTTTTTCAAACCTCTTGGATGACCAGGCTAACCAATGTTTGTACTTTTGAACATCTGCATCAGCAAAAGGAAAGAATGCTTCGCCTGCCAGCGCCTTTTTGTAGCGTGGATCCAGAATAGTAGCACAAATGTAATGCTGTTCTGACTTGATCTTTTGAAGACGTTCATCACCACGTAGGCGCTCTAATAATTTCTCAGACAAAATAAAATGGTCTTTTTTTTTTTCATCTTTTTGAAACTCAGAAGACACCGCCATCAGTTGGTGCTCCAGCATGCACAACAATGGGATAGCTTTTCCCAAATTACAGTCCTCCTGGCTGACTGCACGCGTGAAGAACTCAAAAGGACGAAGCATGTCTGTCAGGCTTTTAACTATGTCCCATTGCGCCGCACCCATCCGCATGTCCTCCTTCTGAGATGTACCCTCTGTGAAGAAATAGTGATCGAGTACCGTATACTGCTCATACAGACGCTCAAGCATGTAGAAGGTTGAGTTCCAACGTGTTGCCACCTCCTGGATGAGTGCTTTCACTGGTATTCGACTTTGAAGTAGCAGCCTCCTCAGATGCTTCCGGGCCTTAAAAGAATGGCTGAAATGGTTGCACATTTTGCGGCAGGTGGCCATTACCGCGAACGCTGCACTGTCTCTATCACTCAAGAATTTTTGAACTACCAGGTTGATACAGTGCGCCAAACATGGCACTCTAAAATAGCGACCCAGCGCCATGGCCTTAACTACATTGGCGCCATTATCCGTGGAAACATAACCAATCTGGCATTTTTTGGGGGATAGCATTTTCAAGACCTTTTTGTCAAACTCGTCCAAAATGTTTTGGGATGTGTGACTTTTCTCCAAGCCAAACATGGCTAGTGTTGCATGTTTCCGAGCATCTTTGAAAACTTTGTCCGGGTCAACACCTGCGTTTAGCTTTGCTTTAACACCTGAAAAAGAGACCCAGTGTGCAGTGATGCACATGTAATCAGCGCCTGCGCCACTGGTCCACATGGCTGTTGTCAGATGTATTGTGTGAACAGCACTCTTCTGCAAAGCTGCCCCAATCGCCTCCAGCACATCTTCATGTAGTGCTGGAACCGCAACTCTGGCAAAATAGAACCGGCTAGGAACCTTCCATTTAGGGCAGAGCGTTGCCACTAATTCTAGAAAACCTACCGCTTCTACAAAAGAAAAAGGGAGAAGGTCCACAGCTAGCATTTTAGCCAGCTTAGTGTTATACAGACGCGTCAGTGGGTGGTTGCGTTCATATGGCACGTCTGAAGTAAGCATTGTTCTAATGTTGCCCTGGACCAAGCATTTACGGGCTGATAATGACTTCGTTGACCCAATTTTGCTCGCTGGTGAACTTTTGTGCGTTGGTGTCTCACTCGCTCCAACGCTCTTAGTCTGCCTCACATTGGGTGTGCTGCTGACAGGGGTACTGGGTGTAAGGGAAGTGTTTGACACGTCTTCTTCCTCCTCGTCATCATCAGATGCAACATCAACGTTTCCTTGAATTCGGCCTTTCTTGATTGCATCTAGGTGCGCAAACCATTGGACAGTGTGCTGTCTCCTAAGATGACCTCTCTGGCCTCCGGTACCATAGTTGGTACCTGGCTTACCACGACTAACTGCAACCTTACAAAGGGTACAAATGGCAAACTTTGGATTTTTTTGACAAACAGTAAAGAAGTCCCAAACTGGGGACTTGAAGTGTCTGTGGGACCTGGAGGAGGCGGCGATACTGGTGGTGGTGGTCATGAAGCTAATGCCAGATGAAGTGGAGGATCTGGATTGCCCAACTTTTGTACGTTGTGCACTTTCACCGCCACTAATTAAGGTCGAGGTGGATGGAGGTCTCTTCTTGCCAGAAAGAAATATGGAAGCGGGACGAGTTGGTGTACTACTTAACTCCAATGATTGTGGTGTTTCCACTGCCTCCTCATCGACAACATCATCATCATCACGCTCAGCAGCTCTTCGGGCTAGGGTCAAAATGTCTGTTTGCTGCATGCCCGCTGGGGCTGCAGTGACCTTTATGATGACTGGGTCGTCGTTGGCAGAGTCTTCATCAGCAGCAGTATCCGCCACTTCTTGTTGAGCCTCATCACACTCCATAACTCTGAGACTTTGGACGAGCTTCCTTTTACGCTTAACTACCTTTGTCGGATCATGGTGTGCCTCACTCTCAGACGGCAGTGGTGCTGGTTCCCAAGTTTGATCCGTATCATCAGAAGGAGGTGTGCTTGAAGAAGATGTAGACACCACCCTTGATCTCTTCCTTGCTAGGGGTGTGGAAGACAATGAAGGATCATCAGGAGGAGTGGCTTCCTCAAATGATACCTCGCCTTGATTGTCGATTTCCTGATGTGCCCCTACTTCGGGAGGAACAACTATTGTGGGCACTTGTGACCCTCCATGCACCTCTGCTTGCGCATCTCCTTGCGCTGCCTCTCCTTCCACATGTACTTGGGCTTGTACTTGCACATGTGATTGTTGTTGCGGCTGTGGTTGTTCAACACTCGTCAGATGAGCTACAACAACCTGTGTTGATTGAGGGACATTGCTGCTGCTTTCTTGCGATGAGCCAACATCACTGGTCGATGGTGATTGAAGAACTATACTGGCTGCCTCTGCAGCACTCAAGGGCTTGGACTTAAGTTGGTGTGGTGGTGGTGGTGGCACTGAGCCCAATGGAGCGGGGGTGCTGCTGCCAGCTTGGTCCCCAGCAGATCCCGCTGCTGCTGCAGGCATACTTTTTTTTTACTCCCAAAAAAAGGGGCGGGTGGCACACCAGTCTCCTTGGTAACTTGCTTCTTCTGCTCCTTACTGGCACCTTTCTTGCTAGAGGAGCTACGGGTT
Source organism: Lissotriton helveticus (assembly GCF_964261635.1). Taxonomy (NCBI): domain Eukaryota; kingdom Metazoa; phylum Chordata; class Amphibia; order Caudata; family Salamandridae; genus Lissotriton; species Lissotriton helveticus. Next base: position 1,596,700,183 of record NC_136061.1, read on the forward strand.
ACTTTTTTTGGGGCCATCTTCTTCAGAGCAGGTCAGAACAGCAGGCAGCAGTTGCACGAGTTGCAGAGTTGTCTGTGTCCAGACGTGACGTCGCGTGACGTTATGCTGCACACACACACCGCTGCAGGACTTCTTCCTGGCACTGGTGGTTCTCTTGAGTCTTGTGCACCTAAAAGCAATGGAAGACAGAGGAACATCGGTTCAGTTATACACCCCAAAAAATCGACAAAACACAGAAAAATGAGCACAATCCCATGCCATCCATGATGTTTATATTGAAGACACCCCACAGAAAGACTAGGGCCATGCAAGTATGTAACACTCACTACCCCTGGGCATAATGGATGAAAAGTAGGCAAAATAAGTGCAGGCCTCAGACACTGCCTCTTTTCAAAATGGCCCCTTACACCCCAAGCACATGTTGCCTGTACCAGCCAGGACTCAAGATGGCCACCACCACCACCCACATGGCCACAGTCCACATCAACAGTACACCCCCAAAAAACAGAAAACCAGCCAGAAATCACCACAATCCAATGCCATCCATGATGTTTACATTAAAGAGAGTGAGACCACACTACAGGCACACTCAGTCCATGCACCACTACCCCTTGGCAAAAGGCCCCACCAGCAGCCCCCAAAAAACGACAAAAAACAATAAAATCAGCACAATCCCAGCCCATCCATGGCCTCAATGGTGTTTAAATTCAAGAAGACACCCCTCAGAAACACTAGGCCCATGCAACACTCACTACCCCTGGGCATAATGGATGAAAAGTAGGCAAAATAAGTGCAGGCCTCAGACACTGCCTCTCTTCAAAATGGCCCCTTACACCCCAAGCACATGTTGCCTGTACCAGCCAGGACTCAAGATGGCCACCACCACCACCCACATGGCCACAGTCCACATCAACAGTACACCCCCAAAAAACAGAAAACCAGCCAGAAATCACCACAATCCAATGTCATCCATGATGTTTACATTAAAGAGAGTGAGACCACACTACAGGCACACTCAGTCCATGCACCACTACCCCTTGGCAAAAGGCCCCACCAGCAGCCCCAAAAAAATGACAAAAAACAATAAAATCAGCACAATCCCAGCCCATCCATGGCCTCAATGGTGTTTAAATTCAAGAAGACACCCCTCAGAAACACTAGGCCCATGCAACACTCACTACCCCTGGGCATAATGGATGAAAAGTAGGCAAAATAAGTGCAGGCCTCAGACACTGCCTCTCTTCAAAATGGCCCCTTACACCCCAAGCACATGTTGCCTGTACCAGCCAGGACTCAAGATGGCCACCACCACCACCCACATGGCCACAGTCCACATCAACAGTACACCCCCAAAAAACAGAAAACCAGCCAGAAATCACCACAATCCAATGCCATCCATGATGTTTACATTAAAGAGAGTGAGACCACACTACAGGCACACTCAGTCCATGCACCACTACCCCTTGGCAAAAGGCCCCACCAGCAGCCCCCCAAAAACGAAAAAAAACAATAAAATCAGCACAATCCCAGCCCATCCATGGCCTCAATGGTGTTTAAATTCAAGAAGACACCCCTCAGAAACACTAGGCCCATGCAACACTCACTACCCCTGGGCATAATGGATGAAAAGTAGGCAAAATAAGTGCAGGCCTCAGACACTGCCTCTCTTCAAAATGGCCCCTTACACCCCAAGCACATGTTGCCTGTACCAGCCAGGACTCAAGATGGCCACCACCACCACCCACATGGCCACAGTCCACATCAACAGTACACCCCCAAAAAACAGAAAACCAGCCAGAAATCACCACAATCCAATGCCATCCATGAAGTTTACATTAAAGAGAGTGAGACCACACTACAGGCACACTCAGTCCATGCACCACTACCCCTTGGCAAAAGGCCCCACCAGCAGCCCCAAAAAAACGACAAAAAACAATAAAATCAGCACAATCCCAGCCCATCCATGGCCTCAATGGTGTTTAAATTCAAGAAGACACCCCTCAGAAACACTAGGCCCATGCAACACTCACTACCCCTGGGCATAATGGATGAAAAGTAGGCAAAATAAGTGCAGGCCTCAGACACTGCCTCTCTTCAAAATGGCCCCTTACACCCCAAGCACATGTTGCCTGTACCAGCCAGGACTCAAGATGGCCACCACCACCACCCACATGGCCACAGTCCACATCAACAGTACACCCCCAAAAAACAGAAAAACAGCCAGAAATCACCACAATCCAATGCCATCCATGATGTTTACATTAAAGAGAGTGAGACCACACTACAGGCACACTCAGTCCATGCACCACTACCCCTTGGCAAAAGGCCCCACCAGCAGCCCCAAAAAGACGACAAAAAACAATAAAATCAGCACAATCCCAGCCCATCCATGGCCTCAATGGTGTTTAAATTCAAGAAGACACCCCTCAGAAACACTAGGCCCATGCAACACTCACTACCCCTGGGCATAATGGATGAAAAGTAGGCAAAATAAGTGCAGGCCTCAGACACTGCCTCTCTTCAAAATGGCCCCTTACACCCCAAGCACATGTTGCCTGTACCAGCCAGGACTCAAGATGGCCACCACCACCACCCACATGGCCACAGTCCACATCAACAGTACACCCCCAAAAAACAGAAAACCAGCCAGAAATCACCACAATCCAATGCCATCCATGATGTTTACATTAAAGAGAGTGAGACCACACTACAGGCACACTCAGTCCATGCACCACTACCCCTTGGCAAAAGGCCCCACCAGCAGCCCCAAAAAAACGACAAAAAACAATAAAATCAGCACAATCCCAGCCCATCCATGGCCTCAATGGTGTTTAAATTCAAGAAGACACCCCTCAGAAACACTAGGCCCATGCAACACTCACTACCCCTGGGCATAATGGATGAAAAGTAGGCAAAATAGGTGCAGGCCTCAGACACTGCCTCTCTTCAAAATGGCCCCTTACACCCCAAGCACATGTTGCCTGTACCAGCCAGGACTCAAGATGGCCACCACCACCACCCACATGGCCACAGTCCACATCAACAGTACACCCCCAAAAAACAGAAAAACAGCCAGAAATCACCACAATCCAATGCCATCCATGATGTTTACATTAAAGAGAGTGAGACCACACTACAGGCACACTCAGTCCATGCACCACTACCCCTTGGCAAAAGGCCCCACCAGCAGCCCCAAAAAAACGACAAAAAACAATAAAATCAGCACAATCCCAGCCCATCCATGGCCTCAATGGTGTTTAAATTCAACAAAACAGTTGTATCATGCACCCCTAACCAACCCTGGTCCTACTGGATACTGTGGCTACCAACAATATAATTTATTTAATGTTCTGAAAAAGTTCCAAAATTGTACTTGCAGCAACTGTAATGCCCCAAACAAACTTACTTGTGAAAGTTGATTTCTAATCCAAAAGTGATCCAATGACAGTCAAAAAGGCCTCAAATCCAAATATCCAGCAGCACCCACAAAAAGTAATCCTTCCAGCTCCAGATCCAAATGAAAGTGACCAGGAGATGGACAAAGCACTGGGAGGAGCCTGCTGGACAGGAACAGGAAGTTGGAGACTGTGGGGCACTTCCTTCCTCCCCCCCCCAAAAATGGACTCCTTGCAAAAAAAAAGGCCATGCAAATGCCAACCTGAGGAGTGATTCTGATAAAAATCATAATTTTCTGAAGGTTTATCCTGTTTGCTGGTGATTTTCTTGTGCAGAATTGCAAAATCTCTATTTCGCGAGTGCGAGATTGTTCCTTTCCGCCGCAACTACGTGTTCGCAATTGCGAACTCTCGCGAGGTATGCTGTGCAAGGTGGCAAGCCGCGATTACGTATTCGCGGGCGCCAAACTCCCGCGGGATCACGCAGCAAGATCCAAAATGGCGCGGCACTCGCTAAATATGATCAAGAAAAACAACTCGGCAAACGCTTAATGACGGAAAGTGAACGCCGTGCACCACGCCGCGCGCCGCAACCAAGCACAAAATCCGCCGCAAGCGGATTCACGGATTTTCGACAAATTCGCGAGTGTTCGCGGATTGCGAATTTGCCGAAAATCCGAAAAATCCGCGATCGGAGCGGATTTTACGCCCATGCTTAATGGCAACGTCCGGTCCGGAACAGAGGTTGCTCCTGGCAGGCAATGTGGCGTCCAGGGATGATGGCGAGGAGGGTTCTGGCGTCGTAGCAGTGGAGTGCTTGGTGCTGAGCTCATTCCAGGGGCAGAAGGACACAGACGGGCTTCCTACGGCTTGCTTTTGGCACAGGAGATGTCCATTACAACGTAGGCATTATATCGAAATGCCTTTACAATACAACCCCAACAACGCAGGTGCCTTTATATCGCATTCCATTACAATGTAATGTGAGGTCAGTAATGGGATATTTTTAAGTTTTAGGGTGGGTATGGGTTTTGGGTGTCGGAGATGAAATTTGGGATGTATCATGGGCTAAAATTTGAAATTTGGGGTGTGCTTTGGGGGTAAAATTTGAAATTTGGGGTTTGTTTTGCAGTCAATTATGAAAATTGGGGTGAGCATTTGGGATAAATATGATTTTTAGGGTGTGTTTTTGGGGCTCAAAAGGATTTTAGGGTTCAGGGTTTGCCTAGGGGTGCAAGGGTTAGTTTTAAGGTTGCACTCACCGAAGTGGGAATAGTAATATTTACATCTCCGCTATCCAACACCTTCCCTAGTGTTGCAATATGCCTAGTGTTAGTATGCATTGTAATGAAATGCGCTGTAATGGTATGCGTTGTAACTTCATATATACCTTTGGTACACCAGTGGTACACCTGCTGTGCATGGCCGCACAACGACCGCCATTGAGAAGTGCTGCAGGGGGAGTGGTCAGCAGGGAGGTGGGAAACGCCAGAAATGGCTCAAAGCAGTCTTCTCACACAGGTCAGCAACGTGTCTTCCTGCGACCTGCCAGACTTCACCACCAGGTACGGCTGATCACCGCGCCTCAATGTCTAACACCATGGCTCATCAACTCCACAGCTCCTCCGCAATCCCACTCCAGGCACCAGACGCAGGTCCAGTGAGGCATCCAGGCTCCAGACGCAGGTCCAGCGAGGCATCCAGGCTCCAGATGCAGGTTCAGCAAGGCATCCAGGCTCTCATCCTTATCATCCTGAATGTTGGGTTGCTTTTGGGGGTTGTTGATATGTGCAGCACTTGGCCCTGGATGCTCCATTCTGCATTTAATTTTTTTGTCTATTTTCTATTGGAGGTCGACTGATAGGCTATTATTTCCAATAGAGGCAAACGTTGGGCTGACTAACGTGCATATTGTTTGTCGCTAAAGGCCCTTTTGTTAAGTTTTGCCCGCAAACACCGGAATTCTTATCGCCATCATGCTAACGTTACCAGTAGTTTTCACCGCTGATCCCTGAAGCTATCGCCATGTAGCGAAGTCTTGTAAATACGTCCCTAACAAGGCAATAGTTTTCAGTGGTACACAGCAGTTGGAAAACTGCCTCTAACTAGCATTAGCGATAGTTATAACCAGTCCTTGTACATATGCCCCTGTGTTTCTCCAAAAAATAAGAAATATCTTCATGAGTATGAATCTACTTGCTGGCGAACCGTGCGCTGGGAGAAACAGCCACAATCACTCCGACCCCAACGATACTTTGAATGTTGCTACCTGGGGCAGAACCGTTAAAAGACCGGCTCCTCCAGATGACGGTGGCACCAGCCTGTCTGATGTGTATACACCGACTGAACCGCGATGAGCCCATGAATTCTCCCGTCCTGCCGCTGGTGGGGTTCCCAAGAGGCTTGGCACATTACACTGAGCAAATTCTCCTTGATTGGACAGCACACAAGGTCACAGAGGTAGGCGCTCTCTATTCAAATCGACAACTGCAGACATTCGTGGAACTGGAAGCGCATATGGAGATTCCGGTGGGCAATTTCTTTTGCACCGACGATTGCTAGAAGATTGTCGTAAAATGTGGCACACAATAGACACTGAGCCCCCCACACACCCGGTGCTTCACACGTTACTCCAGATGAATCCGGGGCATCACCTGGTCACTTGGATATACAAAGCGGTATGCTGCTACATACGAAGGATACTAATGCTCTCATATTGAGATTGGATGGGTGTTTTATTACCAAACAGGCACTAATCTCTAAAGCTATTGTGATTGAGATGAAATTAAACGTGAGTGATACACCAATATTTCTTGCTAAAGTAGTGGGCACTCAATATATGTATTACTGTAGGAGATCTGATGAAAAAGGTTCACACGCAGGTACTCCATGAATGACAAATGGGTGGATACCATAGAACTCCACTGTGACCACCACGATAGTGTGCACTGGGTGATGCATGCTGCAAGTAGGAAACTCACATTGGGATTCTAGATTATGCACTGGCCTTTCATAATTTGAAGTACTACTAATACCGGTAATAACATGGCCATTTTTAATTACAGGTTGGACTTGAAAAATAAAAAAATAAAAAAATGGAAAGTATATACATTGCTCTGGTATGCACAGAGGTACATGCATTAAATCTATAAAAATAGGATAGCTTGAAGAGCTTACGCAGCATGGAGGTGAGCCAAATCACCCTGATGAAAGCCCGGACCTAATTGGGCCATAGAGTTGGACTGAAACGTGCGGTATAGGGTCATAGGACCATCATATCCTAAAACCCTACATATATGTTTTTAGTTTTAACATCCCTGACTACTCCACTAATAAAGGGATACCTTGGAGTAAATTGAAGGATTTTTAATCTTTATACCCCTGGTCTTTTCTTTTAAGTACTCTCTGGAAGATGGTTGCACCCACCTGACCCTCAGGAGTCAGGGTAAACCCGATGATGAAGCATGACACTACTGGAGTGTGTGTGAGGGTATTCTAAATGGCGTGCTGGGCAATAATAGTCTTTACTATGGCACCGCCTTCCTAGGAGTGGGGAAGGAAAGGATTCCTTTTCTTTAAATAACCCTCGTGCACTCCAGTAGTGTCAAGCTTCACAAACTTTCACATTCACTCACTCATGCATACCGTCACTCATATACCCTGTCACTCACCAATGCTGCCTTTCATATACCCAGTTACTTACTCATTCAGACCCATGCACTCAGTCACTGACACAGCTATACACACACTCAATCACCCATACAGCTTCTCACACATGCAATCAGTACCTCATAAAGCCTCTGACTCACCCATTCGCTCATCCATACAGGCAGTCGTGCACCTCCTCACTCATAAATATAGACACCCAGACAACCATAGAGGTAGTCAGACAACTAATCAATCACCCATATAGCTATACACGTACCCACTAACACTAACACTAACACATGCTCCCACTTAGATATCAATTGACAGACAGATTCACACATTTACACAACCACTCACCCATACATTCACTGAGACACCTAATCACTCACCTATACAGTCAGTGATGTCTGAATCATCCATAGAGACACTCATACACCCATGGATGCACCAATACACATTGGTAAATATATTTAACACTCATAAACGTTTTAAAAACACTCACAGTCACTGGATGATGTCATCACTGATGTAATGAGGGATGTCATTGGAGTTTTCATCAGTGATGTCATAAGTGATATCACTGACCAAGTCATGAGTGATGTATTATGTGAGGTCTTAAGCAGTGCATTGCGGGGGCACAAGTTATAATGAACTCTGCTAACTATAACAGATGAATTTTGAGTAAAATCTGCCTCTAACTATAACATCCCTGTAACCTTTGTTTTTTTCAGTGAATATATATATATATATATATATATATATATACATATATATATATATTACCTACTGGCGGTCGCCAGTAGGTATATATAGTTAGGATTTTTTCTCTATGGGATTTTTGAAAATTCTATGTCTAATAACTTTGGCGTTTGTGGACGGAATTGGCTGAAATTTTCAGGAAAATGGCACATTTTGTTTCTGAGCAGCCCTTGAAAATTTGGGGGGGGTTTGTCAAGGGGGGGCCGAGAAAAAAGGGGGGTCCCAAAACGTGTTTTTAACATTGAGTTTTCCATAGGGCGGTTGGCCTCACTTTTAGCCCGAACGGCTGAATGGATTTGCACGAAACTTGGCAAAATTGTAGGGACTGGTAGCCCGATGTGCCTTTTGTAGGTCTCAATATATGTGCTCCAGTGGATTTTGAGAAATTAACGTTTAAAAAAAGATATATATCTGTAACAGCGGACCAGGCAGCGTCCCAGGACGCGTACTTTTCGCGCAACGGAGCTTTGTGAAGCGAAGCTGATTGGTTCTCCGGCGTCTGTCAACATTCCAAACAGTCCGTAGCGGCCGCCATCTTGTCTCTCGGTAGGATCGAGAGACAAGAGGAGGCCAAAGCGAAGGGGCAAATGACCATAAGGGGGAATAGTAGATCCTCGCTGACCCCCTAGGTTTGATGTGGAGGTTTTAAAAGGGCCCCGCGGGGCAAAATAAAAAAATGATAATAATAATCGAACGGCTGAATGGATTTGCACGAAACTTGGCAAAATTGTAAGGACTGGTAGCCCAATGTGCCTTTGCTAGGTCTCAATATATGTGCTTCAGTGGATTTTGAGAAATTAACGTTCAAAAAAAGATATATATCTGTAACAGCGCACCGCTTCGCGTACTTTTCGCGTTACGGAGCTTTGCGAAGCGAAGCTGATTGGCTCTCCGGTGTCTGTAAACATTCCAAACAGTACGTAGCGGCCGCCATCTTGTCTCTCGGTAGGATCGAGAGACAAGAGGAGGCCAAAGCGAAGGGGCAAATGACCATAAGGGGGCATAGTAGATCCTCGCTGACCCCCTAGGTTTGATGTGGAGGTTTAAAAAGGGCCCCGCGGGGCAAAAAAAAAAAAATAATAATAATAATCGAACGGCTGAATGGATTTGCACGAAACTTGGTAAAATATTAGGGACTGGTAGCCCGATGTGCCTTTGCTAGGTCTCAATATATGTGCTTCAGTGCATTTTGAGAAATTAACGTTCAAAAACAAGATATATATCTGTAACAGCGCTCCGCTTCGCGGAGATAAAATTATATCTGTATTACCTAGCTGTTGCTAACACCAGTTAGCGACGGCTAGTAGGAGATAGCGACCATCTTGGGCCCCACTTTGCATGTGAGTGATATTTATCACTAATGACATGCAAAGTGGGCATGCCAAGATGTTAGCGACTGGAAACAGTCGCTAACATCGCTATCTCCTATTATCAACTTTTGGAAATATTCGAGATAAGCGCGAATATCTCCAAAAAGTAACAGCTGCCCTGAGCAGTTCTTAGCCATGTTATGCAATGGGAGGTGGATAACATGGCTAAGAGCATTAGCTCGGTAATGCATGAATATCGCTGAGTTTTCAGCGATATTAATGCATTGCGGTCGTTTTTTATCGTATTTGCGATAAACCTTGATAATAGCAAAGTTTATCTGCGATAATTTCTGACGGTAAAAAAATCTTTGCAATGCATCGTTAGGGATAAATATCGCTTAACTTTGGTAATATGCCCCAACGTCTGTTAACGTTCGATTCGAAGGAAATCAGGAAGTGTTGAAAAACATTGTCTGCGCCATCTTGTCTTTTTTCAAATGCCACACTTTTGTCGTGCACGGCAGCCATTTTAGATGCCTTGACCAGACCCACTCTGTGCACGCTGTCGATCCTTAGCATGGCTCCCCACCCTCGCAAGCATCTCACCCAGGCAGTGGTCACCCCCGCTCTCTGTCTTATGCATGGGTAATAAACCTCCCCCCATCTGCGCTGCTCTTCCCTGAGAATCACACCCTGTGCCCGCCCGACACCTCCCTTTCGCCCTATTCACTACCGCACCCTCTGACACTCCTTTTCCTCTGTGTCCGATTGTCCAGGCCGGTCCTAGGCTATCAGCTAGCCCTGCAGATGTAGTTTATGGCCACAGCTGTAAAGAATCACCCCTCTTCAAAGGAGTTATAGTAGATCAAGGCCCACACTCGATGAGATCCGTCACAGCAGAAGCGTTGCTATTATCTGAAAACCATCCTGTATTGTGATTGGGGAGGGGACCGAGCGTGAAGCGGAAGATTCCAGGGATGACTCTTTGTACATCAAAGTTTTTACAATTATGTGTCACATTAAAAATATATAGCACTCCGACAAAGTAGTAAGATTATAAAACTTTAATAATTTATAAATATATACAAGAAAACAAAAATAGTAATAAAATATAAACATTTTTAGGGAAAAACAACGAAGTAGCGGTCGGCTGTGCGAATAGTCCCAATGCAGCACAACGTCCAGATTTCCGGCGTGGGGCGTCGCGGGGGGTGGGTCATCAGTAGCAAACTGTTGTGCGAATAGTTCCAAGGCAGCAGAACGCGCTGAAATCTAGATGACACGAAAGTGATGTCTAGTAAGTTGCCACCCAGCAAATAACGGCGTGGGGCGTCGCGGGGGGTGGGTCATCAGTAGCAAACTGTTGTGCGAATAGTTCCAAGGCAGCAGAACGATGGCACCAAGGTGATGTCCAGTAAGTTGCCGCACTGGTTTTGGTATCCTACAATGCTGCTCCGAATAACGGCGTGGGGCGCCCCGGGGGAGGCGGCGTGAACGGGCCTCTCCAGGTGGAGTGTCATCTGTTGTAGTGGGGCGCCCCTTTACCGTTTCAGTTGCCATTCCGTCCGTTTTTGGTCCACTGTGTCAAAAGCCGTAATTCAGCTGAGTTGCGCCCACTCTTGCGGTGCAGCGATAGGCGGCTGTCACAGGACTCTCAAAATGGCGGCAGGCTCTTTCCTTTTTGGGCCTGGTCCACTGAAATGGCCCTGGGACACCTTGGAAATCGGACGCTTGTCTGCTAGGTCTTGGACCCCATTCTCGAAAGCGTCCCCTCCGCCTTGAGAATTCATCAAAAGTTTTGGGGGTCCCGACTCCTGCAGGCTTCTGGTGGGGAGCGGCTGCCATGATTGCTCGCGGAATGACCACGACGGAGCTACGAGATGGTGGTGCTCTCATGCTGACGCCAGTTTAGTCTGAAACATCCAGAAACAAGGTGGGGCTTTCATCGTTTGGGAAAAAAAAAAGTTTTCATCCAATGAAAAGTGTTGTTTTTAGGTCATATGATCAAGCCTTCCATCATTAGGAAACCAAAAGTAAAATGAACCAATGAAAAGTTTTATAAACAAGTCACATGACCTGTTATGCGGCATAGGGTATAAAATGCGGAGAAAATACGTTGGCACGTGAGGCGGCGTCAGTAGCGGACCGATGTGCGAATAGGCCGAAGGCAATACAACGCGCCAAGATCCGGATGGCACCGAGGTGGTGTCCAGCAAGTTGCAGCACTGGTGTGGCCATCCTACAATGCTGAAAGTCGGCGTGGGGCGCCCCGTTGGCTTGTGAGTTTGCGTCAGTAGCGGACCGATGTGCGAATAGGCCGAAGGCAGCACAACGCGCCAAGATCCGGATGGCACCGAGGTGGTGTCTAGTAAGTTGCCGCACTGGTGTGGCCATCCAACAATGCTGAAAGTCGGCGTGGGGCGCCCCGTTGGCCTGTGAGATGGCGTCAGTAGCGGACCGATGTGCGAATAGGCCGAAGGCAGCACAACGCGCCAAGATCCGGATGGCACCGAGGTGGTGTCTAGTAAGTTGTCGCACTTCTGTGGCCATCCTACAATGTTGAAAGTCGGCGTGGGGCGCCCCGTTGGCCTGTGAGATGGCGTCAGTAGCGGACCGATGTGCGAATGGGGCCAAAGGCAGCGCAACAATATTTTCTGACTGACACCACAAGGCGCTGAGATGCCAAGATCCGGATGGCACCGAGGTGATGTCTAAGTTGCGGACTGATGTGCGAATGGGGCCAAAGGCAGCGTAACAATATTTTTTGTATGGAAGATACCACTAGGCGTTGAGATGCCAAGATTCGGATGGCACCGAGGTGATGTCTAGCAAGTTGCTGTACTGGTGTGGTCATCCTACAATGCTGAAACTCGGCGTGGGTCGCCCCATTAGCCTGTGAGATGGCGTCAGTAGCGGACCGATGTGCGAATAGGCCGAAGGCAGCACAACGCGCCAAGATCCGGATGTCACCGTGGTGGTTTCATAGTTGAGAGGCACTTCATCTGCAGTGGGGCGCCGAGATCCGGATGGCACCGAGGTGATGTGTAGCAAGTTGCTGTACTGGTGTGGTCATTCTACAATGCTGAAAGTCGGCGTGGGGCGCCCCATTAGCCTGTGAGATGGCGTCAGTAGCGGACTGATGTGCGAATGGGGCCAAAGGCAGCGCAACAATATTTTCTGAAGAGAAGACACCAAAAGGTGCTGAGATTCCAAGATCCGGATGGCACCGAGGTGGTGTCTAGCAAGCTATGCAGTTGAGTTGTGTGCGCACTTGCAGCGAATAGGTCGAAGGCAGCATAACAATGTTTTTTGAATAGAAGACACCACAAGGCGTTGAGATTCGGTTACCACCGAGGTGATGTCTAGCAAGTTGCCGCACTGGTGTGGCCATCCTACAATACTGCTCCGAATAACGGCGTGGGGTGCCCGAAGGGGGGGGGAGCCGGCGTGAATGGGCCTTCCTAGGTGGAGGCTCGTCTGCTGTAGTAGGGGGCCCCTTTACCGTTTCAGTTGCCATTCAGCTGAGTTTCGGCTGCTCTTGATGCTACAGCGACAGGCGGCTGCAAGAGGACTCTCAAAATGGCGGCCTGTTCTTTGGATTTGGGCCTGGTCCACTAAAATGGCCCTGGGACACCTTAGAACTCGGACGCTCGATTTTTTTTTCCTTTCCTGTACATGCAAAAAAAGGTAAATGCCCGGTACGTTACACGCTTCATCTGCCACGATGAACTCTCCAGAGGAACCGAAAAAAAATATAGTTGTGGTAACTATACCATGCATCGTCATATGGAGAGGTGGCACCAATTAATTATAGTGCTGCATAAAAGAGAGATTTGGAGGAGAACCCCTGACCTGCTAGTACATTCATCAAAGAAGTGGCACTGAGAGCTTCAGAGGCAAGGGAAACGGTCCCAAATATTTAGAAGAACTTTGGAAAGATTAAAATGACATGTTTAGATTGTGGCAAATTAATTTCATGTGGACAGATGAGTGTTACTCTAATAAATACAGCATATAAACATCATCATAGTCGATGGTTGGTAGAGACATTTTGACTATATCCTGGACCTGCCCGTCCTCGCCCAAAATGGCGCCGGAATAAATGGGACTCGTAACTCCTTGTTGTGTACTGGTTGCAGAACCTTGAAATCACGAGATACGTATGCAGTTTTGAAGCACATGGCGGGCGGGGACGAGAATTGATTGACTATTTCGACATCCCTATTGATATTAAGTTCTGATGTGTTATTGATTACTGTACTGTTGAAAGTTCGAATTAACGTCACCCATGGTACTTGCCCGCAAATGTATATCTAGATAATTTTATTGTAACTGGCCCTGTCGTATTTTAATTATAAAATGTACGTCCACCGATTCCGTAACTGTTAGACACCTTAGTTCTTGCAACCTAATGGCCCGCCCGTTACGTTCCTCTACAGTGTAAATGTCTATTCATCATATACGATTACAGTTTGCTCTGTGGCAGGCCCATGTGGTTATAGGCTCGTATTTGTATAATGAAATTTTCACAATAAAGGTTTTTAAAAGAAAACATGGTAGTAGTATATACATTGGTAAAGTTTTTAATAATAGTGACTGTTTTAGAATCATTAAAAGGCAAGTGAAATAAAGCAGACCAATTACATGAAGGGTAAAAGGTATAATACGAAGGAACGCAGTAAAGATAAATGGTCAAGGGCTGTTGTGTTTTCTATTCCTGCAACATAAAGTGATCGATAAGAATCTCATATTCAGGCGTATCGGCGACTAAGACAGCAGGTCGACCCTCTTTTGCTCAACGGCTCCGTCATGGGACGAAGAAACACTCTTTTTCTCGAAAAAAGAATATATTTTACTTGCAGGACAGTTGTAAAATTTCCGGGAAAGTACATTAGCCTGGAACATTATAACATATATTTAAGAAAAAATAATGTTCGGAAGTAATGAAAAGCGTAATTTTTAGGTCATATGACCAAGCCTTTCATCATTACAATAAGAAAAGTAAAATGAACCAATGAAAAGTTTTATTAACAAGTCACATGACTTGTTATGCTTACGTTACGCGCTGCGCGCCCCGGATGACTTCCGGATGCGCTAACGCGGCGCGTCATATGACGCATTACGCGACAACGCAGGTCCAGAATATAGTCAAAATGTCTCCACCAACCAGCGGTCGGAACACAACCCCTTTCAGCAGGCTAAATAGTTCTGTTAAATGACAACAGAAGGGACAGGCAACAAGAACCATCAGTCAAAGAGGGGAGGGCTAGTTCTTCTCTACCGGGTTACATTGGGGCGCTACCGGAACTGATCGAATTGGTAGTCTACAGTGTTTCTGGATGTTTCAGACTGAAGCTGGGGTTAGCATGAGAGCAGCACCATTTCGTAGCTCCGTCGTGGTCATTCCGCAACCAATCATGGCAGCCGTTCTTTATCGTTATTTTGGGCGGGGTGGGTGGCGGAGCCGAGCTGTTTTGCAGCCATCATTGTGTGGAGTTCAGTTCATCTCACTAGTTTTGTATTTGTCATGAGGGGTTGTTCCTAATGTTTCTATTTTAGCGAGGTCAAAAAGAGATCCCATTAGTGGCCTACTGATTTTGCTCGATTCCTTTTCTTTTTTTTTACACGATTTTTCGTTATCTGCAAAGACTAAACAGAGTATTGCGACTCTGTGTTTGTTTGTAAATAGAGAATGAACCAAAGAGAACTAATTCTAAAACAGTAAATACTTGGATAACAATCAATCAAATGGAGAGAGAAGCAGGCACGACGGATTACAACGGGGGCAAAGGCCTGCGTTAACTACCTTTCACTATCTGCAAAGAGAGAGTACTCCTAATAGAAATGAGGGGGGGGGGGCACCATTCAAAGCAGATCAGTGTGCATAAACACGAAAATGTTTTCACTTACCACGTACTTGACATTCGACAGCTTATGATATTTGCTATTAAAAAACCATTGAAATTCACTGAAAAAACCATAGGTTATAGACCATATATAGTTAGGAATTAGCATTTACAAAACCTTGAAAATTCACTGAAAAAACCATAGGTTATAGACCATATATAGTTAGGAATTAGCATTTAAAAAACCTTATTTTACTCACACAAAACCATTGAAATTCCATATATAGTTAGTTGCACTAACTATATATTGTGCACCCGCAATCCACTGCTGATCATGTCACATATTACATCATTCATGACATGGTCAGTGACATCACTGATGACATCACTGATGACATCTCAAATGACATCACTGATGACATCACTGATGACATCTCATTTGACATCATTCTTGTGCTAATACGATAAACCTCTTCAGACTCTAATATAACCTTAGATACACTCAGTGTATACAGACACTCACACACTGCCACTCATCCATGGAGTTACTCACACACCCAGTCAGTCATGCAAAGAAACAATCTCACCTCCATTTCTTCAACTATACAGTTAAACATACCTTACTTATTGAAACATATACTAACACATATTTACTCTCTTATACAATCCCTGATACAAGTTCACAATGATCGATACAACCACTCACTCATTCAGTGGCTCTCATGCACAGTTATTTATATATGCCAACTCTCACATGTACTGTGTTTTACATATGTACTTACTATGACATGTAGCATTGAGATATCCATTCACTCATCAATACACTCATGCACACAGTCAACTGCCCATGTAGCTGTTTCCACATGCACTCTTGAACTCATACACCTAGTGAATAAACTGCTCACACATCTATGCATAGAGTCACACACCTTCCAGCCACCCCCACACAAACTCAATCTCCCATAGAAATACTTGGGCAACCAATTAATAACACATATAGCCTCTCGTATAGCTAATGATCAACACATGCAGCAGTTTACAGAACAACAGACATAATGATGCACAAATTAAGACAGTTTAGTCACTAACCCATGCATTCAGTGAGACACATTTAATCACTCACCCATACAGTCAGTCACGCACCTACTAAATCCTTCATCCAGACACTTATACATCCACTCATTCTTCAATATGTAAGACATATTTTAACTTTACAGAAACATACAGTCACTGGATGTTGTCATCAGTGATGTCATCAGTGATGTCATTTGAGATGTCAGTGTGTGAGTGTCTGTATACACTGAGTGTATCTAAGGTTATATTAGAGTCTGAAGAGGTTTATCGTATTAGCACAAGAATGATGTCAAATGAGATGTCATCAGTGATGTCATCAGTGATGTCATTTGAGATGTCATCAGTGATGTCATCAGTGATGTCACTGACCATGTCATGAATGATGTAATATGTGACATGATCAGCAGTGGATTGCGGGTGCACAATATATAGTTAGTGCAACTAACTATATATGGAATTTCAATGGTTTTGTGTGAGTAAAATAAGGTTTTTTAAATGCTAATTCCTAACTATATATGGTCTATAACCTATGGTTTTTTCAGTGAATATATATATATATATATGTGTGTGTGAAATGAAATCCCAAGCCCCTTTCCTTCAAATATACTCTGTTTTACTTCTTGTCTTCAAAAATGGGAGACGGCACATATCCGGTCTGGCTTCATATATTTTTTCATTTCAATCCAAAGTGCTCCATGCTGAGTACCACAGGACATGGCATTTTGGCAAAATCCTTCTACTGTGCCATAGGTATATATATTCATTTCCCTCTGACCTCCAAAAGGCTTCCGCTCTCATTGTGGCTGGTGCGGTGGCTTGAGAGGATGGTCCCTCAGAACAATAAGAATATCGTGTGAGTTATATATTTTATTTTGAATGTGCCAAATATCACCAACAACTGACAGATGCGTTTTGGCTCCATGGCCTTCATCAGTGTAAATTACAATCCCACAATTTACGCGGTATTCTCATACATAGTCTCATTGGTAGGCAGCAGCACTATGCCGCTATGGAGAGAGAAAATGGACTTATGCTGTACATCGGCTGGCTTTCTATATATATGCAGCCATTTTGAAGGAGATCAAATACAACTAATCATATATTTGAGATCATGCTTCTTGTTTCACCAATTGCACTTATTATGTCTATGTCTGTACACACTTTCGTAGTAATGTATCTACAATTGCTAAAAACCCAACAATTAATGCATATACAAGAAAGAGGCAAATAAATATGTTATAATATTGTTGTTTCCATGTGCAATATAATCAAATTCATCATGATGCTCAGCGCAGCCCCCCAGGTAACAATTGTGATGTGTTTACAAATATCTAAGTGAAAAATAAAATAAATATGTTCAGATACTCACTCAGTCGTCATTTAGAAACCCACTCACACTATTACAACCACTCACACTCTGACTCAGAGACTCACGGCTCACTCACAGACCCACTCAGACATGCACACACTGACTGACAGACCCACTTGAGGTCATACACCCACTCACAAGCCCTTGCAAGCACTCATCTATCCACTCACAGATCCACTGAGAGACTCCCACACCCACTCACAGACCTGCTGAGAAACTTACACACGCACACACTCACACACTCACAGACCTGCTCATACACTCATGCACCCACTCACAAACCGGCTCAGAGACTCCCATACCCACTCACAGAAATGCTCAGAGACTCATGCACCCACTCACACACCCACTCAGACACTCAAACACCCTCTGACAGACCCACTTAGAGACTCCCATACCCACTCACAGACCCACTGAGAGACTCATGCGCCCACTCACAGACCCACTCAGATACTCATGCACCCACTCACAGACCCACTCGAGACATTCACATACCCAGTCAGAGACCCACTCAGACACTCATGCACCCACTCACAGATCCACTCATACACTCACAAACCCAGACATTGTTAAGAAAACTGTGCAGTATTCTAGAAAAAATGACATTCTATTATGGTCCTGAAGCTCATTTCCCACAAATTGGACCTTTGAGTGGAGCACTTAAAAATATATACACAACAGATGCCCATTTCAAGCTCCACTTCTTTAAAGCACAAATTATTGCAGTCTGTTTCCTCTCATATTAAAACACTGTAAAACAAACTGAAAATCTTAATGAATTTGAATAAATCATTTATCTATGGAGCAAAATCTGATTTGTGCTAACTGTGATAAGTGTTTTTTTCTTCATGTGTCCTTGTGAGATTACAGTGCATGGTTCTCCCTTTTTATCTATCTTGAGTATATAATGCCAAAACCATCTACAAGCTCACAACTTTGGTGTATCCCTTTTCCATGCTAGTATGCAAAGGTCGTTTCACCTTTTCACACATTGATCAACAGCTTACCAAAAGGCCTCAGTGCATTTCCCATCACTTTTGGTGACACATTCCCAATGCACAGTAACACAGAGACATTTCTACCAAATAAAATGCAGTTACTTCACACCCACTCACAGACCCACTTAGACCCTCACACATTCAATCCTACACTCATGCACCTACTCACAGACTCACTCAGACACTCAGACATATGGTCAGACCCCCACTCAGAAACTTCCACAGCCATTCACAGAGCCACTCAGGTATTCATGCACCCACTCAGACATTGACTCAGACACTCACGCACCCAATCACAGACCCACTCAGACACTTATGTACCCACTCACAAACCAAGTCAGTCACACATGCACTCACTCACAGGTTCATGGAACATTATAGAAAGAGAATAGCATTTGAAAAACAATAGAACTTCAATAAAACACAAAATGATAAAGGGATGTTACAGTTAGGAGATAACATTAAACAACCTTAGACATTCATTGAAAAAAAACAAAGGTTACAGGGAAGTTACAGTAAGAAACTATAATTTGAAAAACCTTTGAAATCCACAGAACAAAACAAAGATAACTGTGATGTTATAGTTAGGAAATTGAATTTTAAAAAAACCTTAGAAATTCACTGACAAAAAAACAAAGATTACAGGGACATTATAGTTAGGCTCAGAATTCACTCATACAAAACCATTGAAACTCAGCAGTTCTAGTTACATGAGCTAACTATAATTTACACCTGCAATGCGCTGCTTATGACCTCACATATTAAATCACTCATTACAAGGACAGTGACATCTTGGATGACATCACTGAAGACATCTCAAATGACATCACTGATAACATCCACAGAACCACTCACACACCCACTCAGAGCCACATACAACCTGTCATACACCAACTCACACACCCACGGAACTACTCATACACCCACTTAATCATCCACAGAGCCACTCATACACCGACTCACTCACATAGCCACTCGCTTACCCATTCACCTACTCACACAGACACTTACCTAAACAGTCACTCATATAGCCACTCATTCCCTAATATAGCCACTCATTCAGCCACTCACTCACCAATGTAGTTACAAACACACCCAGTGACTCTTCCACATAGGCTCTCAACAGAGCAACTCACACACCCACACACCCACTTACTTACCAATTCACACATCCATACAAGCACAGAGTATACTAATTGAACTAAAAAGAAACAAGTGATAGTGTAACCTGTAAGGTCCTAGCCCCTGAGCCACTATGCCTAACTTTTATATATCCAATGGGGATTTCCCATAGAGTACGCGTGTTCATAGTGTTTTTGCACCCACTGCCTCGGTGCAATCCAATACAGGATTAGGATACTTTCAAACAAAAATGCAAAGGTGCACCACTTGACAACAAGACAAGAAATCACGGGTCCATGTCCATAGCGTTTTTCATAAAGTTTCTTCCTTTATTCTTATTCTTTTTGTAAAAAAAAAAAAAGCACAACACAGCCGATGCATTTTGTCCAGTGATGGACTCCTTCAGGACTGTCAATTTGACAAACATAAAAACATACATAAATATAAAAGTACATGAATATAATACAAATACCAACTTACATTTATCACAATGAGATGTACAAACATATGTGACTGTTACGACAGGACAGCTAGATACATAAAATATATCATAATTACTGACCACATAGTAACTACATCTATAATACAAGAAACCATGTATGTTATAGTACACACCAGGCAATCACATGAACATATTGATATAATGTTGAAACTAATTCTTAATATAATGCATATCATATTTGTGTGATCATCTGTGTATGATGGAAAGAAATAAGCTTCTGGATACACCATGGCACGCATATCTATAGTTCCAACCTGATGGCCATGGTGTACATTTCAATTAGTACACCTACTACTATATAGGTTAGGACTTCCCGGGTTTACTCTTGTTGTTCTATAATTTCGATTTTATTTTTTGTTTTTAGAATAATAATCTTCATCTGACATGTTGGCTCTGTGGATTTACTATCCCGTTTTCCAGTCGAAATACGCATATACATGATCTGCTCTGTATGATCATAAATAATTGTCAGATAATTATGTATACTTGAATCTTGTTAAGATCTTTTGGAATCAGGATATGGACATTTTTGAATTTTGTTTTTTTCAGTATTACATCTCAATTAGATACTTTGTGCCATGTATTTTACACACTTCAAGATAGCGGCTGTTTTCAACAGCGTCTGAAACCTGCTGCATTACTTCCTGTATTCTGTAGTCAACGAGCACAGCTGTGCTACCTTACTAAGATATTGCGGGCTCTAAATAACGAAGCGAGCATGGCCATTCTCCATGTCGTCTTAGCAGCCGTATCTGGGTTAGGTGATACTATGTGTGAGGGATCTTAACATTAGGTTATGCATACTCTGTATGGCCAGTCTTTTAAGTGGTACGAAGGGTGTATTGCATATTACCGCTTTGAAGCTTTCGGAATGAACTTAGTGCTGGCTTACTTTCCAGGGTTCTTTTGGCATCGGATAGGCTCATATAACTACAACATGGCTTTGTGTGTATGGGGCATTTGAATGTATCCATGGTTAGTTTAGGATTTCTTTGCCGAACGTTAGTCTGGTTTGCACTTCCTTTATTGTCTATTAGATGGTTTTGTCACGCTGTAGGATATAGATGTCTGTGCCCTCTGTCTATTAGACTATGTGGGGATATAGCCCTCTAAATCTCTTTAGAACTCCGGCTACCTAATATATGCTGACGCATACGCAGAGGACAGCAGGGCGCGATGCATATTTTAAATATTTTATCAAATTGTGTTGCTAGCCATCAAATCCACTGATACACATATTCATTCATTCCTCCCTACAGGCTATACTGGGTGATTGTCCCACCACTACTGGCCCACTTTATCTTGGTGAGGTCTCAGACTTGGTTCAGTTAAGTGTCGTGAAGCAGTACCTGGAATTCCTGGTTCCGTGGCAGCGAACGACTGAAGGTACACCTCGCAGATATTTTCCCAGCTCCCCTACACCTCAAACCCAGAGGACTCTGCACTCAGAGATGAGGGGAAAAGGGGAATGGTAAAAACAAACAAGAGAGACTGCCACACCGGTGACTTCACTGATATTCTCCTGTAATGGATGGGGTCACCTGTAACAACAAGCAAATATTTACTACAGTTCCAATTTCTAAAACTATTCTAGTGTTTTCCTTTGACTAAGCTTTACCTGTATGTGTGTGGAATTTAGCCTCCCTCTGTGCTGGGTTATTGTGCTATCCAGTATATTCTCTATGTGACAGCAAGTATAGGTATACCAGCAATGTCAGATTTGTGCTTTCTTTCCTTTTGTAGAATCTCCAACTGGAACTGAAGACTTCAAGTAACAATGGTAAGTAAAAATATATATATATTTCTAGCTACTTGTTGATAATGTAATTGTCATATATTTAAAGTAGATACAATCTCAGCAGCTCTGCACTTTCAGGGATTAGTAGTCCAAAGAGCTGATAAAGGTACAGCCTCAGCAGCTCTGTGCTTTTAGGGATTAGTAGTCCCATGAGCGTTCTTCGAGTGAGTTGACCTCTTTGAATGTAGTGCGGTATAGTGTTTTACCATCCCTTTGACTTCAAGTAAATGAGGAATGAATTATGGAGTAACCTGTCTTAATCTTGAATGTAGGAGCTAATGAAGGTACTTTTACCAAAGTCTGTTCAGTCCTGACAGTACCCCCCACCAAAACCCCCTCCCTCGGCTTCTGAGGATATGTCTTGTGAAATTCTTTCACTAATCTAGGGGCATGAACATTGAAGCTAGGTTCCCAGGATTTTCTTCCGGACCATAGCCCTTCCAATCAACCAAATAGAACAATGTACCTCCCGTTCTCTTGGAATCTAAAATTCTCTTAACCTCAAACTCATTTTCATATTTAACTTGAATGGGAGCGGGTGGCAAAACTTGTCTGAGATTTGGAGGGTTTCATTTAATCAAAGAGACATGGAAAGTGGGCTGGATCTTTAGTTTACTAGGAAGCTCTACTTTAACACTCACTGGATTCACCATCCTGACTATAGAATAGGGACCCACAAATCTTGCTTGGAACTTCCAATTCCCTCTCAGTCGCATATGACGAGTTGAAATCCAAACCTGTTCTCCAGGCTCAAAAATTGAACCATCTCTGCTACTTTTGTCTTCCTGTTTCTTGTATACGTCTTTGGCCTTAGTGAGATTCGCTGAAGCTAACCGATAAGCCTTTTGCAGATTCTGTATGACTTCCCCAGCTGCAGGAACCTCAACATCTACCCTTCCAACTAGCATATTGGGATGTCTGCCTGAAATAAAAGGTGAATAACCTGTAGCCGAATTAACAGAATTGTTATACGCAAACTCAGCCGTACTGAGTAAGGAAGGCCACTCACCCTCTTGATCCATTAAATACAGATATAGATACTGTTCCAGGTCCTGCTTCACCCGTTCTGTCTGTCCATCAGTCTCAGGATGATAACTGGTGGACAAACAAGAGTCTACTCCTAAACCTTTAAAAAAGGATTTCCAAAAATGGGTCACAGTGAAGCCAATTGAGAAGCATTAGGAAGATTTTTTAGGGGAACAAAATGACTCATCTTAGAAAATTGGTCTACCACAACCCAAATCACGGAATTTCCCTGACTGGATGGCAGATCAACTATGAAATCCATGGACACAGTATGCCAAGGATAAAGGGCAACAGGTAATGGCATAAGGAGACCGTGTGGTAACTGTCTAACACTTTTGCCCTTAACACATTGTTCACAAGTGGCCACATACTGCCTCACCTGAGTGTCCATGTCGGGCCAATTAAAGGTTCGCTTCAAGAGTTCTAGAGTCTTTTAAACGCCCTTGTGCCCTACCAATTGATGATCATGAAATAAATGAATGACTTCTTTTCTCAGATCATCACCTGGTACAAACGTTTTCCTTGAAAGAATGGTTTTCCATCCTTAATCTCGCGATCAAGCCCTTCCAAATCCCAATTCTCAAACTCCTCTTTCTGGAATTCTTCTCTTATCTTGTCTTCCACTTCATCTACCATGGTAGCAGCCACAATCTTTTCTTCAGGAATGATATAACCCTTTATCTTAACTTCTTGTTCCATATGGACATTCAAACGAGAAAGAGCATCTGCCTTTCCATTTGCTGCTCCAGGCTTATGAGTTAGGACAAAATCATAATCTGCAAAAAAGAGTGACCACCTAAGTTGTCTAGGTGTGAGGGTTCGAGCAGATTTCAAGAACTGCAAATTGCGATGATCCGTAAAGACTGTGATTACATGTTTTGCCCCTAACAAATAATGTCACCACTCTTGAAGCACATCTTTGACTGCAAGTAATTCTTTATCTGCAATGGAGTCATTGACCTCAGATGCTGATAATTTCCAAGAATGATAAGCAACCGGATAAAGTTAGTCTGTGTTCTTATGACGTTGGGAAAGAATTCCCCCTCTCTAATAAAAGAGAGGGACCCAATAATCCAAAGGAGCAGGGTACCAAATGACAGTTGTCAAACAATGAAATGCCCCTTTGGTATTTTCAAACCTAGGCATACACTCAGCTCAAAAAGCATCCATACATTCAGATAATACAATAACAGCAAATAGCAGACAACGGAAAATGCAGAATTGTTCAAAATGCGAGAAAATTCATATATGTGTGGTAAAACCATACAATTTATTAAAACAAGTTAAGACCAGCTCAGGCTTGTAAACAACAATCAAGGCAATAATACATTTAGAGTCACAAATACATTGACAATATACATCATAGCAAGAAACATAATAGTTAAAAACAATCCTAGGGACAGAAAAAAAGAGAAATAATAATTCCTAAGAGCCATGGGAGAGCTACAGAAGTATACTGGAGATCAATCCTGATTATTAATTGTGAATCTTATATCAGGTTTGTTGTCCCCCAACCGGACTCAAAGTAGTTCTCCCTTTCTTGTGTATCAACGCGTTTCGGTGGGCAATCAATTTTTAGCCGACACCTTCCTCAGGATAATAAGTAGTACCATCCCATTAGAACAATAAAAGCCTATGAAAAATAAAAAACAGTTTAAGTCCCAATTTTAAATACAATTTTACGACACATATTCACATTCCCTTCTGCATAATATTAACAGTGAGCAATTCATTAAAAACAATCCATTAAGAACAGGACATCCCAGTATCAATCAATACATAAAGAAGCACAGTAGTGAGTTTGCAGTTAATATAACCATCTCAAGATAAACAACACATTAAGGATATAAATATGGGCAATGTGGGTAAATGCAGAAAATATTCAAAAATACATATTCGTATCCGCAAACCGCATCATCATACAATTTGACATATAATATTGGTCTATACACTATCATAGTCATATTGCGTAAAAACAAGTTGGCATATCCATAGCGTAATGTAAAGATCACCGAAAGCTCACAGTACATATTTAATTTTTAATCTGGACATACCTTTGTCATTCAAAACACATTCGTATCACTACCAAACCTCCCACTTTATCTGGTAGGCCTTCATCCTTGTCATAAGCGGCAAGAGTATCTCAGAGCTGTGTTACTCGTACTCTGGAAAACTTATGGGGCGACCTGTGAGATATATTAATAAGTCTATTAGCACCCACACCTATCTCATATTAAGAGAGTTTCGGTCAGACAGAAAAAATTCAAGAATGCTAACCGTGAACAGTTGGTTGCGTCACCCCCGATATCACTAACGTTGTGTTGAAATACTTATAAAAGCGACGGTGAGCTTGTAGCAAGTCTTAAAATCTTGGTATCTTGGTATGTTCAAGCGCCTTAAAACAATATAGAGTATATATTGATATAAGTATACATCTAATAGAAATTACATCAATATGGAATTATCAAATATACACATGCGTCATACCTCCAATTGAGGATGCCAGCGACTAACTTGATGCGCCAAACACCCGATATATATATATATCTGCCGGTGTAGAATCAAAGGAATAACATAATCCTTATTTGCGACACCCCACGTCCGGTAGTGTTTTCTGAAAATAAATAGATACAAGCGCAAGGCTTAGAGTTTAAGGCCCACCATCCGAAAGTGACCCTAAGTAGCCCTAACAGTCTTCCGACTTCAGTAATCCTCACCTGTATATAGACGGACCAGCAGTCGGGGCTAACGCCTCCACGTAGTATGGGCAGCTCGAACAGGAATTAAGGCGACTGGCGTCCTTTATATATACTAACACTAATGGCGCAAAACTACTCGCCACAGTCGTTGCCGTCCAAGAACTTGCGGGCAACGCAACGGCTCAACCGTTTTTTTTTTTTTTCTGTCCCTAGGATTGTTTTTAACTATTATGTTTCTTGCTATGATGTATATTGTCAATGTATTTGTGACTCTAAATGTATTATTGCCTTGATTGTTGTTTACAAGCCTGAGCTGGTCTTAACTCGTTTTAATAAATTGTATGGTTTTACCACATATATATGAATTTTCTCACATTTTGAACAATTCTGCATTTTCCATTGTCTGCTATTTTCTGGTATTGTATTAGCTGTCTGTATGGATGCTTTTTGAGCTGAGTGTATGCCTAGGTTTGAATATACCAAAGGGGCATTTCATTGTTTGACAACGGGAAAGAATTCTCACAATGGCGAGATTTGAAGCATCTGTCTCCACATATAAAGTTTCATTCAGATCAGATTGCTGTAGAACCGGTGCAGTAATGAAGGTTTTTTTTAAGAGTTGAAAGGCTTCTTCAGTATCTTTTCCCCAAACAAGTTTCTCGTTCTTCTTGAGCAAACGTGTGATGGGGCTCCCTTTTTCCGAAAAAGTTTGAATGAATCGCCGATAAAAATTGGCAAAACCCAAAAAACTTTGTATTTCCCTGACCGATTTAGGAGCTGGCCAATCCTTGATTGCCTTCAGTTTGGAGTCATCCATAGAAACCCCTTCTTGGGAGAGTATAAAGCCCAAAAACTCAACCCGAGTGGAATAAAAAACACATTTTTCAAGCTTAACTAATAGCTGATTTTCCAATAAGCGCTCAAAAATCAATCATACATGACGAACATGTTTTTCAAAATTCTTTAAAAAAATGAGAATGTCATCAATATAAACAACTGCGAAACGATCCAGAAACTCTCGAAGAATATAATTTACAAAATACTGAAAGGCTGCTGGGGTGTTACACAAGCCGAGGGCATGACTTGGTATTAAAACAGACCAAATCTCTTTTGAAAAGCCATCTTCCACTCATCCCCTTCTGCCATGCAAACCAGATGATAGGCCCCTCTCAAATCCAATTTGGAATACATTTGGGCATCTTTAACTTGATCCAGTAGTTCGGAAATGAGTGGTAGCGGGTATCGATTCTTTTTAGTAACTTGGTTTATTGCTTGATAGTTCATACAAGTTCTCGGACTCCCATCCTTCTTAGGAATAAAAAAAAGAGGAGAGAAGACTGGTGACTGAGACGGTCGAATAAACCCACTGGCTAAGTTTTGATCCAAATATTCCTTCAAATGCTGGTTCTCTGACTCTGATAGGGTATAAATACGACTACATGGTAAAGACGCTCCTGGTTCCAATTCGATCTTGCAGTCATATTCTCGATGAAGAGGAAGTTTCAGAGCTTCTTTTTCACAGAAAACCGATTTCAGATCTTGATACTCTTCCGGTATTTCTGGAACTTCCACCGTACATATCATTTGGATTAGATCAGCCAGGCAAGATGATAGAGAAGGTCCCTTCTCTTTCTGTTTTGGATGGAAACAATGTTCCAAACAATAATCTGAACTCAATTCAACAGATCTCTTAACCCAGTCAATTCTTGGGTTATGTTCAGTGAGCCATGGCAATCCTAGAATTAACTGATACTGTGGGGCATCAATTAAATTAAAACTTATGTAACTTCGATGTTCTCCTGGGCCTAACATAGTGATCACTTCTGTATCAAAGATAATTGGACTAGAGGAAAGGTTGGTACCATCCACTGCATGAACATATTCTGGATTTATCTTTTTCACAAACTGAATACCCAAGGTCTTGGCAAATTGGATGTCACAAAAATTTCCAGTTGCCCCTGAGTCAATCATGACCTCAACTTCTTCCTTCCTGGCGCTTCCAAAAGATATCTGACTAGAAATGGTTAAATGGGGGGCAGAAGATTGCAAAGTATTCGCCAACAATTGAGATTTTGAAGTTGTCTCCTTAGCAGCTCCCACCAAAAGAACTCCGTCTACTGGTGGAGCTTGTCTTTTACCCACTGGTTTGACTTTGGCTTCTTAGGGCATTCTTTTACAAAATGGCCCGAAACTCCACAATACATGCACAACTTGCCCAAGCATCTCTTTTCTCTTTCCTCTTTGCTAAGAGGACGTCGAACTGTGCGGATTTGCATAGGATCTTCATTAGTCCCTCCATCATTACTTTTAACTCCTTCGGTTTTAATTCGATCAAATCTGGGTGGAATTTGCCTGGTTTCTTTCCGAAGTTCTCTTCGTCTTTCTGATTGACGCTGATCAATTTGAAGAACTCGATCAATTAACTCAGACACGTCTGTTGGTCTTTTAGGAATCTGAGCCAGTCCATCTTTCAGTCCATCTTTCAGACCCCTATTAAAAATTGCTGCCCTCTTAGCCTCAGGCAGATTTGTTTCCACAATCAGTTTATTACATTGTGCTAAATAAGCCACCAACTCTCTGTTACCTTGTTTCAAATCAAGTAACTCATTATCTGTGGTCTGCGAGATTGCTCTACGATCGAAGATTCTCAAAAACTCAGCTTTGAACTCCTCAAAATTATATAAAATCAGATCATTAATGGTGACTATTGGCATGGACCAAGCCACAGCATCTCCACTCAGATAAGACATCATGAACGCCACTTTTGATTGGTCTTCCTTAAAGATGATGGGTTTGCACAAAAAATGTAATGAACACTGGATAATAAAGACCTGAGTCTTATGTGGATCTCCCTGGAATCTCTCCGAGTGGGCCAATGGAATAGTTGGAGACATGGCGTGAACTACTTGAGTGGTTAATTCAGAAGAAGAAGGGGAAGGAGAAAAAGTTTGGGACTTTTGTCCCCCAAATTTAGGACTAGGACTAACAGTTAGTTCATCTATCCTCTGGCACAAATAACTCGCCTCCTGATTTGACTTCCTCACCGCCTGTCTAGTCTCACTTAATTGCTTCTGCAATCCCTCTAAAACTGAGGACAAAGCTTTAACATCAAAACCTTCAGCCATAGTGCCCGGACGGAAGGTAGTTAAAGGCACTTCAATCTGTCGAGATGCAGGACCTGGAATTCCTGGTTCCGTGGGAGCAAACGACTGAAGGTACACCTCGCAGATATTTTCCCAACTCCCCTACACCTCTTACCCGGAGGACTCTGCACTCAGAGATGAGGGGGAAAGGGGAATGGTAAAAACAAACAAGAGAGACTGCCACACCTGTGACTTCACTGCTATTCTCCTAGAATGGATGGGGTCACCTGTAACAACAAGCAAACAATTACTACGGTTCCAATTTCTAAAACTTTTCTAGTGTTTTCCTTTGACTAAGCTTTACCTGTATGTATTTGGAATTTAGCCTCTCTCTGTGCTGGGTTATTGTGCTATCCAATATATTCTCTATGTGATAGCAAGTATAGGTATACCAGCGATGTTGATAAGATTTGTGCCTTCTTTCCTTTTGTAGAATCTCCAACTGGAATTGAAGACTTCAAGTAACGGTGGTCAGTAAAAATATATATATTTATTTCTAGCTACTTGTTGATAATGTAATTGGCATTTATTTAAAGTAGATACAGTCTCAGCAGCTCTGCGCTTTTAGGGATTAGTAGTCCAAAGAGCTGATTAAGGTGCAGTCTCATTATTTTCAAACAGACAAGGGGGACCCGAAATAATGGCCGAGGACCACGGGTAACAATTCTATTTCAAGGAACAAAGGTCCTAAGCAAATAATATTGTACACAAAATAATTAGAATATAACCTACAATGGGTTACTCTAGCCATGCAGTGTCCAGCCGGACAATGGAGTTTTATTTTTACAATGGAGAAAATAAAGTCAGAAATACTTTGAACAGCATAAATAGTGAGGCACAAGCCTGTTCCTTTAAAGAACCGGGAAGTGTGGGGGAATGGGGTAACAATACAGACAATCAAACCAAAAACAGAAATACAGGCAAAGACTTTGAGCTTTGGCCACCTGCATTCAGTTTTAACTAACAGCAAGTTTTGACCATCAATAGATACCACAACAGTTAAGCACAATGGACATTTGTGGTTCTATTTAGAAATGTCGACGTTTCGATCCCTTGCTCATGGTAAACTGGGATCATCATCAGGACTAGAAAATAACATTTACCTGGTTCAGAATATGTTTGTGCCAGTCAGCAGAAGTATCAAAAATTGAGTTTGTGAATTCGAAATAGCTGGAATAAGATTGCC
Organism: Lissotriton helveticus; assembly: GCF_964261635.1. NCBI lineage: Eukaryota > Metazoa > Chordata > Amphibia > Caudata > Salamandridae > Lissotriton > Lissotriton helveticus. The sequence goes on from NC_136061.1 coordinate 1,596,730,058, forward strand.
ACAGCTCTGTAAGTAGCGATAACAACATGAATGGTTGTCCTAGAGGTAATGGAGGGACAGGGCGTCCGCCGCTCTCCTCAGTACGCTCCTGTATCCAAGGTTGGGGATTGTTTGAGTGCCTTACCGGATTAGGTGTAGGGCTAGGTGTACTCGAGTACCTGCTATCAAGCCAGGAACCTAACGGCACATCGCTGCTGTCTCCTGATTCCAGCCATCACGCAACCCTAAGGAGCAAGCCCTATACCTAAATACCGATTTGGTAAATTACCGAACCCTTAATGTAGGGAGCACTCAAATGAGTGCTTTTAACATTTTAGGAATAGGAATTACCGAAACGGTAAATATTGAATCGGTATTTACCGAATCTTACCGATTCGGTAATACTTACCGAATGAATACCTACATCCCATTTACCGATTCTAAAATACCGAATCGGTAAAATTCGGTATTTTAGAATCGGTAAATCTGGATTACCTACATCTGGCCCTAAATCTTGAATGTAGGGGCTAATGAAGGTACTTTTACCAAAGTCTGTTCAGTCCTGACATTAAGGTGCTGTTACACCTTAGACTACCCTTCTCTCCTCCAGAGAACTGTTTATCTTCGCTGAATGCAGTAAGTTCCTTCTTTTGTTACTTGGTATGGTTAAAAACTCTCTATATTAAGGTTTATATGATTATAGTCACTATATATATATATATATATATATATATATATATATATATATATATATATATATATATATATATATATACCAATGTAAAAGGTAGCCCCTCTTGAGAGAGCCAACAGGTGGGTGAGTGTTTCAATCCTTTATTTGGAGATGACTCGCACCCAAGCAGCAGCAAGAATCACCACATCCACAATGAAAACCAGACGCGTTTCGGGAACAGCGTTCACTTTCTCAATGGTTTATGTTGCTCGTTTTACAAGACGGTCTATCTGATTGCACCTTTTTAATTCCAAAACCCGCCCAGTGGGCGTGACCAACTTCATGGTATTGCTGGGTCTTGTAGTGCTAAAAAAATAGTTCTCAAGTGAGTCCATCTTAATAAAACAAAATAAAAGCAGTTTTTACCCCTGTGGGTTGGTGCGCACTGCGCCACACTGCCTGTTCCGCTTCGCAACCATATAAGAGTGCCCGGCTCTTTGATTCCATGGTGGGTATTGTTGATGGCACATGGCTAACAAACCTGAATACATACTCTTTATCCTTTAGTCCATATGATTACAGCTTTCTTGTAGATATCAATATATATATATATATATATATATATATATATATATATATATATAGTTTTCTTTGTGTGTAGATACAGCTGTTATGAGTTTTGTGTAAAATTTGACTTGTGAAGTCTACTTACCTTAAATACTCCTCAAACTATACTTTTTAGGAGTTCCCGGCTCCTTGAGTTTATGGTGGGTATTGTTGTTGGCATGTGGCCTACAAACTTGGTGTTTTCTTTGTGTATCACTTAGTTAAGAGCTTCGCTTTCTTCTTGCCCCATGGGGCACGTACTGTGTTGCAGGCCATCTATGTAAGACAATTGCATCCTGGTTATCTCGATTAAACCTATTCCTCCAATTTTTGATAGCTTAATGAGAAGATGGTTCTATGGCATGTTATAAACTTAATTTTGACCTAACATATATATTTTCCTGAGGTTTTGTTCTTTCTGTCAGCCATTTTTCTCATCTCTCTGTTACTTCTTTTTTCATTTAAATTTTCTGCTCCCTCTGTCTATGTACATTTACTGCATTTACAGAATGGTACACACAGTGTAGTGATGTATAGAGTTTTTAGAACAGGTAAATGTTTTATTTTCGATGGCAGTAAAGCTGTCATGTCTTGTGGATGTAGTTACTATGTGGTCAGTATTTATGATATGTGTTATGTATATAGCTGTTCTGTCTTAACAGTCACATATGCTTGTACATCTTATTGTGATAAATGTAAGTTGGTATTTGTATTATGTTCATGTGCTTTTATATTTATGTATGTATTTAAGTTTCTCAAATTTACAGCCCAGAAGAAGTCCATCACTGGATGAAATTCGTCGCCTGTGTTGTGCTTTTTTTTTTACAAAAGAATAATAAGAATAAAGGAAGAAACTTTAAGAAAAACACTATGGACATGGACCAGTGATTTCTTGTCTTGTTGTCAAGATGTGCACCTTTGCATTTTTGTTTGAAAATATACTAATTGAACTGTTGCAGTACCTTAATATGCATGAATACATCATCACTGGATGATGTGTTCAGTGATGTCATCAGTGATGTCACTGACCATGTCATAAATAATGTAATATGTGAGGTCATAAGCAGTGTATTGCAGGGCCACAAGTTAAAGTTAGCTCAGGTAACTATAACTGTTGAATTTCAATGGTTTTGTAAGATGAAATCTGAGCCTAACTATAATGTGCCTGTAACATTAGTTTTTTTAGTGAATATATATTTAGATATAAACTCTTTTTACCGCTATTTGAGCACTATAAAAATGTAAATTACACACAAAAATGTATTCCAGTGCCTGTCTGTTCACCGCCGTCAGGATTGGAATACAACATATATATATTTATATATGTATATATACATTTATGCATATATATTTTTGTATATATATATATATATATATATATATACATACACATATATACAATTAAAATTACCTATATGTACATACACACACACACACACACATATACCTGACCGAAATGCGTAGGGCATGGCAACAACTGTTGAATAGAATCCGCATATTGGAAATACCTTGACGAGTGAGTGCCTTCTGTGAAATTCGTTTTTGCGAAGACCGTTGGTAATATATATATATATACCTGTGTAGCTGAGCAGAATAAAGCGCTTCTGAAGTATTCCCCTGTTGTGGCCTTTCTCTTTCTTGAAGGAGTTTGTTGTGAACATTAATTCAGCGCATGTTCCAGTGTCGCGCTTTCAAGGCCCCCGCGTTGTCAAGAGGTCCTGACATCACTGGTCTCCGCTCTTGTGGATTTCTTCTCTCCGGGTTACCGGAACGATCAGGACCCACCACCCAGCCGGGGAAGAGATATGACGGTGTTGGTGTCATGGCACATAACGTTCAGCAGGTAGGATTTCCAAGCCTTTCCCCCGCCTAATTGGATTCCTTTGTTGGTGAGGTGGAAGCGGTTGGGGACTGGAGGAAGTGCCGCAGCTCGAGTTGCATTAGGAAAATGGGGGTTCTTCAATGACATCGGAGTGCATCAGTCCCCCCCCTCCTCCCCGCAATACCTACCAGAGATTGTTTCTGCATGCTGGGACTTGTAGGTGCAGACTATTGGGCGAACTACAAGAGGTATCGGCAAATGAAGGACAACACTGGGGGAGGAGCTGCGCTCTTGGAAACAGGAGGGAGCAGGACATTTAAGCCTCTATACACGCCTGTATCCAGAAACACATGCACCTGGCGCTGATGAAGGCAGAACCACGCCGAAATGCATTCGCCATTGAGGGTGACATAGAGAAACCACTACCTGTGTAGCTGAGCAGAATAAAGCGCTTCTGAAGTATTCCCCTGTTGTGGCCTTTCTCTTTCTTGAAGGAGTTTGTTGTGGAAATATATATACACTGCTTTCTTTACTTGCTGACTCCAAAGGCGAGCCCCAGTCCTTCCAGTCACCTGGATACACCAAATTCCACCGTAGCAGAGAAGCCAGCGTGACCAGGGCCAACTTGTGATGCAGGAGCCTCTAGCAGCGCGCTACTGGCTGTTGTCAGTGGGTTTCTCCAAGGGCGAGAAATAGAGGCCACCAAGGGGAGAGAGAGGAGATTCCTTTAATGCCAAAACAACCAAGAACAGGGCGGGTGCATTTCGGATTGATGTGTAGCCTCTTCAGTGCCAGATGGTTGTGACAGGATGCGGGCGTATTCACTGATTTAAATATCAATTCCCCTCCTGCCAGGTGACAAACGGCTCCACCCTCCAAACAGCGTAGGATCGAACTTGCTGTGTGATTGGGCACATGCAGGACGCCCAGTGCGTTAGAACTGCATGTACCAGCATGCCGTTGACTGGATTACTACAGCAACGGGGGTAGGTGAAATAATGCGGTCCAAAGTCACCAAAAAGTAGTACGGCCGGTGCCTCCTCATCTCCCCTCAACTGCACCGACCTCGAAGTCTCGGCAAATTCATTGGCAGGGGCGGAACCAGGAATCCAGCCTGCCCGACGTGAAGTACAATGACCCCAACACTGCTTTCTTTACTTGCCGACTCCAAAGGCAAGCCCCAGTCCTTCCAGTCACCTGGATAGACCAAATTCCACCGTAGCAGAGAAGCCAGTGTGATCAGGGCCAACTTGTGATGCAGGAGCCTCTAGCAGCGCACTACTGGCTGTTGCGCTAATGAAATGTCAGTGGGTTTCTCCAAAGGCGAGAAATAGAGGCCACCAAGGGGAGAGAGAGGAGATTCCTTTAATGCCAAAACAACCAAGAACAGGGCGGATGCATTTCGGCTTGATGTGTAGCCTCTTCAGCGCCAGATGGTTGTGACAGGATGCGGGCGTATTCACTGATTTAAATATCAATTCCCCTCCTGCCAGGTGACAAACGGCTCCGCCCTCCAAACAGCGTAGGATCGAACTTGCTGTGTGATTGGGCACATGCAGGGCACCCAGTGCGTTAGAACTGCATGTCCCAGCATGGCGTTGACTGGATTACTACAGCAACAGGGGTAGGTGAAACAATGAGGTC